>NW_026020032.1:1552715-1954559 GCF_900185275.1 Solanum verrucosum
GCACAAAGAAAATATCATGCAAAAACTTTCTCCTTGCTGAGTATCTGATAATGTACACCAAGATTATTATACACAATTTTGAATTAATGCCGCAACTATTCTGTATCCGCACTTTATGTCAAAGCAGATGATCATTACTTACAAAACCTAAATATACCCAATAATAATTGTGGAGCTGAAATAAGCATCAAGGAGCATACAGAAAACAATAGATAAAACAAAAACAAGCACCTTCAGTGTGTGGTATTGAGACTATCAATTCAAAGGCCAGAAAAATTGGCTGTGCCATGAGCAACAAAAAACTAATTTTAAACATGGAAGGAAAAAAACAAGCAAATATATACCTTGTTTTGACTGAAGCCTTTGAAGAGTCACCGTACAACTGAATACCTGACAAATAGGGTACATAGTACTGAACTGCACTATCACCTTCATCCAAAACCAATGGAACTCCAGCTCCATATGCACTCCACTCTTTAAAAGACTCCCATAAGTCGCCAAGTACATAGTAAGGCAGAAACTCCACATCACACGTCCTCCAATCCCTAATAGTTGTCTGTTACAAACACAACCATTTTTCACTCAAAACTTGTAATATTAACAACAAACAACAGCTAATTTTCTTTAACACTTAAATTTCCAACCACAGCCAATAGACTACAGTAAAATTATCAATCATACCCAGCAAAAGATTAAATTTTTATATCAATAAAACCATTTTCCAATCAAAACATATAATCTTAACAATGAATGGCAGTTAAACTTTCATTCCAACCAAACTCCAGCAAGCTTTAAACCAATACAACCATTTTCAATCAAAACCTATAATCTTTACAACAAAGAACAACAATATACCAAGTGTAATCCAGCAAGTGCGGGCCAGGGATGGGTAGAGTGTTCCCAGACCTTACCTCTACCTCGTAGAGCTAGAGAGGTGATTTCCGATAGACCCTCAGCCTAAATAAAGCATGACAGACAGTTTGAAAAAGGAGATATAGATATGACAGCAATAACAACAACGAAACAATACGAAATAAAAGTATTATACTTTTTGTACTAATCCAATCAATAGAACTCTTGAATAACTCATCGCTAATATAAACTCAAGTATTTTCAATCAAAACCCATAAAAAGAGTTTAAAAATCTAATTAAACAGCTAAATAACACAAAGCCATAATTTTTTTAAACCTTAGATAGATATTGAGCAGGAACTGAAGGAGTAACAGATTTCAAAAACCGCTCTAGATTACAAAGCGGCAAAACTTCCGATGTCGGCACGGCAGCAGCGACCGGTAACTCCTTCTTCGATTCATCGACGGCAGCCACCTTCATTTTCGTCTTCGCCGGAAAATTACTAACAGCAACATCACTCTTAGCTCTCCGTAAATTATCCTCACCATTAAAACTCCGATTAACATTCCGACGAGCCTTCGCAGCACTATAAAACCGATCTTCACCGTTAAAACTCCGATTGAACTGTAATCCACTACCCATCATCTCTTTATATGAAAAACCCCAAAAATCTCTATCTATATCCAAAAAAAAAATCCTTTTTTTCCTCTATATATATCGATAAATTGCAATTTATATATCGATTATCTCAGAAATTCTTCAAGAAAACGAAAAGGGGTTGATTAGGCTAATTGATTCTCGTAGAAATGAATCAAACGAGGAAAAATTAGCCACAACAAAAAAATTAATTAATTTGTTTTGGTAAAAGTTCGATGAATTGAGAATTTATATAAACCCTAGCAAATATTGACTCAGATCAAAATATTACTAACAAATATATTAATCAAAGAGCATGTGGATTTGTATAAAAAGAGAATTTTGTTTTGGATTCAAATAGAAAAATTGCAGTTGAAAATGGAGGAGAGAGAGAGAAAAGCAGAGTGACAGAATAAAATTGTATGGGCAGGGGAAAGTGGGAAGAAGAAAACAATGTTATTTGAAAAAAAAAAATAGTTTCATCTTTTCATTTTGTTAAAATCTTGTTCGGAGCGATATCTTCGAATGGGCCCTGTAAATTGCAATGCGTAATTTAGATATGATCGAAGCTTCAATGCAGGCTTCGAACATGGGATAAGAAACCAAAAAAATAATTATTTTGTTGTTCTATTTTTTTTATTCAGTGTTTGTTATGTATATTTTTTTCATTGAATGTTTTAACATATGTGTTATGATTCGTATAAATTTGAATTTACGTTAAAATGTTGTATATGTAATGAGGATAAAATTATTTTTGTATTGTGGAGTGTATAGGTTTGAATTCACGTTAAAAAGTTATATATTAAGGACTAATTGTGTTTTTATTATCTTATAAGATTATATATGTATTTGTGGATAGTATGAATTTGAATTCATGTTCAAAAGTTAAGTAGTCAAGATAAAATGCTCTCTAACAAAAATGAATGTTATGTAGTTAGGATTCGAACTCAAATTTTACTTTAACTACAATAGTACTTGTTGATACTTTTTATTTATTTTGTTTATTATTTGTTTCATATATTACATATAGCATAAATTTGAATTCATGTCAAAAGTTTCTCTTATTCCGTATGCGATATTTATATTATAGATTGTATCAATTTGAATTCACGTTAAAAAAAATTGTACATTGAAGATAAAATGCTTTCTAACAAAAAGGAATGTTACTTATTTAAAATTTGAACTCGAAATTTGACTTAGCCACCATACTTGTTGATATTTTTTATTTTGTTTGTTTGTTATTTTTACAGTTTATTTGAAGTAAAGCTATGATTTGAAAAGAAAATGAACTTATTAAATTGTGGTCCATATAATATTTCCTCTTTGAAAATAAAGTCTCATTATATGTTTGGAGATTGGAATATACTTGTGATGGAGAGATATTCTAATATGTTCATCTCATTAAAGTTTAATTATTTATCATAAATATTTTAATAAATCATAGTAGTAATTAGAATAAAATTTCTCCATCATTATGAACTATAGTAATATCAGTCTTATTTTTCTTGCATCTATTTTCATGTAAGAATTGATATATAGTTTAATATAAAGATTAATGTTTTAAAACTATTTCTTCACTCTCATTTTCATTTATTAGTTTTTGGTAAATTCTTAAAATTGTGTTAATAATTTTCCAAATACTTACCAACAAAATCATGGACCAAATTGGAAATAATAGAAGTCTACCAAATCTAGTGAAAAGATTATGGAAAGTGAGTTAATAATTCAATAAACTTTTAAAGCCATTGTGCACTTTATAATAATTAATAATTATTATTATAATTGCATTGAGTGTTCATATCATATCAAATAATAACATTATATGGAAATTATTATCATGACTCATAACAGAATGAATGAAATTTCTTTATCCTTATTCAAAAAGTTTCGTATTTAAATTCTAAACACAAAAAAGAATACGATACAAAATATTTTATATTTTTAATAAATCTTATGCGATATAAATTTAAATTAATTAAATCTTTATATGAATATTGAATACGAAATAAAAAATCAAAATGACCAATATAGGAATTATGTGAAAAATGAAGAGCTTTTATAGGAATATAATTTGGATAAGTGGAATATGAAACATTATCTATTGGGGTTAGGCCAGAACAGCAAAAATGGCTAAACCATAAAGTGATTGGCTAAAAGGGAAAACAATTGGATTTGTGAATGAAAAATAAAAAGACACGTGGCAATGAGATGTCAAACATTGTCGTTTTGTTACCTAAGTTATCATCCCATCTTCCAAGACTAGTAGTATGAGGTGGCGATAACAACGTTTGTTTGAACATGTTTTGACTCTTATCGGGAATAATATAATATGAGAAATCGAAAAAACGATCATTGCAACAAATGTCGTTATAAAGATCAATACAAATTTCAAGGACTTGATCGTAAAGTAAGTATTATTATTGAAGTTTAATTTTTGAATCTCCATGAATTATGGTGGAACGAATAGAATCTTTAATTCTTAAATAGAGATTCAACTCTATGCTCCAGTAGAAAGTTAGTGCCTTTGGTTCCCCTTTAGTTTGTCTCGCGATGTACAAATTTGAATTACTCAGTACGTCGATATGAGTATCACTTGGGGTGAGAAATAAAAATAAAATTGATTATGGAGTACATACATTTATTTTTTTCAGTATGCGCAAATGGCTTATTATTTGAAAATTATTTTATTACTACTAATATATGAAAAATTATTCAAGAATGAAAAGTGTATCTAATATATTTAATACTATCATATAAAACTTGTGATGTTATTTTCATAATCGTACCTTTAAAAAGTGAGATATTTTATCAACCTTCAAAAAGATAAAAATATTTTAGATCACATATATATGTCACATACAATTATTTTCCTTTCTAACATTAAGGCAAAAGTTTCATGGAAACATTGGAATATATATATATTTTATCATTGATAATTCGTACTTTTTTATTTATAAGGGATAAGGGTCTGAAAAATATCCTAACTTTGGTCGGATTTGTTGTTGCGATACTAAGCTTTCATAAGGACCTATTACCTCCCTACACTATTTAATACCGTATTTTTTACCCCCTAAACTATTTAATAGTGTATTTGAAAGGTATATATGTGCCCACGTGGACACATTACTATTTATAATTTTGTATTATTTTCTATGTCCACGTGGACAAATATTTATGTTTAAAATACGTTTAGGGAGGTAATAGGTCCTCATGAAAGTTTAACATCGCAAAAGTAAATCCGACCAAAGTTGAGATATTTTTCAGACCCTCATCCCTATTAATAATGAAATTCAATAAATTTGATTCTCCTAAAATTTACTAAAAGTTGAAAGATATTCCACTAAAATTTCTTTTTATTTAAAAGGTTCAAATTTAATTAAAGGATGAGTGATCATATTCATCCATTACAAAGTAATCCTTATTAACGGATAGCATGTAGTCGTTTTCAACATTACTTCTTATGACGATCGTACAAAAAGTCTAATTAATTTGTGTATATGTTTCAAAAAAAATATTACAGTTTGAATCTTAAATTTATGTTACATTTGTTCTACCACCATAATGATAGGTAATTTGTACTCATTTAAAGTGTTTCCTACGAGTTGTTATTATAAAAATATTACTATAGTTTTCAGCATATTGGATCTTCCAACATATGCTTGGACAACTGATTAATTATAACAAAAAGATTAGTACTTTATTAGATTATTTAATCACTAAAAGATAGTGCTGATTCTGCATGTGCATCATATTGGAACCCCACTTTGATATAAAAATGAAATAAAACATTTTTAGGGATTCTATTCACATTTAATCAAAGGATTTATTAGTTACTTATTTTTTTTAATAAAAAGAGTTATATGTAGTTTCTTTTTAGTCAAACACGAGATTTTTATATGTGAAAAATATTGTTAGATTCACTTTTTTGCTTCGATTATAATTTTTTTTAATCGAAGGTCTATTAAAAATAAAATCTAATTTTAAAAGATACGAAGAATATAGCGTATTTCGTTTGCACACAAATACAATACTATTATTACATGTCATAAATATACAAATCATTGTTATACGTCGTAATTAAAGGTGAAACTATGGATATAAACACAATTTTATCCTCCAAACAAGCTAAAGAACAAGATTAATTAAAAAATTAAAGATAAGATTTGACACTAATTAAAATGTCACTATAATTAGATAACACTCTTATTTTAAAAAAATTCATATAATACATGAAAAGGAAATATGTCTTTATTAATGAAAACGTCCAACTTACCCACAAAATATTTGGTATCCACAATTCTCACCTAATTGTTAGGATTTGTAGGTCCCTATGGTCCATTAGATTTATAATTCCTCATTTAATTTGCAAATTGGATGGTTAACTAATAATTAATTCATTTTATGGAGTAGATGGACAATCAATGGCTATTTAGCACTTTTTTTTTTATCGTCAAAAGTTGCAGTGTGGTAGATATTCTTAATTAGAAGTTTAAATTCGAACTCTAAGAATAAAAAAAGAGAGTTATACAAGCAACACTTTAAATTTCATCTTTAAATGAACCTTGTGCTACAAAAATTTGAGTTATTCGGGATCAAAATGGTTTACAGGATGGCACATGGGATTTTTTAAATAAAAAAATCGGTCTTCTATGTTATCTTTTTCTGAAAAAAGTCTTAAAATTTGTTTAGGTGATAATATTATCATAGGATCTCTTCACCCTTAGCTAGAGGTTCCGAGGTAGAGTCTTGATAGTAAAATATTTTTTAATAAAAAAGTGTTTTTTTACATGCTAGAAATCATTGTGTATAAACTTTGAATATAGACGACGGAATTAGAGGGAGAAAAGGGTCATTTGAACTTTCTTCATCCGAAAAATTAAACTATATATACTAACTAAGATCAAGCCTTCACAATATCCTTATATAATAAATGCTAAATTTTCTTGTTAATATTATGTACCTAAAGCTATGTCGTAATAAAATTACATTGTTTATACGATGTCTTTCTTTTTATGTATATAAAAAGTAGGTATCATAAATGAAGAACAACGGTAAAAAAAAAATCAATCTTTGCCACTTACTTTGACTACAAGATAATTAAATAAATAAAAACTTAGAAAATATTCAATTCAATAATCTTTTCTAAGTTAAAATTGGAGTACCTTTCAAAACTTTGAAACAAATAATGATATTAAAATGAAGCAATATTCATGACCAAACATTTATAGGGAAAAAAACAAGAATTATAATCAGCAACAAAAAAGACAAAAAAAATTACTTTTAATACCTCTTGTTGTGACATGTTGACACTTCTTGTATTTTTCTAAAGTTGAGGTCCAAGCCTTTCTTCTGCCACATATATATGTTTGACCAAATAATAAAATAATCAAGGAAACCAACAAAATGAATCACATGTAAAAAAAAAAAAAAAAAAACTGAGAAGAAACAAAAACAAATGATGAAAAGATTTAGTGATGGCTTAGCTCGATTGAAAGAAAATTGTATAATCAATAATATAAATTAACTATTTGATCGTTATTAGTAAGGTGACGATTAGTAATTGAGTCTGATGATCAAATATATTTGAATTGAGGCACAATCTAAACTTCTACTGGAGTGAGCAATGAAATTTTTCTCGCAATGATAAAAAATTTATCTGAACAATATTATATGAAAGTAGAGAGGTTACACATTTCGAAGAAAATATAATAATCATATGAAAATTAAGCATCAACTAATTTTATATAGGCTGCTAAGATTTAGTTTTTAGCTATTTGACTAAATTCATAAAATAATTGCAAGTGATTTAGGTGTTGATAGAAATTTTTGGACTCTCAAAGACATCCTTTAAGTTTTGGTGAACCTAAACATTTAACGTTGTTAAAAAGCTTTGTCTTAGCCCCACATTTTTTCAATTAAAAAAAAGATAATTATAGGTTATGTTATTTGACTTTTAAAATTTAAACTATATCTTAATCAAGTGATATTTTATATTTATATCTCTCAACATAAAATGGAAAATATTTTTTGGTAGTTCATAAATGTTTTAAAACTTTCAACATCTCCAATATGATGGTTTTTCCATCATCCAATCCACACAACAAATCAAATGAAACCTAACGAAAAAAAATGAATACTTTGATGAGGAACGAAGTAGCTCGCCTAAAAGGAGAGGAACGAAGCTTCATGTTTGTTTTTCTTCAAACCCCAATCTGCTCTCGCTCGCCGCTACTAATAGGATCTCGGTTGATTTCCCTTTACAAAATTGGTTTCCCCCCATTAGTTTTGTTTATAAAGACAATAATTCAATTTAAACATCAAAATGTGTATTAAAACAAAAATTTGTATGGAAGTGTATGTAATCTTTTCATTCTTAATCAGAGAAATCAGATTCATATTTTGAATGTGAAATAAATTTTGGTAGAGAGTACTTAATTGCCTCTTTAATTAGCGTTATACAATAGGAATTTGAATTAGTTAATATTCTAATACAATAACATACCCCAGATGGAAAAATAAAAATAAATGAACGAAGAAGAAATTCACAATATTTATTTATTTATTTCTACTTGTTTTGAATTTTTCTAAATTTTAATTTTGCTTTATCTTTCTCAAACGTGTGTTGTCACAATAACAACATCTCTCGAAAACTTCTTACTTAATTGCATATAAATAAAACGACAATTTTATAAGATTATTACAACAAAGCATACGAAGCAATACCTCTTCTTTAGTTACTTTTTATTTTAGTAAAAAAAATATAATTTTGTAGGATAAATATATGATTAAAATTATTCTTAAATAAAAACAAATTTCAAATCGAACAAGTTAAATAAAATAAATAAAATACTTATAACAATAATATCACATATAGGGGAAAATATGAAAAAAGAACTAATAATTTAATTACCAATGCTTACTATAGTAATCGAATCAATTTATTTTCACCTTAATTATTTTGTCCGATATTTTTTAATCTTTTACCAATATAAATAAATATAAATAAGGAGCTAATAATTTTTCTTTTCCAATTGTACCCCACACAAGGGGGTTGTTGGTAGTTGGAATTTATTATGTGGAGGACAATATTAGAAGTTGAGAAAATTAATATATTTATAAAACATTATTTATTTATTAATTTATTTATTTTCATTAATTTAATAAAATTATGGGGGTCACATTCTCTGTTTCGACGCGGCGAAACAGGGAGGAAATGTATCTGTCGGATGAGATTTCCTTGGCGACACGCAATTCGAGGTGATTAAATATCGACAATCCTTCAAATTTATCACTTTCAACTACAATATTTTCGAAAATAAAATAATTTGTAGTATTAGTTAGAACATCTCAATATGTATTAACAAAAATCGTAATGGAGTGATAAATACTTATTTAATATAGGGTCTGATTAAATTTGATTTCGTGCATTGCAATTCTTATTTATGAAGGAACGATGCTTTCAATAGGACTTTTCTCATTCCGAGAAGTTCAAACTCGATGTCTATGACTAAGAGTAGAGAAATCTCAGTTATCCTATCATAATCACGTTGATCCTACCACTAACTTTAATTTAGATACACACTTTTGAAATAAAAATGGAACAGTCAATATTGGGGATTTTTTTAGCATGTGCCTGTTGTGTATTAATTTGTTACCACATATTTTTAAGTGCATTTTGTGATCCAAAGTTTTTATAAAATAATTGTCACATTCAAGTATGATAGTTATAAATAGAAATTATTTTTCTTTATAATTATTTTAGCTCTTATCATAGCATCAATCAATACTTCAATATTATTACCGGTCTTTACTATTTATTCCATTCATTAACTTTTAAGTTTGCAAGAAAATTCACTCATCAATAAAACACATACCCCCTCCCCCTCAACAACTTACTTATTTCCGAACGACATCAATTTGAAAAATAACTTTTGCTAGAGAAAATAGGCCCCATATAACGTCTTCCATTCACGTTCCATTGAACGGATCACATTATATGAAAACATAAGATATGGTGAAATGTGAACTCAAAAAGTTTAGTCAACTATATGGATATTGAGTCCGACAGTCTGTAAAAAATAATCGTAGTTAACATGATATTAAGTTCAACGATGCAAACAAACTAATTAAAATGATACAACGTTAATTTTAGTTAACAACGAGTTAATTGATTTGATTTCTTTATATTGAAAATCTATAATCGAAATGCATATAAACAAAGAAGAAGAGAGAACCAAATATTGGGCCCAAGCACTAATTGGGCTTTCTCTAAATGTTGCTAAAATCAGCTCACTATGGAACAAAATCTTATCATTTTTAACCAATCGACTAAAAAAAAAATGTTACTCACATAACCACAATTAGTGGCGGAATCAAGTAGTGTCAAGGGGTCAATCGAACTCCCTTTGTCAAAAACTATGAAAAATAGAGGAAAAAAATGATATATTTTTAATTATATGTGAGATGTTGAATCACGTTGACATGAGATATGGTTCAAAATTGCTTTTAAGTCCTGTGTTCAAATTACACTTGTGACACTCTAGATTTTTTTTAAAAAATTCCCTTATATAAATTTTTGATAACCCATCACTAACAATAATAAATTATAGTCGTTGTCAGAGTATACTCAATATACACATTAATTATAGAATAATTATATTGACTAATAAGTTCATGTGGGGTAGAGTTATAAATTAAAGATGTAGGGTTATTAAAACTTACCTAGCAAAAATAATTTCTAATTTATCTTTTCATTTTGCTTTCATAGCAAACACAAGAGAAATTTAGAAAAAATAATATTTAAGAGGAAATTTCAACGTATTCTAATAAGTTGATTAAAATTATAATCGTTATGAAAATTGATTTTTTTTTCATTTAGTTATGGGGTCTACATCATTAAAAATTTTCAATAATTAAAAGTTAAAATGAAAAATACATATCACTTAATCATAGTTATAAAAAAACATAATATCTTATTTTTATTAATTTGATGTAAATAAATATTTTTATCAAAATAAAACAATTAATTTATTTGTGAAACGTCTCTAAATAAAACTATAGTGTATGTGGATATTTTTGAACCACTTCCTTCGAGAAGGGGAAAAATTAAACTTTGACAATAGAATCCAATCGAGTGGCCATTAATGAAAGATCCAATGACATGTCTATCAAGATATTAAAGGTGATGTTGGCACCTATTAAAGGTGTGATCGAATCATCAATATAAATATATTTAAAATTTTAATTTTTTTAATTTTATTAAATTTGTAATTTTAATTATAGATACACGATTAGTGAAGTTGTGTAATTTTTAAAATTACTGTTCAAATTTCAATAAAAACAAAAGTTAATAAATAATTTTTTTCTCATCCATTTAAACCTTGGTGTAGAGTTATCAAATACTTGAACTGATTTACAAAAGCGGATGCAGAGGTGATGACTTGATAATATGAATAAATTCATTAATTTTAGTTCAAATTTTGTATTATTTTTTTAAAAAATTATTCATATATATGATTTATTAATTTAGATTGCAGTAATTCAAAAAAGTAAAATCTTTGGATCTATAAAATTCAAATCTTGAATTAGCTATCTTTATTGATGAAACATAACATGTACATAATAAAATGATCGAGGTAAGCCCAAGTTATTTCAACAATAAAACGATAAAGATGATTTTGACACACATATATACGGTATACCACTCATTCCATTTTTTAACAAAAAATATTTTATTTTAATAACTCATTATATTGACCTCAGATTAACGGCAGAAAAACCTTACCATCTCAATCACACCTTGAATAATGATTGCAGAAAATATTAGTTGAAATTTTGGCATTTAAGTCTTGTCTAAATCCTTCCTAATCACAATACACCCCCTTTGGCTCATCAATATCAAGTCTTTTCCATTTTGTATCACTTACTAATATTGCTTCATAATTTAGAAACACATTAATTATGTGTGAAATCAATTTTTTTCCATTTTATAAAAGTAAATTTCTAACACTTGTACTTTAGCTTAAAGAAAATGACCTTTTAATTAAACTAATACTTAGGGATAAGAGTCTGAAAAATACCCTTACTTTGATCGGATTTGCTATTGCGATACTAAACTTTCATGAGGACCTATTACCTCCTTAGACTATTTAATACCGTATTTTAAACATATATATTTGCCCACGTGGACGTAAAAAATAATGCAAAATTATAAATAATAATGTGTCCACGTGGGCACATATATACCTTTAAAATACACTATTAAATAGTTCAGGGGGTAAAAAATACGATATTAAATAGTCTAGGGAGGTAATAAGTCCTTATGAAAGTTAGTATCGCATCAACAAATCCGACCAAAGTTGAGGTATTTTTCAAACTCTTATCCCTAATACTTACTATAATTTCATTTCTTTTTGTACATAAGTACTCTTCCTATGAAATAAAAGAAAAGGTACTAAACCAATTGAAATTAAAAAAAATTGAATAGTGACTCACCAAAACTAGAAAATAAATAAATATCACTTCTTTTGAGGTTCACGAATCCTATTGGAGGGAGATAATTCAAAAAAAGTGATTCGATATAGCAATTCAGGTTCGTTTGTATTGAACGTTGCTATTAGATTGGACACGTGTTAGTTATCGGATATATAATTCAAAAGTCGTTTTGATTCACTGATTTAATATTTGCGAGAAATAAAAATATCATATAACTTGCATTTCAAATTTCTAGTGATCGATGAAGGAATATTTGTTTTAAAAAAAGGACTTTCAAACATTTCGCAATTGCTTTAAATTTATAAAGTTGAAAAGAATGTGATGATCATCATGTATCAAGCACGGGACCGTTACAAGTGAGACAAAAATAAAAAGATCAAAGAAGGGACATATATTCTATCTTCTCTTATAAACTTAAAAGATGTAACAATTTAATATGTTACATCATAGGAATATTAATGTGTACATTACAAGCTTAACTTCAATACTTAAAAAAAAAATGAAAGGTCAACAACAAGGAAGAGAAAAGTCAATGCTTGAATCTGAAAATAATAATAAATCAACTTAGTAAAATATAACTCAAACCTTAATCATGGATATTGCTTAAAGAGAATCTAAGATCTTTGTTTAGGAGATTATTTTATATAAAAAGACGTGTGGAATAACAAAAATTGTCTTTTATATTTTTGATATGAGATTTCATATATAAACTTTGGAAATGAAAGAATTTCTAAAAGGAAACGTTTTCTCTTTTAATAGATTCGTCTATAGGTGACACAAATTTAAATTAATCAAATAAATTTTTGATATTATATAAATAACAAATCATCTCGTACTAATTATTAACATATACTTCCAATGACAAGTGGATGAATTTCATTCTTGGAAGAAAATGTAAAAAAATTATCATTCAACTTTTTATTACAATTTAAATTACCTTCGAGTTGGAGCTTTCCAAGAAGTCAAATAGAAAAAAAACAATTTTTTTCTTTCACAACGTGTAAGTAATGCTAGATAAAAATTCAAAAGTTTAATAGACAAGGATATTATTCATTTTCGAATAATACTAGAGTAAATTTCACCCTTTTTCCTCTTTTAAAAAACCTTAGAATATTTAATCCTCTATTGATTCTCCAATTTTTTGAATGATTAAAGCCTTTTGAGCATATAATTTGGTTTAATACAAATGGACAAAAATACCCTTCATAGATTAAGCTCTCGTTTGGGCATAAATTTTGGCGATCAAACTTGACAATTGAAATTTGAGTTTTTAGATTTTAAAGTTTTATTTGAATACACATTTTACATGATTCATTTTTTGTAGTTTTATGAGTTGAAGTGAGTTTTCTTCTCAAAACTTAATGAGCCTGATTTTGAAAACTTGAAAATACTGAAGATTGCTTCATTTAAACTCTGATCAAATTTCATAATTAAATAACTATTTGAAGATAAATTTCAAAATTTGATTTAAAATTTATAATCAAACGTTATCTGAAATTTTTATAGCCAAATATATATATATATATATAAACATAATTATTCAAAATCTATGACGAGACGCTAGCTAAAAATCCATTCTTTCTTCTACAGGACAGCTGCAAATTGCTGCAGACACATGAGCAAGAAGCTCATGTCCCTCTTTTATTGTAATATAATATAATATATCCTCTGTGAATATGACTAATCTCTCTAAAGCAGCCATTTTTATTGCAATTTAAAGCTAATTAATCATCAGTCAAAAAGTTTATTGGTCAATAAATGCAACTTTTTTTTTTTGGTTCAAAAATTATCTTGAAAATTCAATCTTTCTGAGAGTATGAGGTAGATACATAGTCAACCCTTCTGTCAGAGCCAGTTGCAGAGAGCAAAAAAATCCATCTTTTTGCTTAAAAAATCAATCTTTCTTCTATAGGAAAAAGCCCAAGAAACCCCTTTTCTCTTTGTAGTATATTTTTCATTATCTACTTGTTTAGTTTGTATATTTTCAGCTGTTTTCAAGATTACAAATGAAACAAGAAAAAAGGTATTTCTTGATAGTATCATTAAACCTTTGTGTTTTATGCTTCATTTTGCAAATAGATAAATGTTCTGCTGTTGATCCACAGTTTGTAGTATGTAATAATTCAGTAAATTGTAGACATGGTCCAAGAATAAGCTTTCCATTTTATATTGAAGATGTTCAAGAATCTTATTGTGGGTACCCTGGATTTGGGCTATATTGTAGTGAACAAGGGTTTCCTGCTGTACATATAGCTGGAAATGAGTATGTAGTTGAAGATATTAGATATCAAGATCATACTTTTCAGCTTAAAAATTCAGTCTTTAACAGTAGTGTAAGGAATGGATGTGTTTCTGATATCAAGAATATGTCACTCGATAATCGCCCTTTTCAGTTTGTTAAGAAATCAAAAATTTACTTGTTGTCGAAGTGTAATGGTTCGATATCTGAGAATCTTTCGAAGCACATGATTCGTTTTGGTTGTGGTGGAGAAAATGTGAATGATTATGGTTATGCAATGTTAGCTGATGATGAAAGCTTTGAGTCTGCATTACAAGTGTGTGAAAAACATGTAATGGCACCAGTAGAAATGCTTGGTGATGAGGGAAGTAATCGAGATGTTGACTATCTGGGGATTTTGAGAAGGGGGTTTAGATTGAAATGGACTGCTAGTAATTGCAGTGAATGTGCAGAAAGTGGAGGACATTGCGGATTTGATGTTATCGATTATCAATTCGAATGTTTCTGCACTGACAGGCCTCATGCATCGAGTTGCAAACCTTCCAGTAAGCCCCTATGACCTTATCTATCAGTTAATTTCCAGTATAATTATGCAGCACCTTATGCTATGACTAGGCACCGTGCTTTAAGGTTTTTTCGTGTGATAGCATGATGATTTAAGTATCAAGATACAGCTAAATTAATCGAATGGATTAAGCTATGGATGATTAAAAATGTGTTTACTACAAAGTGCAGCCAAGGAGATATCCTTACAGCTTCAAAGGATAAGTTAAATTTCCAGTATAGTTATGCAGCACCTTATCTTATGATTATGCTCCGTGCTTTAGGTTCTTTTCGTGTGATTACAAGCGCCCAAAAAATGTAACTTGATTTAGGCATCATGATACAGCTGATTTAATCCTTATTCGTAGTATTATTTAGTAGTCACGTAGTTTCTTATTCTTTAATGTGTATTACTATCTGTTGCTTCATTTGCTTTATATCTTGTTATTTTGCTGTCATATTTTTCTTGGAATCCTGCTATGAAAACGTTTCTTTGAGCTGAGGGTCTATCGGAAACAACCTCTTACCCCAAAAAGGTAGGGCTAACTGCAGGAAGTATCCTTATAGCTGCTAATAACTTATCTACTGAATGGTGTCTAGTTTTGATTAATCCAAGCGTTTTCTGGTTTGATATTTTGTCCTGTTAATCTTTTTGTTACACCAGTATTATTTTGTTAAGTATACAAGGATACCAATTGAAAACTTCTTTAATTCTATTCTCAATCTAATAGGCCACTGAATCTCATTTTTCTTAACCCATTCAACTTCACATTTTGAGTACAAAATTACAGACTCAAGGTCTGTTAAAGGAAAACCGCTTGTGATCATATCTGATTTGAGCTTCATCTATGATAATTCATATCTAAGAAGCGATCTTTAATGATACTTATGAAGGACTAGGTTAATAGTTTGACATGATTAGTTGAAGTAGGCTAATATGAACTCAGCAACCGGGTTGTTAACAAACCACAGCTGTAATTAGTATGTATACATTGGCTGCACATATTGAGCAGTTGCTTGTTTGACGGAATCAGAACTTACATTATTGACTTTAATATAGGTAGGAAACTGCAACATGTAAAACCTAGTCAAACTTAAAATAAGAATAAGTAGAACATTTCAGAAGTATGTAATCAGGAGCTGACTTTTATCTTACTTTAGTAACTTTAATATTGGTAGAAAATTGCAACAACTACTATGTTTTATACTTGGCATACATTACATATTATTTTACTTGAGCCGAGGGTCTATCGGAAACAACCTCTCTACCTTCTCGAGGTAGGGGTAAGGTCTGCGCACATACCACCATCCCCAGACCCCACTTGTGGGATTACACTGGTATGTTGTTGTTGTATATGTTACATATTATTCCTTCTTACTCATCAAGTACCCTTTTTATATCTTAGATATAAATCCATGTTTATGTGGTTTTGGTTATTTACGCCACTTTACTAAACCTCCAGCAGTCACTAAATTACCAAAAGTATCTCCTATGAGAGCCAATCATTTTGGTTAGTGAATGCTGGCATAGTGAGTTATTCGTGCATAGCTCTTCTGAGGTTTTTTGCTTTTGATCGATCTCCCTTCATGTTTGGCTCAACTATATTATAGTAAATCTTTAATTGTTTCAATAACTCTATTCCCATAAAGTGCGCCAAAAACGCAATTGCCTGTGCTTCAAATGATGTGAATCATCCCTATCCTGTTTTAGACAGCGGGAAAACCAAGTCGATTGTAGTGCAATGCCTTGAGAGTCATATGTTGTTGCACCAGTTAAAATAGGAAAAAGAAAAGCAATAAGAAATGCCAATAGATAGAGTATTTAAGGTTGTCAGAAAATGAATTAATACTACAATGATCTTGGAATAAGTTAGTGGCTGTGAAAGGACAGCAACCATTCTGGCTCTGAAAATGGTGAACCTGTTTGTTATCGCTCTGTTAGGATTTGCCAGAATCATTGCTGGATGGTAACTGCTACTTACCAAGCTGCTAATTTAAGATTCTAGGCATAAGATACTGATTATTTGCAGAGTTATAAAAGCTAACAACGATCAACGAGGCTTTCATGTGCATCATAAACATCAAAAACTCTTCTCTTATCTATTACACCTGCTGTCCCGTGACTTGACACGGAATTCTAGAAATAAAGGGAGACTATTGAATCTCATGGTCTTAAATCAAAGATGTGTGTAGTCCTTTTAATCTTGTGGTCTTAAATTTGCCAAGTAGAATGTTGGAATTGGAAAATTTACTAAATATAGAAAGAGACACTCTTTTTTGGACATACCAAAAAGGAAAGTAATACATTTAAATTGAGACGGAGGGATAGTATAAACTGCATAATCTGATTTGGAGAGGATTATATTCTATTCTGTTCTTTTACTACCTGTTTGCGTTTAGTATAGTTTGGCAATAGTGAGATTATAGGTGAGTTTTCACTTATTCCACTCCCTTAATTCATGGTCATAAAGTGCTAACTTGTCTGAGATTGACCTATGAATTTTTCTCGTATGGTTATTTTCGGTGCTGTTCTAAATGTGGCATTAAAGAAAACCAATGTCTAAACGACAATCCTTGGACATTTCTAAAGATTGTATAGCACATCCAGAAGCAGTTGCCTACTGGTCCAAAACCAATAATTATAAATGCATGTCCCTGTATGTCCATTTCCATCCACTGAAACATTTTATAAGTTCTATTTCTTTCTTGTCAGATGCAGATCATTATTTTTCGATACTACCTCCTCCACGATTTGTCTGACATTACTTCATTTTCAGGGAAAAATAATTTGGGGTTGATTCTTGGCTCAGGTAAATCAGTACTGTACTATTATTATTATCCCTGAATTTGACATTTCAACATAGTTCCACATCTTGTTAACTTCATTTTTGCCTTTTTCAGTTTTAGGTGGAGCTGTGTTAATAATCCTTGTGGTCACTTTCATCGTTTGTTGTTACAAGAAAGAACACAAAAGTTGTTTGTACTTCACCTCGAGAAAAAAATCTTGTGATCGTTCCTTAACGCATGATTTTGATGGAAGTAGTAATTACCATGGAGTCTCGGTCTTCTCCTATGTTGAACTTGAAGAAGCTACAAGTAACTTCGATTCCTCCAATGAACTAGGAGATGGAGGTTTTGGTGCTGTTTACTATGGTAAGTATCTTGAAGCAAATCAGATGTTCAAATGACATGACTAGATAGCTAAATTTGTACTACCTTTCTTACTAGGTAAACTTAAGGATGGGAGAGAAGTTGCAGTGAAGCGACTTTACGAGCACAATTGCAAGAGAATGGAACAGTTTAAAAATGAAATTGAAATTCTCTCTCGCCTAAGGCATCGAAATCTTGTTACCCTTTATGGTTGCACATCAAAGCACAGCCGTGAACTCCTCCTTGTTTATGAATACATTCCCAATGGAACAGTGGCAGATCACCTGAATGGGGATAGAGCAAAGGACGGATTCCTCCCATGGCCTATCCGCATGAATATTGCTGTAGAAACTGCTTGTGCATTGGCTTACCTCCATGCTTCTGACATAATACATCGCGATGTGAAGACTAGCAACATACTCCTCGACAGCAATTGTTGTGTCAAAGTTGCAGATTTTGGGCTTTCGAGACTTTTTCCGAATGATGCTACTCATGTCTCAACTGCTCCTCAAGGGACTGCTGGATATGTTGATCCAGAGTATCATGAATGTTACCAGCTCACTGATAAAAGTGATGTTTATAGTTTTGGTGTTGTCCTTGTTGAACTTATCTCATCAATGCCTGCTGTTGATATTACTAGGCGTCGACATGAGATCAATTTGGCCAACTTAGCAATAAATAGGATTCAGAGATGCGCATTTGATGAGCTAATTGATCCATCTCTGGGATTTAAATCAGATGCACAAGTTATGAGAATGACTACTTCAGTAGCAGAGCTAGCATTTCAATGCTTGCAGCTTGAAACGGACTTGAGACCAAAAATGGATGAAGTACTAGAGACACTTAAACATATTCAAGGCACCTATACGGATCAAATCAAAGATGAGAAGACGAATGACTCAATTGTTGATAACACAGAATGTAATGGTGAAAAAGTCCCTACTTCTCCTACATCAGATAAAATAGTTTTGTTAAAGAAAATGCATTTGCCACCTTCACCTATTTCTGTAACTGAGAGGTGGGTTAGTAGCTGTGGCAGTAGTAATGTTAGCGGGTGAAATTCTTACACTCTTTGCTTTCATTTCAACATAAATGTTACAAATATGTACTTATTGATAATCTGTAAAGGAATAAGTTGCTGAGACGTTCTTTTTATCTTTATTAGTTTTTACTCTTGTTCTTTGTTTGCCGTTTTCTGAACACAGTGGAGTGTAACTATTGAATATGGACATGCTTTCTGCACTAACGAGCATGCATATTTTTCACTATCCTGGATTTGAGGTTACTTAAATGAATATCAGCCACTTTCCTGGGACATTTGACAACTACTATGTGCAGTTCTTATGACCAAATAATGCTGTGTGCATAATATTTTCTTTACAGAACATGGTGATGGAGGTTTTGGAACAGTTTACCATGGTAAGAAGCATATCGACTTGAGCTACACAATGCATCAGTTGCAAAATTCAGGAAATCAGCAGGTATTTGGCAGATTTTTCATCATGTAAAAGTACTGTGGTTTAGTAACTCAATATATATATATACACCAGCTAACAGTGCACATTCTTAGGTGAACTCAGCAATGGTAGAGACGTAGCAGTAAAACGACTCCATGGAGACATCATATCTTGTTACTCTCTGTGATTGCACTTAGAGGTGCAACAGTGAACTCCTGATTTATGAGTACATTTCACAGTGTAAAAGTTCGATGCACATCATTTTCAGGATGAGAGAGCAAAAAATTACCAAATTTGGCAAGTGTAGACATGCAAAATTTTATGAGATCGTCCATACAAACTTTGGAGTTTTACAATGCCTCAGCTCTGGGAACAGGAATGAACTGAGTGCCCCGAAAATGCTATCCAGTTTATGAAATCTAAATCTCCACCATAACCAAATTCCACAGATGATGGGTGGTTTAGTGGCTCTACCACAACCAACATTAGCCGTCCTGCTTTACAAAATCCCCTCTTGACATTTTGATGTATCACAAGTTTGTATATTTTATGCCCCATTTCTTCTCATTGTTTTGGTCTCTGATTGTATGTCGAGTACATTCCTAACCTATCAGGATGTACACTGTAAATGGATCTGCCTTCCATCAACCAGTGTGAGACACTCTGTGATTGATTATTTAGCTTATGGACAAAGCTCTTCAAACTGTTTCTGATACGGAGACTGGAATTTTTTTGATTGAGAACATCGAGTTGATTTCTTAAATGGTCTGATCATTCAACTATTGGAAATAAGTAAACAAAGTTACTTTTCTGATACAATGAAGTTACTTTTCTTTCTTTTGTATCAGAAAAGTCGCTTATCTTTTGCTATTTCACTCAGAAGGTCATTTTTCTTTCTCTAGTATCGGAAAAGTCACTTATCTTTTGCTATTTCACTTGAGAGATCAGTCAAGCCGGAGTGTGATATATCCGGCTACTTTTTAAAGCACTTTGTTCACCTATTCCAGAAGAAAGTGACCCATAACCAAAATACTTACTGTTCTTACCAACTTCCCTTTATCTTATGGAAATATGATGTGATCCAAAATACTTGCCTTTTGCTTAGGAAAGAAGGTACATACTTATTAAGACTGTGCATGGGATTTTCTTTAAAACAGAAAAAAAAGAGCACAAATATCTTATCTTATGAGTCAATGATTCAAGTCTTTACATAGTATACTTAGTCAATGAGAATGGAGAGTGGAAAAGTCTTTTATGTTGGCCCTCACTTGAGTCCTGTTTCCTTTTTCCAAAGTCTTTGTAACAAAATTCCAAGTTCACATATAGAAAAATAAACCAAATAACAAGGTTAAATTCCAATTTTCTTGCTGTGTGAGACCATATAGAGTACACAATATGGCTTCTGCTTTCTTGTTTTTCTGTTGTTTAATGATCTTTAGCCTACATCAAGTACTAGGTAATTCCAAATCCAACTGCACCGATGAATTCGAGTGTGGAGGCCTTGGAGCTATGAAGTTTCCTTTCACAAATTCCAGCAACCCTGAGTGTGGATTATGCAGGTTTGATTGTCCTACTAAACCATATCCTAAGATTGTAATTGGTGGACAAAAATATGATGCTTTAGTGAAGAAGGGTGATTTTTTCCTTATTTCAGATCCTAAACTTCAAGAGTACTTAGATAGCAGAAAGTGCAAGTCTTTTTACAGAAACTTCTCATTTCCAAATTCCCCTTTGATCTCTTTCCAAATTGTTCCTAACTTAACCTTGTACAGATGCAAACATAGTCATGACAACACCATCCAGAAGACAAATGATTCCTTTTTCAAAGATTTTGATAGATATACTGAGTGTGGAAGTTTTAATGTTTACTATCACCATCCCAATAAAACAATATTGGGAAATACTAGTGCTAAGATTAGTGGCAAACTTCCAAAGCACTGTTCACTTGTACAATTGCCAATTCCATTGCCTACACCATCAAAACCATATGCAAGTGACTTGTTTGAACTGTTGACTTCTAGTGCACTTCTAAACTGGGAGTTATCCAAAGATTGTCATCTGTGTCTTGACAAAGGAGGGAAATGCCAGATGATCGATGAACACGAGTTTCATTGTTCCATGAAAGGTATATATAGTATTGTTAAGAAATAACTATTGTTCTGCTTGTTTTCTATTGAGGTTTATCTAAAAAGATTTATCTTTTTTCCTTTACTGCAGGACAAAATGGACAAAGTAATTCGAGAATGATAATTATGGCCTCAGGTAATTATCTAGACAATGACCACATTTTTATAGTAGTAGGGGCTTCGGAGCAACGGTAAAGTTGTCTTGGGTTTTGAGCAGTGGAATCAGCCACTGAAGCTTGCATCAGGGTAGGCTGTCTACATGACACCCCTTGGGGTGTGCCCATTCCCCGGCCAGGCTCCTTTTTTTTTGTGGTACACTTTCAAAGGATTAGATTTTGATTACTGTATCTTGTGTTTTCTAGTTTTAGGTGGAGTTGGTTTGATCCTGCTATCTTCCATTGTCGCCTTTTCTATCTGGTGTCGCAAGAGAGGGAAGAATGATTCGACACAATTTCATGGGGATCTTGAGGTAGAGAGCAAATATTTTGGATTTCAGGTTCCAGTTTTCACCTATGCTGAACTTAAGGAAGCCACCAACAATTTTGATCCCTTGAATGAACTAGGAGATGGAGGTTTCGGAACTGTATATTATGGTAAGTTTTTCTTTGAACCTAAGAATTATGTTAAAAAGACAGCAATTTCCAAAAGGTGAAAAGTAGCTAGTGTTCATGCTCAGTGGCGAAACCAAGAGTTTCGTTGAGGGTGTATAAACACTTTAACTTGGCCTCAATTGACAACTGGACACTCCAACTTTGAGTATGAACATCCAGGCACCTCAACCGTCTTGTGTCAGTTGAATACTCCAACTTACAAAATGATCATCTAGACACCTCCAAAATTTATGTGCCACGCCAACATTGGATGTCTACGAGACACGGTGGGGACGAGTTGGAATGTTTAGTTGCCAGTTGACACTAAGTTGAGGTATCTAGATGTGCACTCTCAAAATGGGAGTGCTTACTTGCCGTCTGAGTCCAAGTTTGAGTGTCTATTTATGTATTATGCCTTTAATATATATGTATATAAAATCCTTCTCAAAAAAAAAATATATGTATAAAATGTAACTTTTGACCTTTATACTTGGTATAATTTTCGGTTGTATAATTTTGACGAAGGGTGTTCAACTGATCACTTTTCACCATGTGTCCAGAAAACTCAGTATCTCATTGTTATTGCACATTATGAATTAGGAAAACTATATGATGGAAGAGAAGTTGCAGTAAAATGCCTCTATGAGCACAACTGCAAGAGAATGCAGCAGTTCACAACCGAAATCGAGATTCTTACTCGTTTGAGGCACCAAAATCTTGTGTCCCTTTATGGCTGCACATCAAGACGCAGCCGTGAACTTCTCCTTGTTTATGAATACATTCCACATGGAACAGTTGCTGATCATCTCCAAGGTGAAAGAGCAGCAGAGGGATCTCTCACGTGGCCCATCCGTATGAACATTGCAGTTGAAACAGCCAGTGCATTGGCTTACCTTCATGCTTCTGATGTGATACATCGCGATGTCAAGACTAACAACATCCTTCTCGACAACAACTTTCGTGTCAAAGTAGCAGATTTTGGACTCTCGAGACTTTTCCCCAACAACGTTTCTCACATATCAACAGCTCCTCAAGGAACGCTTGGGTACGTTGATCCTGAGTATCACGAATGTTATCAGCTTACTGACAAAAGTGACGTTTACAGTTTTGGGGTTGTCCTTATCGAGCTTGTATCATCAATGCCAGCTGTTGACTTAAAAAGGCACAAGAACGAGATCAATTTGGCTAACTTGGCGATAAACAGGATACAAAGATGTGCATTTGATGAACTGATTGATCCATCACTCGGGCTAAACTTAGATACGCTTGCTAAGAAAATGACTATCTCTGTCGCGGAGCTAGCTTTTCGATGCTTGCAACTTGATAAGGATATCAGGCCAACAATGGATGAAGTATTGGACATTTTAAGAAAGATTCAAGGTGGAGAGTTTCATCAAAATGAGAAGACATTTGACACTAGTGCTAGTTTTAATTTATCAAAGTCTAAGAGTGTTAATATCCCTCCATTTTCCCCTGAATCAGATCAAGTTGCACTGTTAAAGAAAGTTAAGTTCCTAAGTTCATCAGATACTAATAGTGAGGTATGGATTAGTGGCTCTACCACAACAAGCACTAGTGAGTGAGTGACTATCTATGTTGCTCGGACACTCAAAAAATGTTGCCGCACTCATGTTAGATCCTTAAAAAATGCATGGCTTTTGGAGGATTTGGCACACACCCGATGATATTTTTGAAGAGTTCGAGCACCATTGAATATCTTAGCTAATATAGTTTTCAGACTTCAGAATCTACTAACTCTTAGGTAAAGCATTTGAGCTTATAGGAATGTACATATAATAAATTATGTTCTTGATGTTATGCTTCTTTTGCTTTTTCAATTGTCAATGTTCATGAAATTACCTCTTTTTTTCTGATTTTTTTCTGGTCCTAAGCTATGTTGCTCGGACCCTCAAAAATGTTGCTCTGCACCCGTATCAGATCCTTAAAAAGTGCATATCTTTTGAGGATCCAACACACACTGAATGATATTTTTGAAGAGTCTGAGCACGATAGGTCCAGAGTACAGTGATTGTAATTTAACTTATACATTGGCCATGGTATATCTATATCTAGAATTGAACATTTAAAGCGTGAATAATATAATATATAGGTCCAACATTGGATAAAGCAAGAACAAAGACGAGCCTCGCGCTAATACCATGTTGAATAAAATGGCGTTGGAGCTAACCAATCTAAAAACTAATTTTCGAGATGGGGACTATCCAAGATCATAAGACAACAATCCATTCCGCATCAATATGTGACACTTGACACAATCCATTTGTGTATTTAGCGGTCCATAAGTTTTGTGAACAAATAAACTGATGGGACAAGTTCTATCTAGCATTCAAGTCACTTGGAACTTGAAATTGATAGGACATTCTGAGGTATATCATGCTTCAACAAAAATATAGAAATATTTTCGTTTCGCTATAATTTGACTTGAAACGAAATTTAAGAAAGAAAATAATATTTTTGAAACTTGCGATCTTAAACATACCATAACATTTGTCTAGACTCTCATTACAAGACTTTAAAACTAGTGATCTTAAGCATATCAGAACATTTATGTGACTATAAAAGCATTTTACTAAAAGTAAAATGTAACGTTTTAAGATTAATCATTTTCAATATAAAAGCAATTCATTCTCTTTGAAAAGAGCTAATAAGAAAATAACGCCACATAAATTGAAACAAAAGGAGTAACAAATAATCTCCGCGTCCACAATTTCTATTGAAAAAATTATGTAGTAAAGTCACATACAATGAAGGGTTATCAGTTGAGCTTCCTTCATCAAAAAGTTATTCTGTGTATATATATAAAAAATTATACTCAATATACATATTAAAATTATTTTTTATTACATGCATATTAAATCTTAAACACTTTTAACAAAATTCCTAACTGAAAATAATCATCATAAAATTGTTTCACAACATATAATTTCCAAATAAAAACATAGAATGAACCAAATGGAAACCTCATTCAAAGATAAAAATCGACATGTTTTGTTTTCACATGAATAAAAACAATGAGAATTACTATATACTATATATTATATTCTATATGACCAAGTCAATTATATAATATGAGTGACAAATTTCCAATTTCTTAGTCTTGATGGTCCCTTTTTCTTTTTTGTCTGTTTATTCAAGACTTTGCTAATAAGTTCCAAAGTCTAGTTGAGAGTGTTGGAAAAATTTGGAAGATCAATTATTTTCTTTGAATACAAGTTGGGTCGGAGCTAAAATTTTAATTAGAAGAGTCAAAATATATATAAAATAATATACAAAAAGCTAAGAAGATTCAATACAAGGAGCGTTTTTCTATTAAACAAGCTTAAACGCGTGAATCTAACTTTGTTGGTCCAGTGAATCTCAAATATCATAGAATTATAAAAAATAAAAAAATCACGAACCTTATATTTTAAGCAAAATTATTATAGACTGAGTATTCATATTGACAGGCAAGTTTGGTGCAAATAAATCATAACTTATATTTAAATTTAACAAACTCATAATTGACCATTGAGATGGTAGCGAAATTCTCATATTTATACATGACATTTTAGTTATTAACCTCAATTTGTTAAATCGCCCCCAACATATTTACTTTGATGAAAGTAAAATTCTAATTTATGAGCTTAATTTGATATGTATAACTCTTTTAACTTTACAAATTTTTAAATAGACTCTATTATTTATCGATTCTGATCGTTGACTAAACTTATGTGCTATATTGTAAAAAATATATACAAGAGGGTGAAAATGATGATTTTGTTAAAAAAAAGGGACTAAAGTTAGATGAAATACAAAATAAATAAAAGTAGAAGACAAAAAACACCATTGCCGGCAAATGTTTCCCGGGGGTCGCCGGAGTTTTGCTACCGGCGATTTGTGCTAGGGTTTGAAGATGAAAAGGAGTTTACAAACGAGGAGAAAGAGGGAAATGAACGTAAATGGGAAAAAGGGTTATTGAACCCTAGGTAGTCGGAAAATGTGAAGGGGATCACCGGAGTGATTTTTCCGGTAAATCATCTCATGTTTAGTTTGAGATATTAGCTAATTTCGAGATTATTTTGTACTAAAATGATGGGATTAGTATTTCATATATTAGCCGGAGTTGTTTGGTTTGCTGATTAAATTATCTTCGGACTAATTTAATTTATTCCACCTGAGAGATGAGATAAAATAATTTTAAGTTGGATGGAATAAGGTGAGATATGATATAATCGTGGGATATTCCATCTTATTCCGCGTACTAAACGACCCATAGTGTCATCATGTATACTAGGGTGAGTGTTCTAGAGGCTAGATATGACAACTAAAGATTGGTTCTTTTTTAAAGTGATGACTTTGGTACATAGTTTGCTGACTCCGTGATGCACACTATTCGTTGCAAAATTATGTGGTGTGCAGAGGTTAAATTTTAGATATTATAAGTGTATTATATAATTTTGCACACCTTTAACGTAACTTAGAAGACAATTTACGTAAATTTCTGGCTGCGTCACTGATCTTTAGAAACTTTCTTGGTAGTTTCTAGTGAGAGAATAAGCAAATGGATATGCAATGTTCTTTTTACATCATCTTACTAACTTTACGTATCTTTTAGGGTGTGAGTTGTGACTAGAACCATTTCATTTTTCGTTTTCATGTTTCGAATGTATCTGCATACCATTTAAATTTCCGAAAACTGAAATGAGTAAAGTTGTTGTTAGTATACAGAGTCATGAAGTCAAGTCTTTCTACTTGCGTCAATGTGAAAGCTTCAATTTTTTTTCTTCTTTGTATTGCCTTTCTTTTTCCTAATAAGTGTGACCCTTCTTATACGTTTGGTTTCTTTTTGACAAATTTTACAATTAAGCTAAAGACTATTAATAGATCTAGGTAGAGTTATTACTGTATAATGAAAAAACCTTCAGCTAGTTTTCCTCTTCTTGAAATATGGATTTTGCTTCTTCTTTATTTTGCTTCCTTCTATCTGTTTTTCTGATGTTAGTTCAGGCAATGGGAAGAAATGATTCAACTTGTCCAAAGTCCTTTTCTTACTGACCTCAGCTTTCCTTTCTCTCTTTCCACACAACCTGACTGTGGAATAATGTTCTTATCTGGTTGTGATGCTAAAACATTTCCGAAAATCCGATTGCTTCCTGAAGGAGATTCGTACTATGTTGTAGTAAATATGTATAATTATACAGTTTTGGTTGAGGACCCCAAGCTTCATGCCAAGTTGAGGCAACACAACTGCCAGGCTTTTAACGAAAAGTTCTCCTTACCATACTCTCCTTCTATTTCTTTTGAAATTCTCCCATTGAATATTCTCAACTTCTTCAAATGCAATAGCACTAGTAGTAGCACCCCAAACATTACCCAGCAGATGAAAGATCATTTTGCTGGTTATAGAATGTACAGTGGCTGTAAAGACTTTAGCTTATTCTACAAGCTTCCTGGAGGTGATGATGAAGACGTGCGAGCAGGCAATCTTCCTGCAAACTGTTCACTTATCGGATTGCCGATCCGCTCGATATCAGATGATGATGGTGTGTTCAATATGTTAAGCGCCACTTTTTTTGTAGAATGGAAGATCTCTGAGGACTGTAACAAATGTCACTATGGCGGAGGTCAATGCCAGACTGATATAAACAACAAATTTCACTGTACATATCCATATAGTCCACAAGCTCAAAGTCATCAAGAAAATAATCCACATGAACAAGGTTCAGTCACACAGTGCATCTTTCTTAGTGTCCTGTCTTGTATTCATATCTATAATATTTCATAATATTTTCCCTCTTTTTCCTTTAGATGCAAAAATGGCTAGAAGAAAGTTCGGACTGACTCTGGGAGCAGGTAGTTAAATATCCATTAACTGCAGTGTCCTTTCGGTCTTTTCTATTACAGAATTTCCATGCATATCGTTTGAATTTCTTCTTCATTGTGATAAAATCTCAAAACATTTCCTTAATGATAAAGGATGATAAGAGAGGTAAGTACTTTAGCTTACACAAAATGATTGGATAGTGGAGTTGAGAGGACACTTTCTTTTTCCTTGCGATGTTTTCATTTGTCTGAAAACCTCTGATTACTGATATTTTTTCCAGTTTTGGGTGGATTAGGATTGGTGATGATTTGTTTAGCTGTCTACTTTATCTGGTGTTGCAAGAGGAGGAAATTTAATCCGCCCCACTTCCTCTCAACAAGGAAATTGTCATACATATTTAAAAATGATGTTGAGGGAGGCAGTATATACTTTGGCATCCCAGTCTTCTCTTATTCAGAACTTGAAGAAGCCACAAATGATTTCAATTCCTCTCGAATCCTTGGAGATGGAGGTTTCGGAACTGTTTACTATGGTGAGAGACTTCCTAACCCAACTGAGCTATGCTTCAATTCTTTCTTCATGTGCCTAATACTTGTTCATTAATGTCTAGGGAAACTTAAGGATGGACGAGAGGTTGCTGTGAAGCGCCTTTACGAGCACAACTGCAAACGAATGCAGCAGTTTGTAAATGAAATTGAGATCCTTACTAGGCTAAGACACAACAATCTGGTCACTCTCTATGGCTGCACTTCAAGGCGTAGCCGTGAACTACTCCTTGTCTATGAATTCATTCCTAATGGAACTCTTGCCGATCACCTCCATGGTGACAGAGTGAAGGACGGATCACTCACCTGGCTAGTCCGCATGAACATTGCCATAGAAACTGCTGGTGCATTGGCTTACCTGCATGCGTCTGACGTAATACACTGCGATGTGAAGACTAATAACATACTCCTTGATCACAACTTTGGTGTTAAAGTTGCGGATTTTGGGATTTCAAGGCTCTTCCCAAATGATGTCTCTCATATTTCAACTACACCCCGGGGTACCCCAGGCTATATTGATCCAAAGTATCACGAATGTTACCAGCTGACCATTAAAAGTGATGTCTATAGCTTTGGGGTGGTTCTTGTTGAGCTCATTTCATCAATGCCAGCTGTGGATATGAACAGGCATAGCCAAGAGATCAATTTGGCCAACTATGCAATAAACAAGATCATAAAATCTGCAGTTAATGAGTTGATTGATCCATCCCTGGGGTACGATTCAGATACCAAAACTTGGGAAATGACTACTTCAGTGGCTGAGCTGGCTTTTCTGTGCTTGCAGACAGATAGGGACGTGAGGCCTACTATGGTTGAAGTTTTAGATGCTCTAAAGGAGATTCAGACTAATCTCAATGCCAATGAAGCTAAAATAGTAGTAGCTCCTCCTTTCCCTGAATCAGAAGATATTTTCTTGTTGAAGAAAGTTAAATCACTACCTTCTCCTAATTCTCTGACTGATGAATGGATTACTTGCTCCGATATAACTTGTACAAAGTAGTTAAAATTTCTATACCCCTTGGGGTTCTTTGTTAATTTTATGGAAATTTTGGAAGACTGCAAATTTACTACTGTGAGAAGTTTCTTGAGCTATGTACTATGAGTAGAAGTGATCCAATTTTAAATTTCTATAGAAGTTTAAGTTGTATACACTGGCAATTTTAAGAACTTTTTAATCGAGAACTAATGGAGTTATTGAGGACCGGCATTAGAAATCTGTGCAAGTACAAGTGTTTATATAAGTATTATGTCATCGTTATATGCACTCTTGTTTCAATCTTTGTCATACACTCAAGGTGTCTTGGATTTCTAGGTTGAGTGTTGCATAAGTTAGGGATGAAAATTAATGATTGATTCTTTTTCAGATGGCCTGGAACATAGCAAATATTTCTAGTGATGAAGGTTGGAAACATATTCTTGATAGTTTCTAGTGAGAAAAATGAACAAATGGAAGGTTGGTCCTGAAAATTTCATTATCATATCTTTATGTGCCTTCGGATGTATCTGCAAACCATTTAACTTTCAGACAACTGAAATGAATATTGCTTCTATTTCTACAGTTGAAATCTTCCATTTCTGGAGACGGTCCTGACAAATGTTGAGAAGTCTCTGTTAGTACACAGAGTCAACAAGTCAAGTCTTTCTACTGGTGTTGATGGCTAGAAAAGGTAATGTGAAGATTTCCTATTCTTCTTCGCCTTTCTTTTTCCCCTATAAGTCTGACCCCTCTTATACGTTTGGTTGTTTACGAAAAGGTACTATGGAAATTTCCTTTTTACTTTGCCTTTCTTTTGCTCAATAAGTCTGACCCTTCTTATACGTTTGGCTGTACATAGTGTTTCCTTTTTTACAAATATATATGAATAAGATAACTACTAGTTATGGAACTTGAGCCTATAAGATAGTCTGTTTAGCTAAAGTTGCAATTCACAAATCTTCAGCTCTCTTTCCTCTTCTTGCAGTATCGATTCAATATGGCTTTTGCTTCTTCTTTTGTTTGCTTTATTCTATCTCTTCTTCTGATTTTAGTTCAAGCAAAGGGGTGAAATGATTCAGCTTGTCCAAAGTCCTTTACATGTGGAAATCTTACTGACATGAGCTTTCCTTTCACTCTTTTAACACAACCTGACTGTGGAATTATGTCCATTTCTGGTTGTGATGTTAAACAATATCCAAGAATCCAATTGCTTCCTGGAGGAGATTGGTATGATGCTATAAGTATGCCGTTTAATTATACAGTTTTGCTTGTGGACCCGAAGTTTCAAACTATCTTGAGGAAAAACAAGTGCCAGGCTTTTAACAAAAATATCTCCCTTCCAGATTCTCCTTCTATATCTTTCAAAATTCTCCAAATATTTATGACGGATTTTTACAGATGCAACAGTGCTAGTAGTACCTTGAAGCACAACGAGCATTTTTCTGGTTATAAAATGTACAATGGTTGTAAAGGCTTTAACATATACTACAATCTTCCCGGAGATGATGATGAAGTCTTTCCAGCAGGCAATCTTACTACCAACTGTTCACTTCTCCAATTGCCAATTCACCCAACAGTAGATGGAAACTTTTTTACTCCCGGATTTCTAGTAGAATGGAAACTCTCTGATGACTGTAACAAATGTCACTATGATGGAGGTCAATGTCGGACGGATACAACCAACAAATTTTATTGTCAAAAAGGTAGACAGTTCCAAATAATCAACATGTTCAAAGTCTAGTGCATATTTCTTAGGGTCCTTTTTTGTTTTCATATCACATATCGATAATATGTCATAACATTTTCTCTTTTGTAGATGCAACGACTAGAAGAAGTATGGGGATGGTTCTAGGCACAGGTAGTTTTGATTTATATGAAGCTGCAATGCTATTTGCTATTACAGTATTTCTATGCATATCATTTGAGTTTTCATCTTTATAGTGGTATAAGTTCAACAACTTTCTCTTGACATAAAGAAACATAAAGAAGAGATTTAAATTCTTTCAGTTCAAAAAGTTCCGTTACACAAAACATATGGATAATGGAGTTGAGGGAAAATTCTTTCTGGAATGTCTGGCAGGAGAAGAATGACTGATGTTCTAATGATGATAGGAGGGAAAAATACTTCATGTCAAATCTAGATGTTTGAAAAGTCTATACTTATGGTGTAGAGAAAGCATTGTATCGGATATGAACGCTATGTTAAATATTTTGCATTCATTCAACATATAGAAGGAAATTTTGTAGTCTGTTCTCTTTCTTATACCTTCTTGGCACTCTTTAGTGAAATCTATTACCTTTTTTCATCAAAAAAAAAAGGAAAATTCCTTCTCCTTGCTATCTTTTTTTTTTTTTTTTATTTGAGTGACCTGGTTTACTGACTTCTCTTTCAGTTTTTGGTGGAGTAGGATTGTTGATGATAACTTGTTTAGCTGTCTCCTTTATCTGGTGTTACAAGGAGAGGAAATTTAGTCCTTTCCGCTACCTCTCAGCAAAGAAATTCTCGGATATATTTAAACATGATGTTGAGGGAGGGAGCAAATACTTTGGTGTCCCAGTCTTCTCTTATTCAGAACTTGAAAAAGCCACAAATGATTTCAGTTCCTCCAGAGTAATTGGACATGGAGGTTTTGGAACTGTTTACTATGGTGAGGAACTAATCCAACTGAGCTATGTTTCAACTATATCTTCATGTGCCTAATTCTTGTTCATCAATGACTAGGAAAACTAAAGGATGGACGAGAGGTTGCTGTGAAGCGCCTTTACGAGCACAACTGCAAACAAATGCAGCAGTTTGTAAATGAAATTGAGATCCTTACTAGGCTAAGGCACAACAATCTTGTCACCCTCTATGGCTGCACATCAAGGCGTAGCCGTGAACTACTCCTTGTCTATGAATACATTCCTAATGGAACTCTTGCTGATCACCTCCATGGTGACAGAGCGAAGAACAGATCACTCACCTTGCCAGTCCGTTTGAACATTGCCATAGAAACTGCTGGTGCATTGGCTTACCTTCATGCTTCTGACATAATACACTGTGATGTCAAGACTAATAACATACTCCTTGATCAGAATTTCAGTGTCAAAGTTGCAGATTTTGGGATATCATGTCTCTTCCCAAATGACGTCTCTCATATCTCAACTGCACCCCGGGGGACCCCTGGCTATATTGATCCAAAGTATCAAGAATGTTATCAGCTGACTAGTAAAAGTGATGTCTATAGCTTCGGGGTGGTCCTTGTTGAGCTCATTTCATCAATGCCAGCTGTGGATATGAACAGGCATAGCCAAGAAGTTAATTTGGCTAATTTTGCTATAAACAAGATCGTAAAATGTGCATTTCACGAGTTGATCGATCCATCCCTGGGGTTCGACTCAGATACCAAGATTTTGGAAATGACTGCTTCAGTGGCAGAGCTGGCTTTTCTATGCTTACAGACAGATAGGGACATGAGGCCTACTATGGTTGAAGTTTTGGATACTCTAAAGGAGATTCAGACTAGTGAATTTGACAATGAAAAGAAAGTATTTCCTTTCCCTGAATCAGAAGATCAGTTATTGCTTAAACAAGTTAAATCACTACCTTCACCAAATTCTGTGACTGGCAAATGGATTACTTGCTCTAGTATAACTAATACAAAGTAGTTCTGTACCCCCTTCCTTTGTTATTGATGTAGATTTTGAGAGACTATGAATGTACTACTCGGAGAAGTTTCTTGAGCAATGTATCTACGAGTGAAAGTGATTCAATTTTTAGTTTCATTATATAAGAGCTGTTATATACACTGGAAGGTTGGAAAATGTAAAGCGGTGGCTCCATCCAATGACACATTTTCTTTTCTTTTTGGGATCAAAAGCTGGTGTAACAGAAAATGATGGGAGAAGTTAGAGAAAAAAGAAGAAGATAAGGTTAATGTTTCATGGAATTGAGGGGCCATCGTTAGAAATTTATGCAAGTACGAGTGTCAATTTGAGTATTTAGTCATAGTGATATGCACTATTGTTTCAATGTTAGTCATGGAATAGAGGGGTCAGTGTTCCATATTCTAGAATACTGATTGCTGATTTGTTACTTTTTCAAAATTTTATAGAAGATGGCTTGGAACATTGCAAGTATTTCTAGCTTACACCGTATATACTCTGCTATACTTGAAAAACTTTCTTGGTAATTTCTAGTGAGAATGAGCAAATGGAAGACTGGATTTGTTCACCATAAGGAGGAGATATGAAGCTACCTGATAAGTATGCAGTATTCTTTTTACATTATCAAACTATCTTTAGTTGTGTTTTGGGGTGTGACTAGAACCTTTTCATTTTCATATTTCTACAGGTTAAGTCAACCATTTTTGAAGACTTTGGTCCTGAAACTGATAAGAAGTTGCCTGGTATATTGCAGAGCAAAGAAGTCAAGTCTTTACTGATGTGAATGTTTTCATTTTTTCTAAGCCTTGTCTTCATTTGCTCAATAAGTCTGATTATTTTTGGTTCCACCTAGTAAGTCTTTTTGACAAGTTTTACCAGTAAGATGGAGACTATAAATAGAGAAAGTGTTTAGAAGTTATGGCACTTGATCTTATAAGATACAAGTCTGGTGAGCTAGAGTTGCAATTCACAAAACTTCAGCTAGCTTTGCTCTTCTTTCAGTAGGATTCACAATATGTCTTTGGCTTTTTCGTCTGTTTGCTTTATTCTATCTCTTCTTCTGATGTTAGTTCAGGCAAAGGGGAGAAATGATTCAACTTGTCCAAAGTCCTTTTCATGTGGCAATCTTACTGACCTGAGCTTTCCTTTCTCTCTTTCCACACAACCCGACTGCGGAATAGTTCCCATCTCTGGTTGTGATGCTAAACCATTTCCAACAATCCAACTGCTTCCTGAAGGAGAATGGTACTATGCTAGAGGCAAGGAGTATAGTTATATTATTTTGCTCGTGGACCCGAAGCTTCAAACTATATTGAGGAAAAACAAGTGCCAGGCTTTTAACGAAAATATCTCCCTTTCAGACTCTCCTTCTATTTCTTACACTGCAGTTAACCTTCAGAACTTCTACAAATGCAACAGGACTAGTAGTAACAACCCATACATTAATCAGACGATAAAAGATCATTTTGATGGTTATGAATCATACGATGGCTGTGATGGATTCACCATATACTACAAGTTTTATGGAGTTGATGATGAAGACATTCTAGCAGGCAATCATACTGCCAACTGTTCACTTATCAGATTGCCATATTTCCAAACAGAACCTGGTAATAATTTGGTCAACTTCTTATGTCCTGAAATTCTAGTAGAATGGAAATTGTCTGATGACTGTAACGAATGTCACTATGATGGAGGTCGATGCCAGACTGATAAGAAGAACAATTTTCTTTGTTACAAAGGTAGACATCTCAAAATAATTAACATGTTCAAGGTCAAATGCATATTTCTTACGGTCCTTTTTTGTTTCATATGACATCTGATAATTTTCCCTCTTCTGTTTAGATGCAAAAGCAAATAGAAGAGAGTTGGGACTGATTCTTGGAACAGGTAGTTAAATATCCATCAACCTCATCTTTCTTTTCTATTTCAGAATTTCCATACATGTTCTTTGAATTCTCTTTTTCATTGTGGTAAATGCTCAAAACATATCCATAATGACAAAGTGGAGTTGAGATGTTTTGCTTCTTTTTTTTTTTTTTGGTAACCTTCGATTTTTATTTATTTCCAGTTTTTGGTGGAGTATTGGTGATGATAACTTGTTTAGCTGTCTACTTTATCTGGTGTTACAAGAAGAGGAAATTTAATCCACCCCACTTCCTCTCAACAAGGAAATTGTCATATATATTTAAAAATGATGTTGAGGGAAGCAGTATATACTTTGGCATACCAGTCTTCTCTTATTCAGAACTTGAAGAAGCCACGAATGATTTCAAATCCTCTCGAGTCCTTGGAGATGGAGGTTTCGGAACTGTTTACTATGGTGAGAGATTTCCTAATCTAACTGAGCTATGCTTCAGTTCTTTCTTCATGTGCCTAATACTTGTTCATTAATGACTAGGACAACTTAAGGATGGACGAGAGGTTGCTGTGAAGCGCCTTTACGAGCACAACTCCAAACGAATGCAGCAGTTTGTAAATGAAATTGAGATCCTTACTAGGCTAAGGCACACCAATCTTGTCACCCTTTATGGCTGCACTTCAAGGCGAAGCCATGAACTAATCCTTGTCTATGAATACATTCCTAATGGAACTCTTGCTGATCACCTCCATGGTGACAGAGCGAAGAACAGATCACTCACCTGGCCAGTCCGCTTGAACATTGCCATAGAATCTGCTGGTGCATTGGCTTACCTTCATGCTTCTGACATAATACACTGTGATGTCAAGACTAATAACATACTCCTTGATCAGAGTTTCAGTGTCAAAGTTGCAGATTTCGGGATATCACGTCTCTTCCCAAATGACGTCTCTCATATCTCAACTGCACCCCGGGGAACCCCTGGCTATATCGATCCAAAGTATCATGAATGTTACCAGCTGACCATAAAAAGTGATGTTTATAGCTTCGGGGTGGTCCTTGTTGAACTCATTTCATCAATGCCAGCTGTGGATATGATGAGGCATAGTCAAGAGATTAATTTAGCTAGCTTTGCTATAAACAAGATTGTGAAATGTGCATTCAACGAGTTGATCGATCCATCCCTGGGATTCGATTCAGATACCAAGATTTGGGAAATGACTAGATCAGTTGCAGAGTTGGCATTTCTATGCTTACAGACAGATAGGGACATGAGGCCTACTATGACTGAAGTTTTGGATACTCTAAAAGAGATTCAGACAGGTGAATTTGACAATGAGAAGAGAGCTAAGTTATTGCTGAATCAAGTTAAATCACAACCTTCACCAAATTCTGTGACTGATAAATGGACTACTTGCTCTAGTACTATAGCTAATACAAAGTAGTAGCAGTGTTGTTGCTACTGTGAGAAGTGTCTTGCTATGTTGTTGCTCCGACTCTTCGAAAATATCCTTTGGTGTGTCGGATACTCCAAAAGTAGTGAATTTTATCCAACACGGGTGCGACAAATTTTTTGGAGAGTTGAGCAACATAGGTAATAGGTTTCTTGAACTATGTATCTTAGTATATCTAACTTTAATTCTAGCTTGTTATATCACATGTGTGTTATAAACGGTTACTCTTTCTGTCTTTTTTTATTTTTTATTTTTTATGATAAAGGTTTTTGTATCTATGAGTGAAAGTGATTCAATTACACTTTTGATCCATTCATATTTTATCGTTACCAAATCGTCTCATATTTGCCCTTGTATATTAATGAAGCTCCAACTTAAAATAGGTGAACTTCACGTGTCCAAATTCTTTGAGAAGAAAAGTCCAAATTTACCCCTCAACTTTTGACTATAGTTTAAAAATTATTCTCAAGTTAGAGCTCCATTAGGATTAAGGGCAAAATCGACTTTTTCCTAACTCCAACTTCAAATGGATGAACCTCTATATTCCATGTTCTAGCTTTAGCCAATAGTTGACCTGCCAAAAAAAAATGACAAAAACAAAAAAAGAATATTCCATTTCTATATTCATTTATTTTATTAAAATTAAACAAATATTTTTTTTTAATTAAACAAATATATTTTGTCTTTGTCTTTGCTTTTATTCAATGGTTTAGTACATTCAAAGAAGTTTGCTCTCAAAGTACACTAATCCCTCTGTCCCAATTTACGTTACACACTTTTTTTTTTGATCTATCTAAAAAAAAACCGCCTTTCTATAATTAGACATAGCTCAAATTTAAAATTACATTTTATCCTTAATAAAATGAGTTTACAACTTATTTTAAACCACAAATTTTAAAAATTTACTTTTTTTTTCAAACTTCACATTAGTCAAATAGTGTCACGTAAATTAATAAGAATAGTCTTTAAGCAAAATGCATTTTAATAATATTAGCTGTCACCACTTGTTGTCAGAAAAGTACAATGGAGTAGAAACCCAGGCATAGACTAATTCAAAAAGTATTTTTTTTTCTAGATTAATTATTAAATATATGATTATTTTTTTAATAGTCAAATTATATTGAAAGTCTCTTAATTCGGCTGAAGTTACGGTCAATGAAAAGTTGGTAAGCAAAATACTCAAAAATTTTCATTTTCATATTTCCACTTGCAAACTTAATGAGTTAATGGTCCCTACCATTTTGTTTTTATAATCTTTAGTGCTTGTTTGAATTATTGATACAAGATGAGATAATAAGTCTTGGAAAGAACAAAAATAGTCCTTTATATTTGGAGGTAGGTTCAAAATAGTTCTTTGATTTTCGTCTTTTAAGTTTGCCAAAATAACGAGCACCTTTTAGTCCTCCTTCAAATGTTTAACAAACTCTACATGTTCGGTTATACATGAATTGTGAAAAATAACTCAGATTAGGAGGGCAATAATTTTCAGGATTTAATAATAATGTTTCGGGTTAAATCTTTCTTTTTTCATGGTTTTCGTTATGTCTAACTAGAGTTTGCTAAATATTTAGCGGAGGACTAAAAGTGTCTAATTAGACTTATAGTAGAGTTTGCTAAATGTTTGGCGGAGGACTAAAAGTGTCTAATTTGACAAACTTAAAGGACCAAAACTTGCTTAGAAGATACTTAAGGGACTAAATTGAACATACTCCTAAACATAAGGGACCATTTTTGTCATTTTTTAAAAAGAAAGTCCAAACTATAGTATAAAATGGATTGAGAGTGAACTAGAGAACATTTTTGGTAATACTAATATTTTGTCTTATAATAACTTTTTCTACTTATGTATGATATACTTAGTTGAAGTTTTTTTAGAGTTAGACTTATGGCTTTAGCCTATTTTTTTGCTATGTTCTTTATGTTTCATGTTGTTATATTCAATTTAGTTGAAGTTGAGAGTAAATTATCTTGTCCAAAAGAGTTCAATTGTGGAAGACTTGGTAGCATGAGTTATCCTTTTTCAGAATTCAATAAACCATATTGTGGATTATCAAAGATTGATTGTAACAACACTTTTCATTATCCAAAAGTTGAGATTGAAGGTGTGACATACAATGCTTACAAGAAGTGGCTATGGGTTGATGGTATCGATCTTTCGGACTCGATTCTTGAAGGTTATTTAGCTACTAGAAGTTGTAAATCCTTTGAAAGGAACTTATCTTTTCCTAATACACCTTCTGTTTCATTTGGTGTATTCAACAATATCACTTTGTTCAAATGTATGAATGGTAGTACTAATGAGGAGATAGGTGGTTATTTTCGACGTTATGAGAAGTACTTGAATTGTGATGGATTTAACTTGTACTATCATAAACCAAGAACAGATCATAGAAACTATAGTATTCCAGTTGATGAGAATGATCTTCCTGCAAACTGCTCGATTATTCGATTGCCTTTGAAGTATATTCCAACTTCAGTACCAGTTCCATCTGATTTGTTTGAGTTGTTGAGTTCTAATTTCACATTGGATTGGGAAGTGTCTAAAGATTGTTCTAAGTGTTTTTATAGAGAAGGACAATGCCAAAGTGACAGCAAAAATAACTTCTTTTGCTCCAAAGGTATTTGTTGCTTTCTTTACTATGTTAATGTGGATGAATGTGCATTTAGTTCAATCTTTTTGTGACTAATTGAACTGTCATTTGTGTGTTTTGCAGCAGCAAAAAAGAATTTGGGATTGATTCTAGGCTCAGGTACTTTACTATAGTCTATAATCAATAACTTTTGGCATAATACATAAATAGACACTCGAAACTTGATCTCAACTGACAAGTAAACATTCCAACTTTGAGCATATATGCACATCTAGACATCTAAACTTGTCTCCATTGTGGTAGCTGAACACTCCAACTTACAAAACGAAACGATCATCTGAACACCTCCAAAATTTCTGTGTCACGTCAACATTGGGTGTCCATGAGGCATAGTGAGGATGAGTTTGGAGTGTTTAGTTGTCAGTTGAGACTAAGCTGAGGTGTTTAGATGTGCACTCTCAAAGTCGGAGTGCTTACTTGTTAGCTGAGGCCAATACTATGCCATAACTTTTATTTTAACTCTATGTTGCTCGGACTCTTCAAAAATGTTATCAGGTTTATGGCGGATCCTCGAAAAGTAGTGAAATTTTGGAGGGTCTGACACGTGTACGAGAGCATTTTGGGAGAGTCTGAGCAACATTGAATAAAATGTAACCTGTTTAATATCTCATCTGCTCTGCAGTGCTTGGTGGAATTTTTATTATAGCAATCAGCATAGTGATCAATATAATCTGCTGTTGCAAGAAGAGTCATAGAAGTTTTACTAATGTTCTTCCAAGAAGCATCCCTTCAGAGCCCTCAACACAAAGCTACGAATTAGACAGCGGGTTCTTTGGGGTTCCCGTCTTCTCTTATGCTGAACTTCAACAAGCTACCATGAATTTCGATTCATCCAGAGAACTCGGGGATGGAGGATATGGAACAGTGTACTATGGTAAGAAACTTTTGACCATGCAGATGTCTAGCCATCACTTTCTTCATTTTCGTTTATTCTAATTCTTGTATGCTACAAACTAGGGAAACTTCAGGATGGAAGAGAAGTTGCAGTAAAACGCCTCTACGACCACAATGCTAGGAGAAAGGAGCAGTTTGTAACTGAGATTGAAATTCTAACAAGGTTAAGGCACAAAAATCTTGTCACTCTTTATGGTTGCACGTCTAAACTCAGCGATCAACTCTTACTTGTTTATGAGTATGTCCCAAATGGAACGATTGCTGATCACTTACATGGTCATAAGGTGAAGGATGGTTCACTCACGTGGCCTATCCGAATGAAAATTGCTATTGAAGCTGCCACTGCTCTAGCATATCTGCATGCTTCTGATATAATCCACCGCGATGTGAAGAGTAACAACATACTACTTGATCAAAACTTCTGTGTCAAAGTTGGAGATTTTGGACTTTCAAGACTTCATCCAACTGATATTTCTCACATATCAACTGCACCTCAAGGTACCCCTGGCTACGTCGATCCAAAGTACCACGAATGTTACCAGCTTACTGATAAAAGTGATGTTTATAGCTTTGGGGTAGTCCTTGTTGAGCTGTTATCATCCATGCCTGCAGTAGACTTCAGTAGACGTAACGAAGAGATCAACTTATCTAACTATGCAATAAACAGGATTTTAAGGTGTGCATTCAATGAACTGATAGACCCGTCCCTCGGTTTTCAGTCTGATGCAGAAGTTAGGAGGATGACTACTTCAGTAGCCGAGATATCGTTTAGATGCTTGCAACATGACAAGGACATGAGACCTACTATGGTTGAAGTACTAGAAACATTGCAAGAAATTCAGCATGGTGAGTTTACACATGAGAAGAAAATCGATTGTGACGGAAACACGAAAGAGAGTGTACAAGTCCCTCTTTCACCTGAATCAGAAGTAGATGTATTATTGAAGAAACTCAACAAGTTTCCAACTTCACCAATTTCAGTAACTCAAGTGTGGATTAGTGACTCTAGCACAAGTACCACTTAGTACATAATATTCATCTTCTTTTTTTTTGTTTCATAGTTCATGTAGATAAACAAAAATACACAGAAAATTGAGCCAAGTCATAACATTAACTGAGTATTATTGGGTACTTGTTTCATGCTCGCTTCGTTCTAGTTGTCGCCTCCAAGTCTCTTGCTCTTATTAAGACTACCCGTAGTAGAAGTTGCTAGTGGCACTGAGTGAACAGTTTATCCGCCCTTAAGTGGTATTACTAACCATTCTAGAGGAGCAGTCGATTTAGCTATTTCTAGTCTCATCATGCCAGTGTTTCCCTCCATTTTAGGTTGGACCGGGAAATTCAGAAGTTTTGCTGAATCTGTAAGTCGAACTGTAGCTCCGCCCTAGCCTAGAATGACTATGCATAGATCACCTCTATTTATATGGTCCGTTCTAAGGACAGCATTCAACATATGTCAAAATATTTCCTGTTCTGAAGTAGCTCATTCAAAAAGCACCATAGAGTTCATCTCTTTATGAATGGCAATAGATAGGTCTAATGCAGTTTTTGAAAATGAGGCACACCAAATACAATTCTAGAGTATGGATTTGCACTAAACATATTAAGTAGCGGAATCAAGATATTTAGGGATTCAAAATATAAAAAATAAACACATGAAGAAGTCAAGGAGATTCAACATCTACTATAACCTATCCGTAAAAGGATAGTTTTAACCTCGTAAATATTGTGTCATTTTCAAAGGCGAGGGGGGTTCAGATGAACCCCTAACGCCCCCTAGCTCCGCCACGATACAAAGTATGGAGGCTACATTTTCTCCATAATTGGGCTTCACTACAAAAAATATAATGACCAAAGACCAACAACAAAAATAATAATGAGAGTTAGAAAGATAACCATATAATTATGATGTTTAAGAATTCCACAATTCTAGATTTAGACTGGTCTTAAGAATTCCATCTCATTAATTGACTCAATTACCACATTTTAGAAGTAATTTGAATAGATTTATTGAGTTTGGTTTAAAAAATAATTAAAAGAAAATTTCAAACTAAAAATGCAAGTTTAATATTACCAAAGTAGCAGTAAACCACATTAAACAGAATCTTTTGGTTAGAAAAAAATTCTGAAAAAAACTATAAGAACTTGTGGTCATATAAGGGAATCTTGAGTATATTATTTGATTTTCTTAATTTTTGTCCAATATGGCATGCTTCATCCAAAGAAACTGAAAAGAAAACAAAATTAAAAAAGTTATTTTTTTTATACCAAGAAGAGCCAAAAGTGAAAAGACTTATTATGCAGTGTCCTTTTCAACTTTTAATAGAGGGTACTCATTTTTTCCTAACTACTTTATGGGGCCATCTAATATGTGGAAGGAATGATTTGACATGTCTACTTTATAAGAAAGAGTCATATTTTAAAACTAGGATGGTTGAGAACCGTCTATCTTTAATCAATTAAAATATTTTGAGTTTAAGTCTTGAGAAAAGAAAACTTTTTGAAAAGGAATGGTTTGCCTTCCTTAGTGGACCTACGTGGCGTGAATCTGAATTAGTTGGCTCAGTAAGTTTTGGACATCAGATGACTCGTTGAACCATTAATAAGTCAGAACCAGATATCTCAAGTTCGAGTCTTGAGAAAAGAAAACCTCTTGATAAGGAACAATTTACCTTCCTTATCAAGCTTACATGATGTGAATCTAAATTAGTCAAATTAGTGAGTTTCGGACATCATATGCTTCTTTGAACCACTGATAAATGGAAGGAAGGTGAATAAAAAATTACCCACTTTGTAAAAAAGAGTGGGGTAGGATAGTTGAGAACCGTCTATCCTTAACTGGATGTCTCAAGCTCGAATCTTGAAAAAAGAGAACTTCTTGATAAGGAACAATTTACCTTCCTTAACGAGCTTACTTGACATGAATCTGAATTAGTCGGATCAGTAAGTTTCGGATGCTCGAAGAAAAGTTGTCTTTGAACCATTAATGAAGGGAAGGAAGGTGAATTGAAAATTCCCCATGTTGTAAAAGTCACAAAGGTCCCATACCCCATTTGGCCAATCTTCCATCAAATTGTGTTTCTTCAAAGTCTTGTTTCCCCATGTCTGAGTCAACTTAACGTGTCCAAAAGATAAACAACATTAATGCAATCCTATTGCCAAATAAATCCAAAAAAACAATAAAACAAACTCTGCAGAATTCAGTTTTTTTTTTAACTAACATTCTTGCTTATTCTTGTTGTTTTTTTAATCCAAAAGGGTTCATCATGGATATGTTCTCTTGTTTTTTCGTCTTCGTTTTGTTTCACTTTAGGTGCTTTGATTCAGCTCAAGGACAGAACACATCCTACCCAAACTGCACAGAGGAATTCCAGTGTGGGAACTTAGGAAATTTGAGTTTTCCTTTCTACAAATCCACTGAACTTGATTGTGGATTGTCCAAAGTTTATTGTGAAGATACTGAAAATCCTATACTTGAATTGAATGGGGTGAAATATCAAGCTCTTGAAAAAGCTGATGTTTTTATCAGACTTAAGGACACTAATCTTGGAGAACTTTTGAAGAAGAACAGTTGTCAGACTTTTGATAAAAATCTCTCTGTCCCTATTTCTCCTTCAATCACATATAGATTTGATCCCTTTCTGACTTTGTTCAAATGCAACAGAAGCCAAAAGAGTAGAAATGAAGAATTTTTCAACTCCAGCAATTATCAAAGTTACAATGTCTGTGATAGTTTCATATTATACTATAACATCTCCATCCATTATTATCAAGTATATAATATTCCTAGTAGCTGTTCATTTATTCAGCTGCCTTTGACATCAAATATAGAAGCAAAAACAAATGGAAGTGGCTTATTTCATTTGTTAACTGATGAAGTTATGCTAGGATGGACTGTGTCTGATGAGTGTAATCAGTGTTATTATACAGGAGGAAGGTGTCAAACAGATAATACTACTAACAACTTTCTTTGTTCTAATGCCAATACCAACAATGGTAAAGAGAAGTTTTTTTCATGGTTCACATTAAAGATTTTAGTTCTTTTCTTTTCTTGGTTCATCTTACATTTTCATTTTTACTGTGATTGCAGCAGGTCATCATAAATATGCGAAACTGATTGTTGCAGGTACCTATCTTTTTAACATTTTGTCTGCAATTTTGTTGTTACATTACAAGATTTTAGCATTTAAAGGTTTATTTCTACAATGAGTATGATATAACAAGAAGTAGTGTTTTCCACCGCTTGAGCTTGTGATCTCCTTGGTCATATGAAGGAAACTCTTATTATTGTATCAAGGCTACCCTTATCAATAACAAAGATATAAAGAATCTAAAATATTTAACTTTAGTCCATGTTTTATGTTCGTTGATCGGTTGTTGTTGTTTTTTGTTTCAGTTTCAGCATTTATCGGTTCTGTTGTTGGACTCTGTGCAATTGCCTTTTTTCTATGGTTTTACATGAGGAGGAAAAATGATTCTTCACAATTTATTTCAAGAAATACATCTGGTATTTCAATGATTCATCACGAGCTCGAGGAACGTTGTGAGTACCTAGGGATTCCTGTATTCTCCTATGAAGAACTTGAAGAAGCCACCAACAAATTCAGCTCTTCTAGAGAACTTGGTGATGGAGGTTATGGAACTGTGTACTATGGTAAGAAAGCTTTTTTCATAGAAGTTACTCCCTCCGTTTCAATTTGTTTTTCTGGTTTTGACTTGACACGGAGTTTAAGAAAGTAAAGAAGACTTGTGAGTCTTGTGGTATGTAGAATGTATCAAAACGTTCTTTGATCTTGTGGTCTTAAACATGTCATGTGAAAAGTTAGTATTAAAGAGCTGCCAAAAAAAGAAGATGCATTCTTTCTGACACCGACTAAAAAGGAAAGTAAGACAAACAAATTGAAACGGAGGGAGTAATAATCTAAAGACAATCCACAAAAGTCTTTTTTGTTTGTTTTGCTTTTCGAGGGGAAATGTACGTAGTAAGCATCTTTTGATCTAACAGCTGTTTCTGTATGTTCTAAAATCAGGAAAACTTAAAGATGGAAAAGAAGTTGCAGTTAAGAGCCTTTATGAGAACAATCACAGGCAAATGCAACAATTTATCAATGAAATTGAAATTCTAACTCGCCTTAGGCATCCAAATCTTGTTACCCTTTATGGATGTGCATCAAGACGTAGCCGTGAACTCTTCCTTGTTTATGAGTACATTCCTAATGGAACAATTGCTGATCACCTGAACGGACATAGAGCGAAGGATAAGTTACTAACATGGTCTATAAGGCTCAAAATCGCCATTGAAACTGCTAGCGCGTTGGCTTACCTTCATGCTTCTGACATCATACACCGTGATGTCAAAACAAATAACATTCTCCTGGACGATAAGTTTTGTGTCAAAGTAGCAGATTTCGGGCTGTCAAAATCCTTCCCTAATGATGTTACTCATATCTCAACCGCACCTCAGGGGACCCCGGGATATGTTGATCCTCAGTATCATGAATGTTACCACCTTACTGATAAGAGTGATGTTTATAGCTTTGGGGTTGTCCTTGTTGAGCTCATATCATCAAAGCGAGCTGTAGATATGAACAGACGTATGCACGAGATTAATTTGGCAAACTACGCGATGAACAGGATACTAAAATCTGCATATGATGAGGTGATTGATCCATCTCTTGGATTCGAGACAGATGCTGAAGTTAGGAGGATGACAACATCAGTGGCAGAACTAGCTTTCCAGTGCTTGCAAGTTGTCAAGGACATGAGACCTACAATGGAAGAAGTACACGAAGCGTTGAAGCTTATCAAATACAGTGAATGGAAAAATTATCAGAAAAAGGATATCAATAGCTGCAATACCAAGACAAGAACTGTAAAAGTTCATCGTCATCCTTCTGAAACGGATGATGCTGTGTTATTGAAGAAAAACATTCCAGCTTCACCTGATACTGTGATTGATACATGGGCTAGTAGTTCCACTACCACTAGTACTGGAGGGTGATATTTCATAAACTCATTTTTCCCCTTCATGCTAGATACATATCATGATATCATTTTTATAGAGTTTTTTCAGCTTGTTTCAGCCTGTTCATGAATATAGTAGATGAAGCTTTCTTAAAGTGTTAGTTATAGTCACATATGTATATGATTCCCCTTTAGACTATGTTGCTCGGATTCTCCTAAAATGTTGCTGCACGTGTGTCTGATCCTCCAAAAATGCACTACTTCTAGAGGATCCGCACACACTTGTAAGCATTTTTGAAAATTTTCTCTATGGATTATCCTGGCTTTAAAAATGTCTTTGCTACTTTTGGTGAATTATAACATACGAGCAATTATGCACAATTTATACAATCTCTCTTTGAAGCCAACACCAATACATGTTAGCTAGCATCAACCGTGTAGCCAAATGGTTAATGAAGTGAAAATCATGGAAATTCACATTTCAATAGAGACAAAAAACGCTAGGTGATTTCTTCCATAACTGTTGATTAACATAGTTACCGAATACCTATACTAGTAGGACTTTTCGTTTTCGTTTTTTCATTAATGATTTGGAAATATTATGGCTGTCAAGAAAGTTCATAAGATGGGATTTCAAACTATGACTAATTCTTTTTCCACCAAGAATTGACCTGCAATTAATTGTCTGCAGACAAATCCTTTATTAGAAATTGCATCCAAGAATGGGTCAATAATCAAGAATTAGACAATTATTTTACAAGGTGAAAAAAGGGACCCCAGCTTTGGAGCCTTCACCTGTCACTATTTTTATACAAAAAGAAAGATGCAACAACAACATATCTAGCATAATCCCACAAAGAGAAAGATGCAGTAGAACAAATAATCAAGGATGTTGAAGAATGGAAACTATCCGCCCCCTTCTTTATTAGATCGAAATATAAGACTTCCTTCACCCAAATAGTAAGTTACAAAAGAAAAAATTGTGCAACAGCAAACATTTGTTGCAAATTGCTTCCACGACGAAAAAAGAAAAAGAAAAACATCTCTAATCAATGTCTAGCAGTTAGATTATCAGAGTTACTCAATGGAATTAAAGGAGTTCTCTTATTCGATGTGCTTTCTGATTGTTGTAATTTTTCGTCATTGTCTCCATGTTCTTCGGCTACCTTAAGGGATTTACGTCTAGGATTTGATTCTGAATCCTCTTCTGGAAGTATAGCTCGTTGAAGTATTCTGTGGATCATTTCATAACTGGTAAATGTAATAACAGCAGAGGGTGTGGTCCTTAGAAGATTGGTTCCACAACCCCGGTAGAATGCGGTCAGACGTTCCTGTTTGAACATCTTTTTTACACAATCAACAACCCCATTATATGCTTTCTCTGAGTTTCTTACTTGCCCTTGTTCTTGAAGTTTAGAACGCACAACCTGGTCAAGAACGATAGATTAATAAGTAGGACTGTGATTCCAGGAAAGAACAAAGATGGTCCTGGTCCATTTCCTGCTTACCTCATGTGGATAAGTCATTACAGAGGCAACTACTTTTGCCATCGAAGAGGCAATTGCTACTTCACCAGGGTTCAGTTCATTGGTATGCTTATTGGCTGGCAGTTCGAGAAAGACATCACATGATCAATCAGATAAGAGATAAATGAGAAACAAACTTCCGCAACTGATAAAAGAGAAAAGCTTCTCACCCCTTTTTGCTAAGTATGATTTCAGCTTTTCATATGCTGGAAATTGGATAGCAACATGACTAATCCCAGCCAATGACGGCAAGAGGCCACTGCAACCCAAAGCAAACGGAGATATCAAACCCAAAATAACTAACTAGAGTCAACATCAGGTGATGAAAATGGATACTGTTTTTTCTTTTTTTGGACAAGAGTAGTTGTTTATTATCCTAAGAAGATGTTTTCCATCTTCGCATAGTTGGTTAAGAGGATATGGAACTGAAGCGTCTCAACAAAGGATGAAACACACAAGTAAAAAGTTTGTATATGACTATCTTCACTATATAACTAACCTGTACAATCCGCGGATCCCTTCTTCATGTGTTATTCGTATTAAAGCAGACAATATACCTTTATAAGGAACTACACCCTCCCTCATTCCCTGTGTCTAAAGAATGAGGAAAAGAAAATATCAGGAACACGTTACATAAGCAAATGCAAGTTGTTATTCCAATACTAATTAAGGACACCCTAACAATAAACTCTAATGGTATTAGAAACTTGTGCTTTAGCCTATGTTACGTGAACTATTAACACATTTATGTTGAACTAGGATGACAACTGTATCGGCACCATGTGCAGATGCTTACACCAATGGGTACTACAATTATGCCTCAATTCCAAACAAATTGGGATCAGCTATGAGAATCCTTACAATTTATGTGGGTCCATTTAAGTGGATCACCAATTTTAGGGAAAAATAATAGTTTCTCTAGCAGCAGAAATTATCAACATTTTTCCCGGAATATAAATCTCTTAGAAGACAAAGACTCTTAGCAAATATTGAATCTAAAGAAAATGTGAACATGACTAAATTAGCACACAAAAGTTTGGATTCTGATTCATTTTAGTGAAGAAGCATCTCCAGTTCCCGTGGTGTAAGTACTAATTAGAACTATTTAAGACCAGAGGAATTTTTCTTTCACTTGCTATAGAGCAACATAATCCTAACTATATTAACAGGCTTAGATACAGACAGTCAAAACTCTAATACTCCAATCCCAACAGAGGCAAGAAACACTAGGTGATCTCTTCCCATCTGTCTAGGTGACTAGGCCTAGTTGGCAGAGCTACATGATACCGGTGCTGGTGAGAGATAGCAGGTACCCAGTAAAATAGTCGAGTTACGCACAAGCTAACTCGGATGCCACCAACGTAAAAGAAATTTCTGATACTCCACATTTAATCCCCCACAAGGTAAAAGATTGCATTTCACCTATTCCCATCTTTCTCTCTGATGATAGTTGATGAAGGAAAGCATACATGGATACAATAATAGCACAGTGATAAAAACTGCAGAAACTAGAGCAGGGCAAGTAAATATATAGAAAAATGAAAGTGCATGGATCATGGCTCCCTACGAACAACACCGATTACCCAAATTGAAGGAGCCAACTTTATCAAATTGGTATTCTATTATATTTCTGTGCATTTATGCACTTTAAGGCACAACAAGTGAGCACAGAAGAATAAATCAACGCTAACTATATGAGAACATGAAACCTACTTGGAGCCGGGTCTTAACAACCCACAATGGATTTGTTGTAATGGATGTTGCAGCACCCGCTCCCGCAGCTGCAAGCATGTTTGCACCAATTTTAAGCTGCCCACTGCTATCCACTGCATTTACCGCACAAGGAAATTCTTTTGGTAAAGATAAGTGCTAAGTTTCCTATTGTCTTCATAACAAGTTCCAAATAGTAAAGGATTAAAATATATGACGGCATTCAAACAAACATTTAAAAAAGAAGTGATGAAAGCTAATAGTCCAAATAACTAATAGAGTAAAAGTTTACCATGTGAATGTAACGAATCCTTGAGATGTCGATAAACTGTAAAGTACACCTGCAGAAGATGTGAATGTTTTTTCTCAAAACGGTTACTTGTGGAGATTTCAGAAGAAAAAAAGGGTGGGTGGATTCAGCATGCATAGAAAATTTATGCCGACATGGAGTCAGTCGTAAACAAAGCCGATAAGTTACCGCTAACACTGGTAAATCAACTTTTTACTTCCATAAAAAAGCTATCCAGGAGTTCAATACAAGCAACACCTGCCCCCGCCCAAAAGGAAACCCTTATTCATTTTGATTCTTCATCAGCAATAAGAACACGTTTGTGGTGGTGTGCAAGGAAACCCTAATCATTGCATTATATAATAAGAAAGAGTATGCAGTTCCATAAGAGACCATATTTGAATATTATCTCATTCAATTTTGATGACTCATTTCATGAAGGAAGTTCAACTAATTGCAATCCACAGAAGCAGAAAATGAACAAGACAATGTTTACCGCCCAGTTCGGAAGAAGAGCTGTCAATGTTGGTGAAAGGCCTCGATAAAGTCCCCTGAAACCTTCTGCTCTTAGTATATTTTGTAAGCTGGTGACAATGACACTACCTGTTTGTTGCCCAAATAATTCAAGGAAAAATAAGTGTGCCAGTAATATGGATTTGGACTTCTCTTTATTCTTTGCCTCTTTTTCTAAGGTTACCATTGATCTTAATAGGTTTAACAAGAAGACCAAAAAAACAATATATTAATCCAAAGAAGGAACAAGATGAAAGACCAATTATCAGCTCCTCAAATTAAAACTTGTTTAAATTAAGAAGAAAACAGAACTAGCCCTAGAGACCTTCATGAAAAAGTCGACAGCAACTCTCCTCTAAAACTCACCAAATTATACTCACTGTCAAAGGAAATTTTTCACGGAGATGCGATGAGATCAGAGTGCACAATGTACAGAATGTGGAAGTCCATTTAGGAAATGACTACATCAAATGTGGAAAGCAGAAATACAAGGAACGCACCGAAAGCAACAAATTGGACATCCTACACTGGAGAAAATGGAAATTGGAGGAAACAGAAGCCCAATGGGCAGCCTATCTAAGGTGAAATCTGAAGGAAGACACAGAGAAAAAATACAACAAAATAGCTCTTCATGCACTAAGGTGCAGTTTTGTGAGAAATAATTAAGCATCCAAGACGAGAAAATTCCTAAATCCACAATGCATATTGTTTTTGTTGCTATTTTGGAGCTCAAAAAAGATCCAACCAGTGTATATTGGTTGGATAGATGTTTTGTAGTCACACCTTTGTTTCGGACGAGGTAATTGTATAATTCTACTGTACAGCACCCTTAGTTTTATGCTAACAAATACCTTACTTAAAGAATTTAGAAGAATACATAGATAAATAAATTAAAAGGAGCAGTCAATCAGAATAGCTAATACTTCTACTTTGCCTGAGAAGATTGGTAAGAATTTAAAGCAACAGCCAGACTTCTTTTACCAGAGATATACTAGAACTGGAAAAACTTCGAATCCATTGTACTGTAGTAAAATCAGGGTAAAAGTTGTCTTCAGATTTTGACAATCTGTGTTAACTCCAAGTCAACTAGGAGTGAGGAGCAGGACCTAAAATGGTTTATCATTGAAAATGAGGAAAGCTCAGGTCTGTCATTTATGCTTCGTTGGATCAGATATTAATGATTCGCAGTCCATTTTTTCAGAAATGTTGATCTGAGTGGTGTTTTGCTCACACAAAAGGCAAACAGGAATTCTTGTGGTTGTTAAGTTGTGAATAAGAAGTGTTTTTATCTGTTATATATAGGTCACCATTGACGTGTAATAAGGGTTCTACAGATCATTACGAGAGCTATGAAATAATTCAATTACAAGATCACATTAATCTTAATATATCACTTTTGTATTTGTTCAATTGGAAGCACTTAGACTTAAGGTAGCAGTTCTTATCATTTCTAATATAAGAGACAACGACGAGCCCAAACCTTGACGACCAGATTGAGAAACCTGAGGTAGACCATGTACTTGCAGTCTTGTCTTAATAACATCCAATGGACACATAAATGTAGCAGCAATAGCACCTAAAAAACATCCAATTAACTCAAATTCACATTCAAAAAACTCAAAGATCCAATGAACACATTAAATGTAGCAGCAATAGAACCTAAAAGAACATCCAAAGATACAAAAGCTTAGATTTTTACAACCCCCAATTAACTCAAATTCACATTGAAATAGCCCAAAAACCTCAAAGATCCAATGTACACACAAATATAGCAGCAATAGCACCTAAAAGAACATCCAAAGATACAAAAGCTTAGATTTTTACAACCCCCAATTAACTCAAATTCACATTGAAATAGCTCAAAAACCTCAAAGATCCAATGTACACACAAATATAGCAGCAATAGCACCTCAAAAACACACTACCCAATTAACTCAAATTCACATTCAAACTGCTCAAAAAACTCAAAGATCCAATGTACACATAAATGTACCAGCACTAGCACCTAAAAAAACCACCCAAAGATACAAAAGCAAAGTTTTTTACGACCCCCAATTAACTCAAAATCACATTCAAATAGCTCAAAAAACTCAAAGATCAAAAAGCAACACAATGAATAAATCTCTTACCTTCTTTAACATTAAAACCCCAGATAACAACAATTGACAAATTAAATTAAAAAGGGAAAAAGGTGGCCAGTACATACCTGCAGAAGCACCAGCACCAGCTTCACAAATGATACCTCTAACACTCCTAAGATCGCCGGCGCCGGCGGTGGCCATTTTTAAAGATTCTTGCCGGAAAACTTTACCTCAACAACCCAAACAACAGCAAAAATATTGGAAAAAAAAACTGAAAAATTCACCCTTTTTTCAAGAATTGAAAGAACCCTTTGAAGATTTAGCAAAAACCCAGGTGGGGTTTCATCATATACAAATACCCTTTTGGGTTTTCAAGAAGAATGACCGGTCCACTGACGTCTTGGACGAGTTAGGGGTTTGTGACATAGATGGTGATTCTTATTGCTTTTTGAATTGAATTTGAAGAAGAAAAAAAAAAGTTTAGAATTTTGATATGGTCAAAAATATTTTCTTGGTAATTATTCTAAATTTGGAATGCATTAGTAATAGTGAAATTAGAAACTTCACTTTAACGTGATAATGGAATGACGAGAATTAGTAAATCTTAATATGATAATGAGTCATTATCATACGATAAACTATTGATTCGTAATAGTGAAATGACGAAAATTAGTGAATCATAATATGATGATAGTCATTATCATACGATAAACTATTGATTCAGCAGTGACAAACTTTTACGTAGTTAATTTTTTTATTAAAATAAAAAATGTTTTACTTAGTAATGTTATTTTCTTTTATCATAATTTCAACTTATTTTTGTATGATCAAATGTGTTTTTTTTAAAAATAATCGCTCTAATGTAGAAACGTAGGGGTATGTTAATATTGATGAGATTAAAAATTCAGATATAATTGTTGAATTTTTTATTAAGGTGTTGAATTATATGACAAATTAATATATCAACTTACGATTAAAAAAAATTAAGAATAAATAACTTGAATAGAATTTAATTCATGTTTTGTTCAGTAGAAAAACAAATTCAATATCCTTGAAAGAAAAGACTAGCTTTATATATAAGCTATTTATGTCATGTTAAAGGCGTCGACTTAAGCATTGACATTCATGCTTACTTTACTACCATTATTATGATCGTAGTTATTCCTACTGAAATCAAAATCTTTAGTTAGATTACTATCATGTGAGAATCATACCCCTTATATCACTTTTTTTTTTATTATAGTTGCTTACTTGTAATTAAGTATGATATTCATTTAATTCCTTTTATTAAAATGAAAAAGAATTTCACCTCACTGGTGTTTGTTTCTTTTACTAGCATTTTAATTTTGTATATTGCTTATTTTAATTAATATTTAGTAGAATCGTTAATGTACTTTTAATAGCTTAGAAAAATGATCATTTGTGTTTCGAAAGGTATATTGATATCATTATCCTGCAAAAAAAAGTGAGGATTGAAATGTACAAAAATTAAATATATAAAGACTAATATGTATATTTTTTTAAAAATAGGTTAGAATCGACTTTTTATTTTGACGTGAACAATTCTACTAATTAGGAAAGAGTCAAAGCAATCTAATGAAGCCAATAAAATAGTTCATCTAATATTATCTTATTTCCTACTGGATCAAATATACATATCAATTAATTGAGGAATTAAATATATAAAGACTAATATGTAAATTTTTTTGAAAAAAAAAATCAATGACTTTGAACCAAAAGTGCTTTATTTGGTCACAATTTGTATGAATTTGGACATAGTAGTTGTTTTGTTTTTCCTCTTATTTTTGTGTTTTCCTTGTTTCATTCAATTATGTTTAAAATATATCCTATTTTTTAATTATATTGTTCACTATCAAAGCAAAAAAAAAAAAGTAATTATATGATTTTTATATAGTTATGATTGAGATTATGTTATATATAGTGTCTCTCTCTCTATATATATTCCTCTTTTTTAAACTATGGAAGGAATCCATTCTCCATTGTCTTCTCACCTATCAATAAGGGCAAAATTCTCTCCTAGTTTTTTTTGGTTTCTCACTCGATGTTTGATATCAATATTGAAACGATTAATTCAAAGTCATACGACATACTAAAAGAAAAAGTATTTCCTAACAAAAATTTTATATGTTCAAAATTTGAATTCGAAACTTCTGATTAAAAGTGAAAGGATATTATCTATCTCATCACAACATTTGGTGATTCTCCTAGTCATCAGACAGAAAAAAATACATATTATATCTTTTATATGCACCTTTATTATTAATCATGATTAATTAATAGGAGTGTATATATCATCTTAATATTCACTTAACTATAATAAGTTAAGTTAATGTGTCAACTTGGTATAAAATATAAAATCTCAAAGATACTGAACTTATATGTTTGGTTGAGATCTAAAGAGAGGAATGAAAAGGACTTGAAGTCAATCCTATATTGCTCGGACTCTCCAAAAATATTATCGCACTCAAGTTAAATCCTTTGAGTGAAGTTACAGAAATGATCTTTATAGGAATTTTGGCCAAAGATAGAAAATATAGCAACCACAGCAACAATATTGGTCAACAATTGTTCCATTCCAGTTTCCCAAGGTAAAAAAAAAAACTTATTTTCATTGCCTTCCATGTTACAACAGAATGAAAAGGACAGCCCAATGCATAAAGCACCTCGTGTTCACGTAGGGTCCAAGGAAAAGTAATACAAGCATTACCAGCTGATTCCACAACTTGAACTCGTGAAGACAACTTTACTGTTGCTACAAGGTTCACTTCATGTTACAACAGGATAATGTCTCAAGAACATCAGAGAAAAGAATAGAGACGTTTAGGCTTACGATACAACACTCAACATTTTGAATCCTTCAAACAGTTACATATATGACAAAAATTATACTGACTGCAAATGCATCTGCCAAAAAGATCATTTGTTGAGGTCTCAAGGAAGCCTCCTCTTAAAAAAATTAAACAGCAGCAGGAGTTTTGCTGTCGATAGACTTGAGCACTTCTTCACCCATTTCCTTGCATCCGACCAATTTCTGAAAACAAGAGATTCAGCAGTTGTATATGTGATAATGTTAGCTTCTAAATAATTTCAGCATTCAAATTGATCCAAACTATGCATAGAGGTCTAGAATAATCTAATTTTTCTCGTTTGTTGGCCGCATGACCAAATGTCGTTCAAATGCAAGAGAATTAGAGATCAGCTAAATCCCAAGGAGAAAAATATTGGCAATTTAGTAATAGAGTTGTCTAATATAAGATAAAACTCACATGTCCTGCTGAGTGAATGTCACCAGTACGGAATCCTCGATTTAAGGTGTCTAAAACAGCTGCTTCAATTCTCTGAGCAGCCTTCTCCTCACCTAGGCCATACTTCAGAAGCATAGCAGCACTGAGCATTGTTGCCAAAGGGTTTGCTTTATCCTGCATGTTTAAAGTTAGTGTTTAAGCATATGAACATATGCAAATTTCCGGGTGGGAGGTTGGGGGGATCGTCCGTACTTAAAGGAGAAGGGGGAAGAGAAAAAGGGAAAGAAAGAAATACTAGAGCCAACCTGCCCAGCAATATCAGGAGCAGAACCATGTATAGGTTCAAACAATCCAGGTCCCTAAAGACAACGTGTGTCCAAAAGTAAGAGGAGATTAAAGAATTTGTCGTCAGGAAGAAAAAGAACCAATATTTCCAAAGAAATGAGATAATCGGGAAATACCGCTGCACCAAGACTGGCTGATGGAAGCATCCCGATACTTCCTGTAATCATTGATGCTTCATCGGACAGGATGTCACCAAATATGTTGTTTGTCACAATTGTATCAAACTGCATTATGATTGTTTCGAGGATCAACTCCGTGGACGAGTGTGTCATCATGTGCTAAGACCAGACTTGAGAAACAAAAAATTGTAAAACCAAAGGTAAATGAAACCTGTTTTGGGTTGCGAACAAGTTGCATAGCTGCATTATCAACATACATGTGAGAGAGCTCTACATCAGGATACTCTGAGGCTAACGCTGTAACTATCTTCCTCCAAAGCATAGAGGCCTGGCAAATATCTCAAAATCATGAACTATAGAACAAGAAATTACCCTTAATGAACTCAATCTCAATGCTATCTTTATGGTCTCCCAGTTGCAGTTTTAAGTAGCGGCAAATTAGAGTAAACAAAGAAAAATTCAGTCTATAGTACAATTCTTTTAAAGTGTCAACTGCTGAAGGGATAAACAAGAAACTTGCTTAAAGTAGAGTGGATTTTGTTGATTACTTGATCTTACACTTGCACGCGAGTTACAAATTGTGGGTTTATGTTTTTCCCTTATTTGTGTTGTATTTCCCATTAACAAATTCAGCAGCAGACAACCTTGGCTAGCGTGAGATTGGTGAAGATTCATGATTGAAGAAGAGTAGCATGAGAATGACTCCACTATGGCTTTTGCTGGATGATTTGCAAAGAAAGATTACATGAACCAATTGAAGGATATTCTTGGAGAATCACGAGCTCCCTTCTAATTCTAGTTTACTTCTGGTATATAGAATAGATACTTTTTTGTATAGATAGTTGGGTAGTTGACTAGATTTTTAATTTCCATAAGGTTAAAGAGAAATCATATATGTAGTGAAGACTATTCTGGCACCATGTTGGTGCAACTATTAATAGATTTACTTGTTTTATAAAAGAAACAGAATTAGACAAGAAAGTTGAAGGCAGATACTGAGGAGAAGAAAAGAAGAGTTGAGGAACGGGGAGAGAAAATTAGCTTTTACCTCCAAAACATTTGCTTTATCCACACTACATAGTTTTCCTCTACGCTTCCTTGCAGTTTCAAATGCAATACGAGCAATTCTGTCAATCTGAAAAGAAATTAAGCTGAATACTACTAATGTAAAGGTTGGAACAAATTTCAGGTAAAAAGTTTGATCTCAATCTGTCCTATTTTTCGTAACAGTAAGACATTATTACTCCTTGCGAATTTCAACAGTGATTGAATGACAACGAAAGAATTAAGTTAGATAAGCAAAGCTAATACAAAATGACGCTTGACAATAGTTCTAAGATAATAAATTCCTAAATGGATGTCTGTCCAGAGATAGTTTTCAGAAACTGCACATGTTATCACTAGCAGTTAAATCAACCAACATATAAGCTTCAAGCCAAGCAAACAGAAATGACACAACTGAACTACTCTTCCAATCAAAACAAGAAAGAAACAGAAAACTTCATCAAATTCTCCAATGTGATCTCAAGACATTCACTTGAAGCTGTCATGCAAAAGATCAAAAAAAGAAGAAGAAGGGGGGTGGGGTGGGAGGGGTTCCTTTTACTGGATAACATAATAAAAAGTTTGTCATATTTAGCAAGCACAGCAGGAAGCAATTTTTTAAGCAAATTACCTCATATGCTGCATACACTTCAGTGTTGAAACCTATTTCCTGACCATTTTCATTAGTGCCGAATCCTCTTGGTTTGCCAAAATAAATACCTAATTAACATGAGGAGAAAAACAGTAAGACATCTTGAAAAAGAAAAGTCAAGAAAAAACTTAAAGATGATGGAAGTTGATTTGAATATTTTTTTTTTTGAGAAGGTAACAGTCTTGTATTATATTCCAAAAAAAATCAAACCTGCCACAACTTGTTACAGGTTTACTAATTACAAATAAAAGGAGAGTATCAGGAAGATCTTCAATCCTAAATATTATTGACCGTAACAATTCCAAACTAACCTCCTGTAAGTTCCCTAACAACCATTAGGTCTACACCTTCAGCGACTTCTTTCTTCAAAGTTGAAGCATCTACTAACTGCATTAAGTGAGGAATATGAATCCGTGGGAACCCGCAGAAACTCAGAATATAACTTATGCGTGCAATGATTTGAAAGACAAGTCATGAAGAGTATGTTTCCTGTTTGGTAATAAATGATAGTGAATGATGGTTTTGCAGAAGAGAGATTAAATTTACAAAACTGCAGAGGTCACAGATGCTTGCAGGTTGTAACAGTAACAAAAAAGGCTCATGTCTTCAAGAACACATGCAGATCAAAAGAAAAGATAAATATTAGTGAAGGATGAAAGAAAGTAGAACTCATGAACACACAGCTTACAAGTATCCAATACATGTTAATAGACAATCCACTTCTAGCATATTTTGCCATGTGTAGCTCATAATGGTGTCAACTAAAACATTTGATCCGAATACTTTTAAAACAAACTAACCAAAAGAAAAAAGTTTTGAGGTGAAGAAGGAATGAGGGAGGATGCTGGACAAAGCGAGAGAGATAGACAGTCGTACAGGACAAGACTTCTGGATGTCATCATGAAATCCTCACATATGATACTTTCCTCCTCTCTGGTTGATCATATTACAAAGGATATATCCACTATTGACAAGTCACCAGCTTTAAATGGGTATACACTGTATTTCTGCTGATTATGCGACAAAGCACCGTACAACGGTTGGAAACATACCACTAACCTTTCTCATATTTTTAATTTTTTTTTTCTTTGAACAACATAACTGATCCTTGTAACACAAGTTAAAAGTAGGCGTAAAAAGAAGAGAGAGGTAGAGGGCGTAGAGGCAGTTTAATATTGGACCAACTTTAACGATTAAGAGAAGTGCACTGGGACAATTGGCAACATACTGTACTAGGGAAAACAACCATTTGGCCCTATTTATCAGTCCAATTCTAAGTACTTTTGAACGTCCACTCCCCCAAAAAGTAAAAAGAAAAAAAAGCTCTCTACTACATTGTGCTCTCTCTCTCTCTGTACCACTCAATGACAAACCAATCCTGCCAGCTCTATTATGCTCCAAACCCTATAGCACTTACTCGCTGACTCGCATGGGCCATGAAGCTATTGCCCTTTCACCACATTCATGCACCACTTACTAGCTTAAAAGCATAACTCTTAGGTTTGTTGTACCCCACTCACAACCAATGTTATAAGGAAATGTTGAAACTCACCAGGACTCATCTTGAGGCGAGACAACCTCTAAGCGCCTGAGGCAACCATTGAGGTCTAAAGTCGTATAGGATGCACTTGGATAAGAGGGGCATTCACATGCACAGTTTACTTTACCCTTGTGTTGTCAACTTGATATGCTTCATGGATGCCTAGTAAAATACTTCCATGTTTTGAATCGTCCACCCAATACACGTCAAATACTTCAGTTTTAATCTTTGTTTTAAGTATTTGATCATAACTAATATGTTATTCTATAATTAGCATTTAGGTAACTTACAATTCTACAAACAAACAAAAAAAGAACTTAAAATTCTACAAATTATTATGCGCAGGTAGCAAATTAATGTTGTGCATATTCTTCTAAAGCATTTTATGAAATTTTAAAAACATTTTCTACAGATTTTTATCTTTTAATCATTTTTTTAATGTCCAAACATTTGTTGGGCTCACTCCCCTTTAAGAATTATTGGGCTTATGCTTCTTCCTTAACGCTCACCCACTTACTCCCTTCCACATTAAACGTCACACGCCTATCTTGTGCCTCCGCATTTTAAAACACATCTTCCAACAACAAAATTCATTAACTTAATTCATTAACTTGCTTCCACACCCACTAGACTGCTCATACCCATTACCACTAGAACCCTCTACTCACCCAAATCCTACAATACTTTAACTTTTTAATTAACATATATAAAAAAGTGGTGGTACTAGTCTTTTTTCAGAAATCATGTTAGTTTGCTGAAGGAGTACCAGCGGTTAATTTGTGCTGTAGGAGGTTACTCGTGTCAAAAGGTGTAGGGGGGTGTACATGCCCTCAATGTGAACCTTTCTACTCATTTTCTGATTACATGAGTCCATATATCTCATTACTCATTAGCTCATGCAAAAACTTTATTTTGAAACCCAAATAGGTGTGTCAAAAGAATTCTAAATCCAGAATTAAATTAGACAATTTCCCTTTTTATGCTATCTTTGAGATCATCAGTTGCAATTTTCATATGACAAAACTTGTAACTTGAAAGTCAAAAACAAAATGATATGACATTCTTTTCTTTTTGTGATTAGTACAATCTTAAGCATCTGAAAACAAAAATTACCTGTGGTAAAACAGTGGCTGGTCTCAAGTTAGCAAAGACCTGCAAGCCTTCTCGAAGTTGAAGCAATCCAGTCTCGGGCTTCAAATGTTTTTCATTTTTGTCCCATTTATATCTTTAAATTTAGGTGCAAGAACAATCCAGCACAAGAAACAAGAAATATGAGATTCAGTAAAAAAAAAAAAAAACCATATGAAATATAACAAAATGTCTGAAGAAGATCCCATCATGTAATTACCCTCCAATTGCTCCAAGAAGAGTAGCATCAGATTTCTTTGCAGAATTAAGAGTCTCAGCAGGCAATGGTACTCCTACAGCATCCAATGCAGCCCCTCCCATAGGCATCTCTTCGAATGCAACTTCAAATCCTGTTACGTTTCTAAGAGTTATATCCTTAGCCATTGGACATACTTTTGCTTTTGTTTGCAAATATTTTTGTTGTACCTTCTTGGTGCTTTTTATTAATATAATTACCAATTCTCAAACGGAATACTTAACCCAAAAAATTCAAATGGAGAGTAAAAATCACCACATAAAAATTACTCCCTTTGCCCCAAAAAAAATAAAATGGAACTGTAAACCAACGTCAACAAATCTAACTTCCAGTATGAATGACACCAACAGTGTGTGGGCCAGCTTGGGTGCTAAAAGGTGGCAGAGCCATACCCAAGGAAGGTTATTCCATTTTTTCTCCTTCTTTGGAAAATCATACTGTGCAAATAGGACAAAAACAATTTCTTTCCCATATATATTCTCTGAATCCCAGAAAGTTTTCACTGTAATGCCAAGGTAGTTCAAAAATTGCTTCAGGCCACAAGTTCAAATCTTTTGAATTCCGTAGTTAAAATTCTTGGCTACGCCACCAAGCTAAACAGTATGAACTTGGACATCAAGTTACATGTTTTATACTTGTTAAAATATTCTTAAAATCCTACTTAAAATCACTAAAATATTTAACTCCAAAAGAATAATAGTGCCATAACAAATTCAAATCAAGATGTCAGTATCCACATATGGGTCACTCTCATCCCAAAAACAGTTTAAGACATCCATTTCTTAACATTTTCCAAAACAATTTAGCTATATACACAGACAGACAGTAAATTATACTCCCACCGTTTCAATTTCATTTTAGTCCATTTAAAAAAGAATGTCTTTTTCCTTTCCTCTAACTCTTTACTTCTAACTTTCGACATGGCACATTTACGACCACAAGATTAAAGAATATTTTGGTACATTCTACATATCTTTAGTTTAAGACCACAATATTCAAAAACCGTCTTCTACTTTCATAAACTTAGTGCAAAGTCAAAAACGATACAAACAAATTGAAACAAAGGGAGTAACCTATAATAGCGGGTTACTTCTTAATATTTACCAAATTACTAATTAATTATTATCAACAGATTTACCATAACTCATGATTGTGTAAACATTGTTACACCATCAGCATAAAAATTAAACCCATTTCAAGATAAAATGGAGTTGATTTATCAGATGGTCACTCAACTAATAGTTATTATCGCAGAAAATCACTTTCTTTGTCAAGCGATTTACCATAAATCCTGATCGTGTAAACATTGTTTATGCTAGTCACCATAAAAATTAAACTTACTTCAAGATAAAATGGAGTTGACTTCTCATATGGTCACGCAACTAATAGTTATTATCGCAGAAAATCACTTTCTTTGTCAAGCGATTTACCATAAATCCTGATCGTGTAAACATTGTTTATGCTAAATTAAACTCGCTTCAAGATAAAATGGAGTTTACTTCTCATATGGTCACGCAACCAATAGTTATTATCTCAAAAAGTCACTTTCTTTGTCAAGCGATTTACCATAACTTCTGATCGTTTAAACATTGTTTATGCTAGTCACCATAAAAATTAAACTCGCTTCAAGATAAAATGGAGTTGACTTCTCATATGGTCACGCAACCAATAGTTATTATCTCAAAAAGTCACTTTCTTTGTCAAGCGATTTACTATAACTTCTGATCGTTTAAACATTGTTTATGCTAATCACCATAAAAATTAAACTCGCTTCAAGATAAAATGGAGTTGACTTCTCATATGGTCACGCAACCAATAGTTATTATCTCAAAAAGTCACTTTCTTTGTCAAGCGATTTACCATAACTTCTGATCGTTTAGACATTGTTTATGCTAATCACCATAAAAATTAAACTCGTTTCAAGATAAAATGGAGCTGACTTCTCATATGGTCACTCGACCAATGGTTATTATCTCAAAAAGTCGCTTTCTTTATTGAAAAACAATGGAATCAAGATCAGGATTGACTTTCTGAGATAATAAGTATTTGAGAAATCAACCCCATAAAATGCACATATTCAACAACACATTAGAATCAAAGAAACAATCTTTTTTATATATATAGAAAAAAATATATTACCTTCGATGGAGGCGACAAGTTGGAGAGCATTTTTGGCAACAGAAATGACTTCAGGGCCAATACCATCGCCGGGAAGAAGAGTAATGTTGTAGCTTTTGCTGGGTGAAGCAGTGGAACAGCGAATAGTACCCCATTTAGTGGCGTGTTTGGGTACTTGTTTTGAATGAAATTGGTTAAAAGGTGTTGCAGTGAATTGTAAAGAAGAAGAAGCCGCCATTGATGAAGAATGTGAGCTGAAGCAAACTGAATTTGGGGAATTATCGAATCAAATCGGTTCATTAAACGGGTTTAGGCCCAATGGGTCCATCCTTAATAGAGGCCCTATTTGTTTAGAGTTTTAGACTATTTAAGTTTTATACACAAATTAGACAATAGTGGTCGATTAATACTAGGACAAATTACTTAACTACACTCATTTACTTACCTTAATATCCATTTATCCGTACTTATTTCAAAAATCGCTTATTTACCTATGTATCCAGCATGTATCCCGGGCAGAACGATATGTATCCCGCTTTGTGGAATGTATCAAACACTATGTATCCCGTGCACAACGTTATGTATCCCGTGCACAACGCTATGTATCCTGCTATGTGGAATGTATCAAACCTAATGTATCCCGTGCACGACGCTATGTATTCCACTATGTGGAATGTATCAAACCTAATGTATCCCGCAAACATCATTTTTAAGGGATTTTTGGTAAATAGAAAACTAGAAGGGATAGGATGTTATTTAGTACTTATAATATGTGGTTCCTATAATTTATACTTAATACTATCTAATTATACAAATATTTCTATCATTTAAAACAATTAAATATTGTCTCATTAATTAATAATTTCATACTAGATTTCAAGTAGGATACATGTATTAGAGACACTAGATACATGTATCTTTGATACAAGATACATTCTGAAATACATTTATATATATAGAGAGAGGTGAGTGAGAGAGGGACAGAGAGTCAACATGTATCTTTTGATACTAGATATGTACATGTATCTTTGATATTAAATACATTCTGAAATACAGATACATAGAGAGAGAAGCGAGAGAGTTAGTGTATACCAGATAGTACATGTGAATCACGCTTGAATATATGATGTATCTGAAATAAATTGCACTTAATTTTTGACCCCGCGTGTATCTCGAATAATTTCAAAAACTAAAGGAAAGACACGTAATTAGACAATAAACTATAGTACCATTTGTGTTGGGTTTTTATTTTTATCAAGATTAATTACTCTTTTTATCTCAATTTCGTGATACTTGTTAATTAGAGTCAAACTTTCAATTTTGAACGTGTATTTGAATATGAAAGCTTAAACTTTTTTTGAAATAAAATTTACTATGTAAAAACTAAAAAGTACTATAAATTATAATAATTAACATTCTTAATTATAAGAATATAAAAAATATCATGATTAAAGAAAAACTCGTTTAACTTTTAAAATTAAAAAAATATCGCATAAATTTGATATGAAACCAATGATCTCAACGTAAAATTTTAGAACTCTTAAAATACAACAATAACTTGGATATGTCGTTAAATTAGTGAACATTTGGGCCAATATCGTGTTACTTTTGTTTTCGTTTAAAGTAATTTGTGTCAAACTAGCTCCGATACACTTCACAAATTATATTTGGTGGGGCATAATTTTAGTACAATTTTCAATATGTTTACCTTTTTAAATTATTTACAACTCTTGCCAAATTGTCTAATAGTCTTTCCATGTTCACAAGTTATGCACGATGAACGTATCTTTATTCTACCTATCTTGTTATATTATTGATACTATCTTTATTCTATATGTATGTCCTGTTATATCCTTCACAAGTTTTGCATGTGTTGTTCTAATTTAATTTATTTTCTTTTAGAATAATGTATCCACAAATATAAAAGTGTAACACAAATCAATAAGTTCATCACATTCATGCCAAGTGAAATGTATTTCATTGAAATGTTAACATTACAAATGATCACCAACATAAATTACATATCAAAGAGATCTTGTTGGTTATAAATTGATATGACATGAAATCAAAAAAAAAAAAAAAAAACATGTGCCTCCATATATAAAAGCGCAATCAAAGAATAACCTCTTTGACTCCTCAAATAATAACACATGGCCCAAATAAAATTGGATCATAACAGATTGATTGAGCTAGTGCAGCTAGCTTGTTCTCGATACGTTGAAATCGAAATTAAACTTATGGTTGAGGAGGAGGAGGACTAAAAGTTGGGAATACAAATTTACCATGGTTATGGCACATGTCATAGCATTCTTGTTCAGCATATAATGGACTTCCTTCACCACCAAAAATACCTTTATAACAACTTACATAACATTGTTCATGTCCTTGTTCCATTTTAAATCTTCTTCCTGAAAATTCAAATACTGGCCCCTCAGGACCTTGGGGGTGGGGGTGGGGGTGGGCGTCGGGGTGGACGTCGGGGTGAGGTGGACAAGGTTGGGGGTGGGGGTGGTGGGGGTCAGGTTGGGGGTGGGGATGGGGTATTTCCTCATGTGCCCATGCAAGTTTGCTTGAAATAAAGATAGTAACAATGACAATTAAAAAGATACTAGTAATATTTTTGTTAATAGCCATTATTTCTTTTAATTCCCTCTATGCTTTCCTATTTTTCTATGAGAAAAGTTAAAAAGAGGGAAGAAAAAGATAATATGAGAATGATAAGGACAAGGGTGGTTTTTATAGGTGAAAAAATGATAATATTTTTGCTAAAAATTAGGTTTTGGTATAAGAGTATTTAGTGGATGTCCATTAAAAATTCTAAATGTAAGAGAAGGGATGTCCATCAAAAGTCTAATGTGGTAAAGAGAGAAATAAGGAAGGAAAAAAGGGATATTATGATTTTTTTCGCGAGTTTAAATGTTATATATTTTGATCGTATAAAAAATATTTATAAAGTTAGGTCATTTTATGAGTTAACACAAGTTTCCATGGTAACTGCGCTTTTGCACTTAATGATGGTGTAGCCCAAGAGACAAATCTGTGAGGCCTGTTGCCCAAAGTGAACAATAAATGCTATCGGCTATGACCATGTCAAGGTTGCGGAATGCGGAATACAAACCTAATGTGCTTCAACTTTTTACTGGACCTGAATATAGCATAAGCTTAGTACATTGAACTTTGACATAAAATGCAATGACATGTAGTGGCAATTGAAGTTTGAGACTGCATTTTCTTCAGTACCAACTTAGATTCTTAACACATTTTCCTTCATTATAGTGATAATTAAGTCTATTCTTGTGCACATTTGATGTAACTTAGAATATCAACAAAACTACTATAAAAATACCAAAAATAGATACTAAAACCTACAATAACAAAGTGAGACTACACAAATGGTAGCTTAGATATCAGCAAATAAAGGCTAGGCCAGTTCTACTACTGATGAATCTACCTCTGAACTTGAGGGAGAAAATAGATAAGGCTTGGGAGGCATTTGCAAAGAGTCTAGTTTCCCTTCTAACATTTCAACAACTTTGCTCATCGATGGTCGATTTGATGGATCAGTCTGTATGCACCATAAACTCGCTATCACCATCTTTCTTGCACATTCATTCTCCTCTTCATTCATTATCCCGACTAGTTGAAGCTCTTCGTCTAGTTCAAGTCGTTGATAAAGCCAATGTGGAAAGTAGATTTCACTCGTGCGATCAACTCCAACATCAACATTTTTTCTTCCTCCAACCATCTCTAGAACCATCATTCCATAGCTATAGACATCAGACTTGTGCGAGACACCTCCCAAGTTTCTACAAACAATTTCTGGAGCAATATAACCGATAGTCCCTCGTGGACCTAACATTGACACAATACTCTCCTGCTTCATGCACATTTTGGCTAGACCAAAGTCAGAGATCTTAGGACAAAAATCTTCATCAAGTAGGATATTATGAGGCTTTATATCAAAATGCAAAATCCGAGTGTTACAACCACGGTGTAAGTACTCCAATCCTCGAGCAATGCCTAGTGCGATTTTGTATAATATTGGCCAACCTAATTGGCGAACACTGTCGGATCTTTCTTCATAGATAAACTTTTCAAGAGATCCATTTGGCATGAACTCATATACAAGAGCTCTTTTGTGACCCTCAAAACAAAATCCCACAAGGCTCACAATGTTAACATGTGATGTTCTGCTAATACTTGCCACTTCGTTAATGAAATCTTCACCACTGCCTTTTAGTTCATTCAGGACCTTTACTGCCACTTGCCTCCCGTTACGCAAACTTCCTCTGTATACTTTACCAAATCCTCCATGGCCTAGTTTGCTTCTGAAGCGATTGGTGATTCGTTTGATGTCTGTATAATTGTATCTGTTTGGAGCGTATGATCCATAATTCTTTAAGAATTCTTCAACTTTTTGATGACCCTCAGCATTATATTCCCAAAACCTGATGTATTTGTACCACAAAATCTTTTCTCTGAAGCAGAAGAGTAAAACCAACAGTCCAACAGTAAACAAACTTGCACCTGTGGGGAAAAAATGAAGTCATGCCCCATCAGAGACTACAACAACAACATTCTAAACAATAACTACAACAAAAAATATGACAATTGAAGTACAAGAAGCAAGAGCGACAGTAACAGAAATCTAGAAACAAGAAACTACAGGAGTGTTGCTACGACTACTAATAGGAAAGGACAATCGAGAGCATCTGCAAACCAATACCTGTGGCCACCATGAACCAGATTATCTGAAGGTAGCCCCTTTTTGATGTTCCTGCTGTTAGAGTGCTAACATTTGCAACACCAATACTTTTAATAACATCTGCAACACCAAAGCTTGTGAGTTTCAGATTATAAAACTTTTCTCCGATTAAGTGAAAAAAGTCTGATAATGATAGAAGGAGAAAAAGATTTTAATTTGAAATGGAGACAAGTTTGCCCCCACATGGCTCCGCCCCTTGCACTAACTCCAGTTTTTCTCCCACATGGCTCTGCCCCTGTCCTTACCCAAATTTCTAAAACAGTGGATAAGTACATATATGTAGATGTCTACCTTTGTGACAAGAAAATTTGTTGGTTTTATCAGTCTGGCATTGACCTCCACCATAATGACATTCATTACATTCATCAGACAGTTTCCATTCTACTAGAAATTCAGGACCTAACATGTTGAACATATTATAACCAGCAAAATGATCGTTCTTCTTCTGCGTAATGTTACGAGCATTATTACTGCTACTGATGCATTTGAAAAAGTTGTTAATATTTATCATATTGAAAGAAATAGAAGGAGAGTATGGAAGGGAGAAATTTTTGTTAAACGCCTGGCACTTGTGTTGCGTCAAGGTTGTTTGAAGCTTCGGGTCCCCTAGCCAAACTGATGAATCATGCATCTTTAAAACATAGTACCATTCTCCTCCAGGAACTAGTTGGATTCTTGGATATGGTTTAGCATCACAACCAGACATGGGCATTATTCCACAATCGGGTTGTGTGGGAAGAGAGTAAGGAAATCTCAGGTCAGTAAAATTTCCACATGAAAATGACTTTGGACAAGTTGAAACATTTCTGCCCTTTGCCTGAACTAAGATTAGAAGAAGTGATAGAAGAAAGCTTACAAATGAAGTGATACCCATATTAAGTATCTCAAGAAGAGGAAGACTAGATTATGTACTCATTTGTTTACTTTACTTAACATTTAAAAGCATAGTTGATTTGGAAAATTTGTGAGAAACGTGTATCTCGGTGCAAAGACTTGAAGTCTTGCATCAATATTTAGACTTTACTAGATAATTTTTAAAGATGAATATGAGTGAGTGATTTTATTGATATAAAGAACTGAGTTAATTGATTTTTTTGATACAAAATAAAGTTTAATGACTTTACTAGATAGTTTTTTTAAGTTGAGTGACCTTTTGAGATATTAACTCCTGAAAATGAGAAGAAACAAACTAATTAGGATGCCTAGAGGGAGCCAAAATTGACCCAAAATTCCAATAGGACAAATAATTTATGGATGAAACCAAAAGGGTATAGGTGCAAGGGTCCTACTCAACATTTTTAAAATTTGGAAATTTTAAAAACTACACTTAATATATTTTACATCCACAAAGTTGGAGGCCCTTGCTCCTTTTTTTTGTTTGTTTTTGAACATTTTTTACTTTAAAGCATATATTTTTTATTATTGATGTAATGATATTTCTCAAATAGTAATTGTAATACTTTTTTTTTTCATTATTGATTATTAATACCTTCCTGAAATAACAATCCTAATAATATTTTCTATATATTATAGGTTATTTATTAAAGTTTATTTGTAAAATAATTGAAAGGTTTACTTTTGTTTATTTTCTTAGTAATAAAAGTATAAAATTGAATATACATGAGACTACGTCTCGTAGATCCATAAGACTTACGCCCCGTGTCTCGGGGCTTATGTCCTCGCTTTGTACTACATAAAACGTCCCGCCTCAGAACCCCGCCTTTTAAAACACTGATTTTCCTATTCAAAGAAATTAGGTGGAATCCATCGACAAACACCTAAAGTTGGAATGACTTTTTACTTAGTCAATCAAATAAATCTTGTACATTTTAAACATCCGTAACAAGTCTCCATTGTGTCATCTTGACATTTTTTGTTGATTTGACACATTCTTGGGAGGACCAACTTACAAATATAAATACCTTTTGGTGCTAGAATCCAACTCCTTTATACCATTGCTAGTGGACTGGGCCATTTTGGATAATGATTGAATACCTTTCTTGGACTGTGGAACAAACAGGCCCAAATATGCATGTAGGGCCCAAATGTACACCTTTAACAGCCTGTTAAGAGTTAGATGCAATGATAATAGGGAAATTGTACATAATGACAAACTATTAATTCAAATTAAATGATATAACCACACTTTGATTTAATTATGCCCTATAGCAAATTGTTTGACAGTTGCCTCTCTCCATCAAACTCTCGCTCGCTTTCTCTGTCGCTCGTCTCTCTCGCTTTATACAACAGAAATGTATAAATTGTGTTTCTGTTTGTATAAAGCAGGAGAAAATTGTATATACACATGCAAATACATATATATTCGTCTTATACACTTATAATTATACAATAAAAATATTCCCCTGCCCAGTTCTCTTTTGACTTTCTCTCTTTCTCGTTTTATACAAACACAGATTATACAAATATAATGTATAATTTATGTTTGTATAAAGCGAAAGAGAGCGATTTTTGATATACAAATATTTTTGTCAACGATTTATACAAACGAGAGGCAAACAACAATTTATACAAATGGTCTGCCAGCAAAATTATACAAATCTGAAGAGGAGCCAATGAATTATACAATTGCTTCTTTTTTGTATATATGTATAGCGAAATAGACATAGCTTTCAATTGTATATGTATAGCGAATTATACATATATATGTTTGCTATGGAGCGCAATTATGCAAACTTTGCTATAGCATACAAATATGATTTTTTTGTTTGCTATATGGGAAAGTTGCTCATGATAATATATAACAAAAAATGTCTCATTTTTTATGAGTTAGTTTGATTCGACATGAAATTTAAGAAAGAAGGGAGGATTTTTTAAACTTGTGGTCTAAAATACGTGATAAATATTTGTGTGGCTACAAATAATTTCATTAAGGATAAAATGAACATTTTAAAGTTAAATTGTTACTTAATATAGAAATGTGTTTTTTTTTACTAATTAAAAGGAAAAATAAGTCATATAAACTTAGACAAATAGAGTAGTAAATAAGACACATAAGGGCATCTCCAACCCAAACACCAAATTTGGTGTCACTACTATTTTAGTGTAAATCAACTCTAACCCACTGCACCAAATTTTACACCAAAAAGTAATATTTTTCTCTCTCTTCATTATTATATTATTATTTCTTATTTCATAAAACAAATTCTTTCTAAAACATTCACCATATAATTCATATTATTTTCTTTTATAGTCGTTTGATATAAAATTATTTTATACCATAATTTTTCAATAGTAGAATTAACATAAATTTAATTTTTTTAAAAAGTCATATATAGAAAAGTTAATTTATAAAAAAAGCTAACTTTTATATCTAAAATTAATATTATAAAAACAACTAAATATACAAGAGATTTAATTAAAATATACAATTTATATAATGTTTAATTAAATTTTTGTATAATGAAATAATATTAAAATATTCAATAAAGTGAATTGGTATGATGAATAGTGTTACACCAAATTGTGTAACACTATTCACACACCAAAATGGTGTAAAATTTGGCATTGGGTTGGAGCTCCAAAACACCAAATTTTACACCAAATAAGGATTTGGTGTAAAATTTGTATTGGGTTGGAGATGGTCTAAGTCTTCAATTTGGAAGATCTTTTTCTTCTATTTAAGTTGTAAATAATTACTGAAGATCGTTTTTCTCGATAGTGCATTGTATAAACATCATACATTGCTAAATAATGGACTAAAATTTAAGGGTAGAGAAACTTGGTAGATGTCAATTTTGTTATATAAATGTTTCTATATATTGAAGCACTTGAAATCACACAAATCACACAACATCAATTGTCTAGGCCAAAGTCATCTCAAGTCATTTTCAATAAAAAAAAAAACCTTATTACATTTTTTCCAACTAAAATCCACTCACCTGTTTTTTTTCCATCTTTCATTAATGCATTGAAAAGTAAATGCTTGTTACATTCATGTTTGTGACTTGACATTTACAATTCTTGTTAAATTTTATAATACTTAGATAATTTTGGAAAAGTTAAAAGTAAAGCGCTCTCTATCAAAAATGATTTTATTCTCGTGACTTGAATGTGAGACTTTTAATTAGGCAAAACACCTAGTTTTGTTTTTTGTATTTGTTATTTTGATGTCTGGAATTTACTTTTGAAGCTTGATTAATTTGAATTTACATCACATAATTAATATCCATTAAAGCGAGAAATACCCCATAACACAATTATTTTTTATTTCATTCATAGTTTTCCCATTTAATCTTGTATTAACTTTCCTATGTTATTTGCTTCTTTTCCAAGCATATAAAAGGGCAATAGCTCTAAAATCATTGAAGGAAAAGAAAAACTGCTAGAACTTACTTTAATCTTGAAAAAGGTTTAGATTTGGACCTTGATCTCCCATAGTTTTAGTTTAACGGCTAAATTGTTGGTAATTTGTAGTTTCCTCTCTCCTAAAATATTTAGAACATAAATTTTGAAGAACTTGATAAAAAACAACAAAGTTTAAAGAACATTTTCAAAACTAGAAAATTAAAACTAGTAGAGAAAGTAGAATTAGATACAAATTAGAAACAATATACGAAATATTTTTCTTAAAGAAGAAAATTGAGCCCATTGAATGCACAGTGTCCCCTTAAGGAAATTATTCCCCTCAAGTACCCGAGGTTAATGGAATATATTCTCCCAAGATAGAACGATCTTACTCACCGGTGTATCGGTACCTAAAACCACGGTGTCAGCGAACTACTCAACGGCAGTAAAGTACACTTAAAATACTAGATTTAGTAGTAGCAGAAGAAGTCCAAAAAATTAGTTCAACTAAAATGAAAGGAAATCCCTCAATTTATAGAAAACAAAGGGTAGTATGAAAAGGTTCTTATTGTGCCTTACCGGAAGGTCACAAACCTTTGGAAAAGTCATAATCTTTCGGAAAGGTCACAACCTTTCATAAAAGTCACAACTTTTCATAAAAGTTGCAACTCTTCATAAAAGTCGCAACTCTTCATTTTCCATTTACACCTTTTAAAACCCAACAAAGTATATACATGTATTATTATTCAATGATAACTTATAATTCCTATAATGAGTAGCAAATAATAGGTTTCAATTTTCAATTAGATAATACCAATTGGAAGCCATAATTATTTCATTATTAGTCTTGTAAAGTAAACTTTCTTTATAAGTATTAAAATACCTCAATATTTGTTATCATCAAGTATTATTGTGAGATGAATATATACATATTTTTTTCAATCACTCGGTTCAAATCTTAGAAAGCATTTTTTATACCACTAATGAAAATCACAAAATGAAATTAAAGGATATGGTTGAACACTTGAACTATATCTTTCTTTCTCTTTGCTAGTTAAGTACTAGCAAATTCTTAGTCAACTAAACATTTTACTCTTACATTTCTTTCAAACCATTTTCTGAAAAATGATTTTCTTGAGCTTGAGGTCTATCGGGAACAACCTCTCTACTCCACAAAGGTAGATGTAAGGTCTGCGTACATCCTAGACTTCTCACGCCCCCCTTGTGGGACTATACTGGCTATGTTGTTGTTGTCAGTTCTATTATTGATGAATCTACCTCTGATCTTGAGGGGGAAAATAGATAAGGCTTGGGAGGCATTTGCAAAGAGTCTAGTTTCCCTTCTAACATTTCCACAACCTTGCTCATCGATGGTCGATTTGAGGGATCAGTCTGTATGCACCATAAACTCGCTATCACCATTTTTCTTGCACTTTCGTTCTCCTCTTCATTCAATTCTCCGATTAGTTGAAACTCCTCGTCTATTTCAATTCGTCGATAGAGCCAATGTGGAAAGTAGATTTCACTCGTGCGATCAACTCCAACATCAACATTCGTTCTTCCTCCAACCATCTCTAGGACCATCATTCCATAGCTATAGACATCAGACTTGTGAGACACACCTCCCAAGTTTCTGCAAACAATTTCTGGAGCAATATAACCAATAGTCCCTCGTGGACCTAACATTGACACAACACTCTCCTGTTTCATGCACATTTTGGCAAGACCAAAGTCGGAAACCTTAGGACAAAAATCTTCATCAAGCAGGATATTATGAGGCTTTATATCAAAATGCAAAATCCGAGTGTTACAACCACGGTGCAAGTACTCTAATCCTCGAGCAATGCCTAATGCAATTTTGTACAATATTGGCCAGCCTAATTGGCGAAAAAAATGAAGTCATGCCCCATCAGAGACTACAACAACAACATAATAGCCGGTGTAATCCACAAAGTAGTATCTGGGGAGGGTAGGTGTAAGCAGACCTAACCCTACCTATGGACCCTCGGGACAAGAAAAAAAAACAGTTGGGAAAAGGAAATAACAAAAATGAAGAAACCACGGCAAAATACTATAGAAAGCATGACCAAACATTCTAAACAATAACTACAACAAAAAATATGACAATCGAAGTACAAGAAGCGACAGTAACAGTAACAGAAATCTAGCAACAAGAAACTACAAGATTATTGCTACGACTACTAATAGGAAAGGATAATCAAGAACATCTGCAACACCAATACCTGTGGCCACCAATATGACTACTAATAGGAAAGGAAAAAAAATGAAGTCATGCCCCATCAGAGAATACAACAACATACACAGTATAATCCCACAAAGTAGGGTCTGGGGAGGGTAGGTGTAGGAAGACCTTACTGCTACCTAAGAGGTAGAGAGGTTGTTTCCAATAGACCCCCGGTTCGAGAAAAAAGAAAAGCAGTTCGGAAAAGGAAATAACAAACATGAAGTACAAGAAGCAACATATAGTAACAAAATTTTAGAAACAAGAATCTACAGGAGTACTGCTCGACTACTAATAGGAAAGGATAAGCGAGACCATCTGCAACACCAATACCTGTGGCCACCTTGAACCAGATTGTCGGAAGGTAACCCCTTTTTGATGTTCCTTCTGTTAGAATGCTAACATCTGCAACACCAACACTTGTGAGTTTCATATTATAAAACTTATCTCCGATTAAGAAAAAAAGTCTATTAATGATAGAAGGAGAATAAATGTTTAATTTTGAATGAATACAAGTTTGCTCCCACATGGCTCCGTCCCTGCCCCTACCCCAATTTTTTGAAGAAAATAAAACTATCTAAACAGGGGATAATATTAACTTGACCTTTGAAATGAAGTACATATATGGAGATGTCTACCTTTATGACAAGAACATTTGTTGGTTTTATCAGTCTGGCACTGACCTCCACCTTGGTGACATTGGTAACAGTCGTAAGACAGTTCCCATTGTACCAGAAAAACGTGACTTAACATTTTGAACACATCTCTATCAGATGCTAACGTGTCAATTGGCAATCTGATAAGTGAACAATTCGCAGGAAGATTGCCTGCTCGAATGTCTTCATCATCATCTCCAGAAAGCTTGTAGTATATGCTAAAGTCTTTACAAGCATTGTACATTTTATAACCAGCAAAATGATCATTCTTCTTCTGGGTAGTGTTTGGGGCATTACGACTGGTGCTGTTACATTTTTGAAGTCGTGAAGTGTAGGTGTAGTGAAAGAAACAGAAGGAGAGTCATGAAGGGAGAAATTTTTGCTAAAAATCTGGCACTTGCGTTGCCTCAACATGGTATGAAGCTTCAGGTCCAAGAGCCAAACTGTAAAATTATGCGGTTTTTCCATAGGATTGTACCAATCCCCTCCAGGAAGCAGTTGGATTCTTGGATATGGTTTAGTATCACAACCAGACATCGTCATTAGTCCGCAATCAGATTGTGAGGAAAGAGAGAAAGGAAAGCTCAAGTCAGTAAGATTCCCACATGAAAAGAACTTTGGACAAGTTGAATCATTTCTTCCCTTTGCCTGAACTAACATCAGAAGGAAGCAAATAAAAGAATAAGCCAAAGTCATATTGAATCTATACTGCAAGAAGAGGAAAGAGTAGAAGGTTTGTGAATTGTAATACTAGCTAGCTCACCAGAAATCTCTTATAAGATCAAGTTCAATAACTTCTAAACACTGTAACTATTACAAGTCTTTCTCACTGGTAAACTTTGTCAAAAAGAAACCAAACGTATAACATGGGTCTTTCTAGCCATTGACACCAGTGGAAAGACTTGACTTCTTAAGTCTGCAAACAAACAGCAACTTCTCATTATTTTCAGGACCAAAATCTTTGGAAAATGACTTGAACTGTAGAAATAGAAGCTATATTCATTTCAGTTGACTGAAATTTAAATGGTATGCAGATAGATCCGAAGGTGAAAATAAAAAAGGAAATGGCTCTCGTCACACCCTAAAAGGCACGTAAAGATAGTATGTAAATACAAAAATGCAACCTTCCATTTGCTCACTTTCTCATTAGATACTACCAAGAAAGTATTTTCAAGATTGGCGGAGTATACACAGAATAAGCTTGGCTATGTTTCATGCCATCTTCTTCAAAGTTAAGGAAGACACACTATAAGCCTATGGCTAAGGTTGAAACAATAGTGCATATCACTGTGATATGAAATACTCAAATTGATACTAGTACTTGCATAGATTTCTAACCATGGCCCCTCCATTCCAGGAGTTCCAGTAGTACCTCATATTGTAAGTTTTTTTTTTTCTAATTTCTGCCATTCATTTTCTGTTACACCAGTTTTTGACCCCAAAAGGCAACAAAAAGAGAGGGTCTTTGGACGGGAGCCACTGGTTTGCACCTGCCAGTATATACAACAGCTCTTACATAATGAAATCAAAATTGAATCACTTTCATTCATAGATACATTGCTCAAGAATCTTCTCACAGTAGTACATTCATAATCTTCAAAAATTCACATCAATAACTAAAGAAAGGGGGTATTGAAATTTTAACTACTTTGTAGTAGTTTTATCAGAGCAAATAAAGGCTAGGCCAGTTCTACTACTGAAGAATCTACTCGGTTCTTGACGGAGAATATAGGTAAGGCTTGGGAGGCATTTGCAAAGAGTCTAGGTTCCCTTCTAACATTTCCACAATCTTGCTCATGGATGGTCGATTTGAGGTATCAGTCTGTATGCACCATAAAGTCACCATCACCATCTTTCTCGCACATTCTTTCTCCTCTTCATTTATTATCCCGATTAGTTGAAGCTCTTCGTCTAGTTCAAGTCATTGATAAAGCCAATGTGGAAAGTAGATTTCACTCGTGCGATCAACACCTTCATCAACATTTTTTCTTCCTCAAACCATCTCTAGGACCATCATTCCATAGCTATAGACATCAGACTTGTGAGAGACACCTCCCAAGTTTCTACAAACAATTTCTGGAGCAATATAACCGATAGTCCTTCGTGGACCTAACATTGACACGATACTCTCCTTTTTCATGCACAGTTTGGCAAGACCAAAGTCTGAGATCTTAGGACAAAAATCTTCATCAAGAAGGATATTATGAGGCTTTATATCAAAATGCAAAATCCGAGTATTACAACCACGGTGCAAGTACTCCAATCCTCGAGCAATGCCTAGTGTGATTTTGTACAATATTGGCCAACCTAATTGGCGAACACTGTCGGATCTTTCCTCATAGATAAACTTTTCAAGAGATCCATTTGGCATGAACTCATATACAAGAGCTCTTTTGTGACCTTCAAAACAAAATCCCACAAGGCTCACAATGTTAACATGTGATGTTCTGCTAATACTTGCCACTTCGTTAATGAAATCTTCACCACTGCCTTTTAGTTCATTCAGGACCTTTACTGCTACTTCACTCCCATTACTCAAACTTCCTCTATACACATTACCAAATCCTCCTTGACCTAGTTTGCTTCTGAAGTGACCAGTGATTCTTTTGATGTCTGTATAATTGTATCTGTTTGGAGCATATGATCCATAGTTCTTTAAGTATTCTTCAACTTTTTGGTGATCCTCAGCATTAGATTCCCAAAACCTGAGGTGTTTGTACCACAATTTTTTTTCTCTGAAGCAAAAGAGTAGTAAAGCCAACAGTCCAACAATAGATAAACTTGCACCAGTGGGAAAAATTGAAATCATGCCCCATCAGAGAAATTTTTTTCCCTCAATTCCACATCCATACATTTTGTGTACTGAAAACTATTTAATTCTCTTGTTTTTGTTTCTTTATCACTAGAGAAAGGTTTTTGAGCTTATACAAAATGATGAGAATTCAAATGTTATGCATGAAAATTCTGTAATAAGAATAGCATGGACGCAATTAAATATATTCTAGTACCTGTGACTAGAATCAGCTCCACCATGTTTCTTCCATTTCTTCAAGTTGTTTCTTTTCTTTGATCAGTACTACTTGTAGGTGTTTATGCATCTACAGAAGGGGGCAATAATACGAAATATATTATCTATGCGGCATGAAACAAGAAAGGGACTTAAGAAGCATGAACTTGACCTATAAAGTATAGATTATTTTGGAGATGTCTACCTTTGTGACAAGAAAATTTGTTGGTTTTATCAGTCTGGCATCGACCTCCACCATAATGGCATTCGCCACATTCATCAGACAGTTTCCATTCTACAAGAATTTCGGGACCTAACAGGTTTAACAAATCACCACGACTTGAATGAATTGGCAATCTGATAAGTAAACAGTTGGTAGGAAGATTGTCTGCTCCTATGTTTTCATCAACATCTTCGGAAAGCTTGTAGTATATGTTAAAGCCTTCACAGCCATTTGTACATATTATAACCAGCAAAATGATCGTTCTTCTTCTGCGTAATGTTACGGGCATTATTACTGGTACTGATGCATTTGTAGAAGTTTTTAATATTAATCATATGGAAAGACATAAAAGGAGAGTTTGGAAGGGAGAAATTTTTGTTGAAAGCCTGACACTTGTGTTGTCTCAGTGTCGTTTGAAGCTTCGTGTCCCCAAGCGAAACTGGTGAATTATGCATCTCTAAAGCATAGTACCAATCTCCTTCAGGAAGCATTTTAATTCTTGGAAATGGTTTAGCATCACAACCACAGTCAGGTTGTGTGGAAAGAGAGTAAGGAAATCTCAGGTCAGTAAAATTTCCACATGAAAAGGAGTTTGGACAAGTTGAATCATTTCTGCCCTTTGCCTGAACTAAGATAAGAAGAAGTGATAGAAGAAAGATTACAAATGAAGTGATAGCCATATTAAATGTCTCAACAAGAGGAAGACTATATCATGAACTCATTTGTTCACTATACTTAACATTTAAAAGCAGAGTTGATTTGGAAAATTTGTGAGAAATGTATATCTTGGTGTAAAGACTTGAAGTCTTGCATCAATATTTAGACTTAGTCGTCAAGCCTAGTGAAGAGACAACTATCATTTTTTTTTTTGTGAGTTTCATATATGAACTATCAATTGTTCCTTTTACCTACTTAAACTATATTTATATCACTCTCTTTGTATTAAAACACACCACGATGCAGAGTTCGCCAAATATTGTTCCCACTTGAGAACATGCGTGTGTAGGCCAATTCAACATCGAAGGTATGTTTTAATACTGAGGGAGTGATAGTTGAGGTATGAAAGTCGCGAAAAGGTGATAAGAGTTAACGGTATAGAAGTCTATTCTAACATTATTGGGAGTGGAAAAGTCTCAGAATTATGTATAGATATTTCCAAAGAGTTTTGTCAACATCTAAAGGACTCTTCTCCTCTAGTTATGCATCCTTTTCTCTTTTTTATCCGTTTGGTCACAATACTTTTCCAAGTAGGACACTATATACAGTTCTATTCTAACATTCTTAGACATAAAATGTTAGAGAGACAAGAATTGAACTTAGATACTAAATTTTCTTCTCAATACACTGAGATTCCACGAATATTTTCCCTCATAGTCTTTATATACAAAATAAGTAGTTCTTGTGCATATTTAATGTCTCATAGAATCTCAAAACCACTAAGAAATAGTTATCTGAGAACACTTTTCATTTGACAGAACCTATATAGTATGCTCTGATGCCAATGTTCAATGAAACACACAACTAAGAAATGAAGTCACACCCCACTTGTGGGACTATATTGGGTATGTTGTTGTTGTTGTTGTCAGTTCTATTATTGATGAATCTACTTCTGGTCTTGAGGGAGAATATAGATAAGGCTTGGGAGGCATTTGCAAAGAGTCTAGTTTCCCTTCTAACATTTCCACAACCTTGCTCATCGATGGCCGATTTGCCGGATCAGTCTGTATGCACCACAAACTTGCTATCGCCATCTTTCTTGCACATTCGTTCTCCTCTTCATTCATTATCCCGATTAGTTGAAGCTCTTCGTCTAGTTCAATTCGTCGATAGAGCCAATGTGGAAAGTAGATTTCACTCGTACGATCAACTCCAACATCAACATTTTTTCTTCCTCCAACCATCTCTAGGACCATCATTCCATAACTATAGACGTCAGACTTGTGAGAGACACCTCCCAAGTTTCTGCAAACAACTTCCGGAGCAATATAGCCTATTGTACCTCGTGGGCCTAACATTGACACGATACTCTCCTTTTTTATGCATAGTTTGGCAAGACCAAAGTCGGAGATCTTTGGACAAAAATCCTCATCCAGTAGGATATTATGAGGCTTTATATCAAAATGCAAAATTCGAGTGTTACAACCACGGTGCAAGTACTCCAATCCTCGAGCGATGCCTAGTGAGATTTCATATAATATTGGCCAGCCTAATTGGCGAACTCCGTCAGATCTTTCCTCATAGATAAACTTTTCAAGAGATCCATTTGGCATGAATTCATAAATAAGAGCTCTTTTGTGACCCTCAAAACAAAATCCCACAAGTCTCACAATGTTAACATGTGATGTCCTGCTACTACTTGCTACCTCATTAATGAAATCTTCACCACTGCCATTTAGTTCATTCAGGACCTTCACTGCCACTTGACTCCCGTCACGCAAACTTCCTCTGTATACATTACCAAATCCTCCTTGGCCTAGTTTGATTTTGAAATGACTGGTGATTCGTTTGATGTCTGTATAGTTGTATCTTTTTGGAGCATATGACCCAGAGTTCTTCAGAAATGCTTCAATATTTCGGTGATCCTCAGCTTTAGATTCCCAAAACCTGAGGCACTTGTACCACAAATTTTTTTCTCTGAAGCATAAGAACAAAATCACGATTCCGATGCAAGTGAAAACTGCAAATGAACCTGGTTTTGAGGCAACACAACAATTACAACATTTGCAAAACATATATAGTAAAATAATTGTTAGTTTGATCAAGTCTAATTACAAATAAAAGTTAGACATGTACCTATGCCTAGAAGCAGTCCCAAATATATTTTAGCTGCTGCATGAACAAGAAATGAATGATTTAATAATAGTCACAATAAGAGTAAAAGCAATTTTTACTTCAATTCACATTGACATATTAAACATCTTGAAATGAATGAACCAACCAATTCAAGCAACTGACAAAGCATCATATATATGCATTTACCTTTGGCTTCGGAGCAGAAGAAGTCATTTTTGCTGTCACTTTGGCATTGCCCTTCTCTATGGATACACTTAGAACAATCTTTAGAAACTTCCCAATCCAATGTGAAATTAGAACTCAACAACTCAAACAAATCATGAGGAACTGGTACTGAAGGTGAAATATACTTTAAAGGCAATCGAATAATCGAGCAATTTGCAGGAAGATCATCATCATCAACTGGAATACTATAGTTTCTATGATCTGTTCTTGGTTTATGATAGTATAAGTTAAATCCATCACAATTCGAGTACTTCTCATAACGTCGAAAATAACCACCTATCTCCTCATTAGTACTACCATTTATACATTTGAACAAAGTGATATTGTCGAATACACCAAATGAAATAGAAGGTGTATCAGGGAAGGATAAGTTCCTTTCAAAGGATTTGCAACTTCTATTAGCTAAATAACCTTCAAGAATCGAGTCCGAAAGATCGATACCATTAACCCATAGCCACTTCTTGTAAGCATTGTATGTCACACCTTCAATCTCAACTTTTGGATATTGAAAAGTGGTGTTACAATCAATCTTTGATAATCCACAATATGGTTTGTTGAATTCTGAAAAAGGATAACTTATGGTACCAAGTCTTCCACAATTGAACTCTTTTGGACAAGATAATTTACTCTCAACTTCAACTAAATTGAATATAACAACATGAAACATAAAGAATATAGCAAAAAAACAGGCAGCAGACATTAGTGTAACTCTGAATTTCAACAAGTAACATATAGAAATGTTAATTGCAGTGAGTGACCGGCGACTCTACAGTGACCAAAGTGATTGTTAACTTTGTGGAGTAAATTGAGGAGGTGACAAAAATGTGTTAGAAATTAAAATTGGTGATCAAGTCAAACTTTTTTTTAATTAGTGATTAAGATAATTGGGGTCTAAAATATAATATTTAAAACTTCTAAACTTTTAAAAATATCCAAAATAAACCCAATTTCTAATTTCAAAATGTTTGAAAAGTTTTCACTCTCTTATTAAATTTCAAAATTTAAAGGCAAAATGATCTGGTGGAACCCTTATACTTGTATCAGTTTGTATTGTGAACTCTTCTACTTATCTATTGATCAACTGAACCCTTATACTCAGTAAAACATAATATATCAAACCCTCTGACCATTGACCAGCCTTATGTGACATTAAAATGATTGAGTTGGCACAAAAGCGTGGCTACACGCGTTAAAAGGGGAAGTGAAGATCACACTTACATTAAAAAATATTAAAATTATACAATAATTGATTTTATAAAAGAAAAATAAAATAAAAAATAATTTTCTTCTTCTCCTCCACCACACTTCTTTTCCAGCCATTATCCTCTTTTCCAATCAACCCCTCACCCCATCCACGGTCCAATCTCCATTTTCCTTCTTCATACCTTGTTGTCATTGTTTTCAGCAGATCCATCCCCCTTTTTTTAAAATTTTTTTTGATTCCAATAGAAATTTCAATTTTCTCTTCGACATAAAAGGCTAACACAGAAAGAAAAAGGAAAAGAAACAAACAAAGATGACATTGTAGATCTTATAGTTTCAATCAAGAATTTTCGGCGACACACTAGAATTTTCAGCGACCCATTTTGGATTTCTTCTCAGTCTCCGGTTTCTTCCCCACAAATCGACATTGAACTTTATTTTGTATCAATAAAATCACTCAACTTAGGCTTTTATATCAATAAAATCACTCAACTTAGGCCTTTATGTCAATAAAATCACTCAACCAAATTTATCATTAAAAAAACAAAACAAATTATTTTTTAATATCTGATCACAATTAAATAATAAATAAATAGCTTAAATTACTACTTTATTACAAAATAAAATATTAATAGATAATTTCATCAGTTTCATTTGATAAATTAATACTGCTTCATTTGACGGTATAACAACACTTGATGTGATGGTTTAATCAATTTCTTGTTTGTGTGAACGATGCCAGCTTGGAGAATTTTAGGTTCAAGTTTGATAAATTAATTTTTTATTTTCAATTTTATATTATTTTATAATGAAATAGTAATTTTGAGTCATTTATTTAGTAGTTTAATCATGAACATAGTATAATAAATAATTTATTTGTAGTGTAATTTTTTATAATGATGAATATGAGTGAGCGATTTTATTGATATAAAGAACTAAGTTAAGTGATTTTTTTTATACAAAATAAAGTTTAATAACTTTACTAGATAAATTTTTTAAGTTGAGTGACGTTTTGAGATATTAACTCCTGAAAATGAGAAGAAACAAACTAATTGGGATGCCTAGAGGGAGCCAAAATTGACCCAAATTCCAATAGGACAAATAATTTATGGATGAAAATAAAAGGGTATAGGCGCAAGGGTCCTACTCAACATTTTTAAAATTTGGAAATTTTAAAAACTACACTTAATATATTTTACATCCACAAAGTTGGAGGCCCTTGCTCCTTTTTTTTGTTTGTTTTTGAACATTTTTTACTTTAAAGCATATATTTTTTATTATTGATATAATGATATTTCTCAAATAGTAATTGTAATACTTGTTTTCTTCATTATTGATTATTAATACCTTCCTGAAATAACAATCATAATAATATTTTCTATATATTATAGGTTATTTATTAAAGTTTATTTGTAAAATAATTGAAAGGTTTACTTTTGTTTATTTTCTTAGTAATAAAAGTATAAAATTGAATATACATGAGACTACGTCTCGTAGATCCATAAGACTTTCGCCCCGTGTCTCGGGGCTTACGTCCTCGTTTTGTACTACATAAAACGTCCCGCCTCAGAACCCCGCCTTTTAAAACACTGATTTTCCTATTCAAAGAAATTAGGTGGAATCTATCGACAGACACCTAAAGTTGGAATGACTTTTTACTTAGTCAATCAAATAAATCTTGTACATTTTAAACATCCGTAACAAGTCTCCGTTGTGTCATCTTGACATTTTTTGTTGACTTGACACATTCTTGGGAGGACCAACATACAAATATAAATACCTTTTGGTGCTAGAATCCAACTCCTTTATACCATTGCTAGTGGACTGGGCCATTTTGGATAATGGGTGAATATTTTTCTTGGACTGTGGAACAAACAGGCCCAAATATGCATGTAGGGCCCAAATGTACACCTTTAACAGCCTGTTAAGAGTTAGATGCAATGATAATAGGGAAAATTGTACATAATGACAAACTATTAATTCAAATTAAATGGTATAACCACACTTTGATTTAGTTGTGCCCTATAACAAATTGTTTGACAGTTGCCTCTCTCCATCAAATTCTCGCTCGCCACTCGTGCTCGCTCTCTCTGTCGCTCGCCTCTCTCGCTTTATACAACATAAATGTATAAATTGTTTTTCTGTTTGTATAAAGCGGGAGAAAATTATATATACACATGCAAATACATATATATTCGTCTTATACACTTATAATTATACAATAAAAATATTTCCCTGCCCAGTTCTCTTTTGCCTTTCTCTCTTTCTCATTTTATACAAACACAGATTATACAAATATAATGTATAATTTATATTTGTATAATGTATAATTTATGTTTGTATAAAGCGAAAGAGAGAGCGATTTTTGATATACAAATATTTTTGTCAACGATTTATACAAACGAGAGGCTAACAACAATTTATACAAATGGCCTTCCAGCAAAATTATACAAATCTGAAGAGGAGCCAATGAATTATACAATTGCTTCTTTTTTGTATATATGTATAGCGAAATAGACATAGCTTTCAATTGTATATGTATAGCAAATTATATATATATATGTTTGCTATGGAGCGCAATTATGCAAACTTTGTTATAGTATACAAATATGATTTTTTTGTTTGCTATATGTGAAAGTTGCTCATGATAATATATAACAAAAAATGTCTCATTTTATATGAGTTAGTTAGATTCGACATGGAATTTAAGAAAGAAGGGAGGATTTTTAAACTTGTGGTCTAAAATACGTGATAAATATTTGTGTGGCTACAAATCATTTCATTAAGGATAAAATGAACATTTTAAAGTTAAATTGTTACTTAATATAGAAATGTGTTTTTTTTTCTGATTAAAAAGAAAAATAAGTCATATAAACTTAGACAAATAGAGTAGTAAATAAGACACATAAGGGCATCTCCAACCCAAACACCAAATTTGGTGTCAGTACTATTTTAGTGTAAATCAATTCCAACTCATGCACCAAATTTTACACCAAAAAGTAATATTTTTCTCTCTTCATTATTATTATATTATTTCTTATTTCATAAAACAAATTCTTTCCAAAACATTCACCATATAATTCATATTATTTTCTTTTATAGTCGTTTGATATAAAATTATTTTATACCATAATTTTTCAATAGTAGAATTAACATAAATTTAATTTTTTTAAAAAGTCATATATAGAAAAATTAATTTATAAAAAAAGCTAACTTTTATATCTAAAATTAATATTATAAAAATAACTAAATATACAAGAGATTTAATTAAAACATACAATTTATATAATGTTTAATTAAATTTTTTGTATAATGAAATAATATTAAAATATTCAATAAAGTGAATTGGTATGATGAATAGTGTTACACCAAATTGTGTAACACTATTCACACACCAAAATGGTGTAAAATTTGGCATTGGGTTGGAGCTCCAAAACACCAAATTTTACACCAAATAAGGATTTGGTGTAAAATTTGGTATTGGGTTGGAGATGGTCTAAGTCTTCAATTTGGAAGATCTTTTTCTTCTATTTAAGTTGTAAATAATTACTGAAGATCGTTTTCTCGATAGTGCATTGTACAAACATCATACATTGCTAAATAATGGACTAAAATTTAAGGGTAGAGAAGCTTGGTAGATGTCAATTTTGTTATATAAATGTTTCTATATATTGAAGCACTTGAAATCACACAAATCACCAAGTTGAGTAACAACATCAATTGTCTAGGCCAAAGTCATCTCAAGTCATTTTCAATTTTAAAAAAAAAACCTTATTACATTTTTTCCAACTAAAATCCACTCACCTGTTTTTTTGTCCTCTTTCAATAATGCATTGAAAAGTATACGCTTGTTACATCAATTCATGTTTGTGACTTGACCTTTACAATTCTTTTAACATGTAAAGCGCTCTCAATGATTTTATTCTCGTGACTTGAATGTGAGACTTTTAATTAGGTAAAACACCTAGTTTTGTTTTTTGTATTTGTTATTTTGATGTCTGGAATTTACTTTTGAAGCTTGATTAATTTGAATTACATCACATAATTAATATCCATTAAAGCGAGAAATACCCCATAACATGATTATTTTTTATTTCATTCATAGTTTTCCCATTTAATCTTGTATTAAATTTCCTATGTTATTTGCTTATTTTCCAAGCATATAAAAGGGCAATAGCTCTAAAATCATTGAAGGAAAAGAAAAACTACTAGTACTTACTTTAATCTTGAAAAAGTTTTAGGCAAAGTCCTTCCACTTGAAGAAAATAGAGTATACTTTAAAAAATATGTTGTTCATCTTGTATTCCTAAAATACTCGGAACATAAATTTTGAACTTGATAAAAAATAACAAAGTTTAAGAGCATTTTCAAAACTAAAAAATTAAAACTAGTAGAGAAAGTAGAATTAGATACAAATTAGAAACAATATACGAAAGATTTTTCTTAAAGAAGAAAATCGAGCCCACTGAATGCACAGTGTCCCCTTAAGAAAATTATTCCTCTCAAGTACCCGAGGTTAATGGAATATATTCTCTCAGGATAGAACGGTCTTACTCACCGGTGTATCGGTACCTAAAATCACTGTGTCAGCGAACCACTCAACGGCAGTAAAGAACACTTAGAATACTAGATTTAGTAGTAGCAGAAGAAGTCCAGAAAATTAGTTCAACTAAAATGAGAGGAAATCCCTCAATTTATAGAAAACAAAGGGTAGTGTGAAAAGGTTCTTATTGTGCCTTACCGGAAGGTCACAACTCTTTGGAAAAGTCATAATCTTTAGAAAAGTCATAATCTTTCGGAAAAGTCACAACCTTTCATAAAAGTCACAACTTTTCATAAAAGTTGCAACTCTTCATTTTCCATTCACACCTTTTAAAACCCAACAAAGTATATACATGTATTATTATTCAACGATAACTTATAATTCCTATAATGAGTAGCAAATAATAGGTTTCAATTTTTAATTAGGTAATACCAAATGGAAGCCATAATTATTTCATTATTAGTCTTGTAAAGTAAACTTTCTTTTTAAGTATTAAAATACCTCAATATTTGTTATCATCAAGTATTATTGTGAGATGAATATATACATATTTTTTTCAATCACTCGGTTCAAATCTTAGAAAGCATTTTTTATACAACTAATGAAAATCACAAAATGAAATTAAAGGATATGGTTGAACATTTGAACTATATCTTTCTTTCTCTTTGCTAGTTAAGTACTAACAAATTCTTAGTCAACTAAACATTTTACTCTTACATTTCTTTCAAACAATTTTCTAAAAAATGATTTTCTTGAGCTTGGGGTCTATAGGGAACAACCTCTCTACTCCACAAAGGTAGATGTAAGGTCTGCGTACACCCTAGCCTTCTCACGCCCTCCATGTGGGACTATACTGGCTATGTTGTTGTTGTCAGTTCTATTATTGATGAATCTACCTCTGATCTTGAGGGGGAAAATAGATAAGGCTTGGGAGGCATTTGCAAAGAGTCTAGTTTCCCTTCTAACATTTCCACAACCTTGCTCATCGATGGTCGATTTGAGGGATCAGTCTGTATGCACCATAAACTTGCTATCACCATTTTTCTTGCACATTCATTCTCCTCTTCATTCATTACTCCGATTAGTTGAAGCTCCTCGTCTATTTCAATTCGTCGATAGAGCCAATGTGGAAAGTAGATTTCACTCGTGCGATCAACTCCAACATCAACATTCTTTCTTCCTCCAACCATCTCTAGGACCAACATTCCATAGCTATAGACATCAGACTTGTGAGACACACCTCCCAAGTTTCTACAAACAATTTCTAGAGCAATATAACCAATAGTCCCTCGTGGACCTAACATTGATACAACACTCTCCTGTTTCATGCACATTTTGGCAAGACCAAAGTCGGAAACCTTAGGACAAAAATCTTCATCAAGCAGGATATTATGAGGCTTTATATCAAAATGCAAAATCCGAGTGTTACAACCACGGTGCAAGTACTCTAATCCTTGAGCAATGCCTAATGCAATTTTGTACAATATTGGCCAGCCTAATTGGCGAACTCCGTTAGATCTTTCCTCATAGATAAACTTTTCAAGAGATCCATTTGGTGTTTTATTTAAAAAGATATAGTTGGGGAAATGACTTAGTTTTCGAAAAACCGATTAAACTTATGGTTTAAGAGAAATCGGGTTTCCAAAAGGACAGAGTCGCCACTTAATTTTTAGTAAAAAAAAATCAAGAAAAAATTAAAGGTTTTCAAAAGATTTAAACAGATAAAATCAATTGAAAATAAAAGGGTTCGAAGTTCAATGTACATTCCGAGAAGGTGTTAGGCCCTCGGAATGCCCGCTAACTCGCGGTTGACCGGCGATTTGACTAAAATAACTTTGACTAATTTTTGAAAGTTTAACTAAGCAAAAAAAAAGAAGAAGGAAACTCATTTATTTTTATTATTATTATTATTTTTATTATCTTTAGGAAGATGGGACTAAATGGGATTTTCCTAAGGGGAAATAACTTGAGTTTCGACATGACTAATATTAAAATAGAGCTAAATAGTAAATAAAATACATAAGAAAAAATAAATATTTAACTCTGAATATAAAAAGAGACGGCTATCTTCGGGGAATTAATTAAGTTAAACCAAAGATCAAATAAATATGTTAGTCAAATATAATAAAACAAATAAGAGCAAGGAAATGAGTATCCAAATTTGGGCCTTATCTTGGACCTGCTGAAATAATTGGTTGAGGCCTTGGGCCCATTTTTTTACTTTGAGCGAATTATATACACTGAGTGTATATAGACGTATACGGAATGATTTTCAGCCCGAATGTCTACATTTGTTCCCGTATATTCATTATGCCTATATTCTCGCATTTTTCAGCCTGCAGTTCCAACTTTCCACTCGTATTTTCACGTTCTGACCCGTATATCAGTGTATAAAGGCTGTGTTAAGCTGTTTTCAGCCTTTCAGAATCTGTAATTTTAATTTTTTCAGCCCATATTTATCATTTTTCGACCTTGTACACCTGTTCGTCAACTTCCAATCGACAAGGTTGACTCGATAAAGAGATTTGAGCTTTCACGGCTCATCTCGGAAATGCAAAGAGAGAATCCACAAGGACTCGGACATATTTCATAGCAAGCAAAAGAAAGACAAAATCAAGTTAGCAAGGGAAAACCAATCTTAAATAATAACAAAGAAAACATAACTTAGAAGAAGAAAATTCAAGATAACTACACACAAATGAGAGAAAAGCAATTAACAATTTGCTAGACTTTAGGCTCAAACTCAAATTGGAAAATGGCCACACAAATAGCAGATAAAAATATAAAGCCAAAACTCAATACATACGACCAAATTGAACAAAGATAAGCTCAATAGAAGAACACATACAAAAGGGTAGTTGGTTGGCAAAGACCTAGCTAAAATACTATATAAGTAATTAGAGGAAAAAATGATTAACTTTGACAAGAAAGCTACTGCCTCAAGAAAATCAAAGTCAAACCTCACATTGTATCTCACTAATGCATATTCAAATCACAGTGAATGAACCAAATACATGACACAAGAAATCTAGAAATCATGTCAATGAGATAGCTAACATTACTTAAATCGCAACTACTCGTAGCAAAGAGTCAAAACAATTAGAAAGAAAGCGACAATTTATATCTCTTTTTCTTTTTATTGAAACATTAACTAATACTGAATCACCAAAACAATCATAAGATGAAAAAGGATAGCAACTTTGAAATAGCAAAGAAAGTAGAAATAAACAAAATTCAAGATCTGGAGAGAAAAAGAGACAACAGACGGATAGAGAACTACAAGTATGAGGAGCCTTAGAGACATTAATCACGGAAAATCAAGTCATCAAATCGAACTGATTTCTATCGTCACATAATGAACATGATTATAACACTTTAAAGAGAGTAATATTGATATTCAGCTCATATCTAGGCACATTCCAAGAGACATGGACATTTTTTCTAAACAACCAATGAAATCTTAAAGTATGTGAGTATTAAGACGAGATCATAATGACATAAGAGACGAGTACAAATCGAGGTACTTGAAATTCATAATAGGAATGAGTACAACAGAAGTATTCACAATAATCTAAAACAGTAGACATAATACAAGTTATTGGACTAACAAAATGACCGAATGGAAATCGCTAAAAAGAATAGTTACAACTAAATTCATTTTGAGAAAATGATTGGCAAGTTAAACTAAAGTAAATCGAGGTTGGAATTTTATTTTATTTTTACCTTTTTGAGGGCAGCGAGCTGAGGCGAGGACGAGCGGAGAACGATTCCACCACTACAAGGAGATTCCTATCACGCAAGCTAGACTCGGGCAGCAAACAAGGAGTCCAAACGAAAACCCGAACAATGAAGTTCCCAAAACTTTAGACTAGAAAATTTCCAAGAATTTCTTTGATATAAATTCGACTATACCGAATTCTTTTGGAAGCTATTCTTTTTGTAGGTAAATGGTAGCCAAACCTTTTTGTATTTTATTTTATTTTTTTGCTCAATTTCTCCTCCCCCCTAACATTGAAAAAGAAAAAAAGTTTATATAGAGGGAGACTAGGGCTAATTTTGGGGTGGAAACGGATAGAAATATTTTTAGGGATTTTGAATTCAAAATTCCAATTTCTTTCAAAGGATAAGGAATATGCTATGATGCTTTCGAATCTTTCAAATTCTTCAACAAACTTGAACGGAAAAATGAGCTCAACCGTCGATTCTGAGCCAAGGACGGTCGAGATGATGAGATTGGGACACGTTGGATGATGAAGGACGAGTTTCCAACGTTCTTTGTACGAACGGATAAGAAAGGCGAGGGAGAGGGACGCGCTTCGGGTCGATTTGCTGGGCTGCGATGCTGTTGCGATGTTGCTGGACTGCTGGTGCGTTTTTGGGTTTCTTCGCCTGAAAAAGAAGAAGAAACGAGGTGGGTCTAATTTGTTTGGTATTGTATGTTGCTGCTGAAGTTGTATTGATGGGTTGGGTCTCTTAAGAATGGAATTTGGGCTGGGAATTGGAATGGGAATGTGGGCTGCTGCTAAGGTAAAAATAATGGGCTGTTGATCTTGGAAGTAAGGCCCAAGTTTGGTCTCAAGAAAAGAATTGGTTGCAAGGTGGGAAATGGGTTAAAATTGTAATGAAATGGCTAGATTTTAAATTGAGGATTTGGCCAAAAGAATTGCAATTATAATCGATTAGGATTACGAATTTAACCAAATCAGATTTACTTGGAGAATGTGGCTAAAAATATAAATAAATAAATAAATAAGATAAATTTAATGTTAATTAATTAACGAGCTTCTTATTCTTAACGAAATAAAATAATTAACTTGATAATAATATAATTAACTTAAACATGAACTAATTAATTCAAAAATCGTAATTATGATTTAAATTAAACTAAGTTAGTAAGACACTTAGCTAAAAAGAAATAAAAATCTTTTGATATGATTTTCAAATATTTATAAAATATACTAATTAGACACATAATTATATAATAATTAACTTAATCATAAACTAATTAACTCGAAATATAAGTTATTAATTAATTTAAACCAAATAGCCGAATATTTAAATAAAACTAAAATCGTTTTGAGACAATTTTCGAACATTCATAAAATATACTAATTAGACACATAATTATATAAAATATCATGTTTATTATTTTAAAATTTATAAAAATGACAAAACTACTTAAAATGACTTGAAAATTATTTTGAATTTTATAAAGCTAATTATTTCAAATTGTTTAGAATTTTAAGAAGCTCGGGAATTAATTACTATCGGGGAGGGTCAAAATTGGGTGTCAACATTTGGCATGAACTCATATACAAGAGGTCTTTTGTGACCTTCAAAACAAAATCCCACAAGGCTCACAATGTTAACATGTGATGTTCTGCTAATACTTGCCACTTCGTTAATGAAATCTTCAGCACTGCCTTTTAGTTCATTCAGGACCTTTACTGCCACTTCACTACCATTACTCAAACTTCCTCTGTACACATTACCAAATCCTCCTTGTCCTAGTTTGCTTCTGAAGCGACCGGTGATTCTTTTGATGTCTGTATAATTGTATCTGTTTGGAGCATATGATCCATAGTTCTTTAAGAATTCTTCAACTTTTTGGTGATCCTCAGCATTAGATTCCCAAAACCTGAGGTATTTGTACCACAAATTTTTTTTTCTGAAGCAAAAGAGTAGTAAAGCCAACAGTCCAACAGTAAACAAACTTGCACCTGTGCGAAAAAAATGAAGTCATGCCCCATCAGAGAATACAACAACAACAATATTTCCAGTGTAATACTACAAAGTAGAGTCTGGGGAAGGTAGGTGTATGCAGACCTTACCCCCTACCTAAGAGGTAGAGAGACTGTCAATAGAACATCTGCTTGAGGAAAAAAAAAAGCAGTTCAGAAAAGGAAATAACAAAAATGAAGAAACCATGGAAAAATACTATAGAAAGCATGACCAAAGATTCTCAACCATAACTACAACAAAAAATACTACAATCGAATTATAAAAAGAGATAGATAGTAACAAAGATCTAGCAACAAGAAACTACAGGTGTAATATTACGACTACTAATGGGAAAGGATAAGTGAGACCATGCTTTACTCTCTGCTAACTTACTATCCTTATTTGTGTTCTTCACAACCTCCTATATAAGGTCATGTCCTCATTAAGCTAAACGTGTGTCATGTCGTGTTTAATTACCTCTACCTCTCCTGAACCTATCCATAGTCAATCTTTCACATCTCTGCATTGGGGAATCCGTGCATCTCCTCTTAAATTAAATTTGTGAAAAAGGAAGATGAGTTACCTGTGGCAACTTTAAACCAGATAGTCTGAAGGTAACCCCTTTTTGATGTTCCTGCTACATTTGCAACACCAACATTTATGAGTTTCAGATTATAAAACCTATCTCCGATTAAGTGAAAAAGTCTATTAATGATAGAAGGAGAATAAGTGTTTAATTTGGAATGGAGACAAGCTTGCTCACACATGGCTCCGTCCCTGCCCCTACCTCAATATTTGGAAGAAAAAAAACTATCTAATCCAGGGGATAATGTTAACTTGACCTTGAAAATTAAGTACATATATGGATATGCCTACCTTTGTAACAAAGAAAATTGTTCTTCTTATCAGTCTGGCATCGACCTCCACCATAGTGACATTCGTTACAGTCATCAGACAGTTTCCATTCTACTAGAAATTCAGAACGTAAGAAGTTGACCAAATTATCAGGTTCTGTTTGGTAATATGGCAATCTGATAAGTGAACAGTTGGCAGTAAGATTGTCTGCTAGAATGTCTTCATCATCAACTCCATAAAACTTGTAGTATATGGTGAATCCATCACAGCCATCGTATGATTCATAACCATCAAAATGATCTTTCATCCTCTCATTAATGTATGGGTTGTTACTACTGGTCCTGTTGCATTTGTAGAAGTTCTGAAGGTTAACTGCAGTGTAAGAAATAGAAGGAGAGTCTGAAAGGGAAATATTTTCGTTAAAAGCCTGGCACTTGTTTTTCCTCAATATAGTTTGAAGCTTCAGGTCCACGAGAAAAATAGTATAACTATACTCCTTGCCTCTAGCATAGTACCATTCTCCTCCAGGAAGCAGTTGGATTCTTGGAAATGGTTTAGCATCACAACCAGAGATGGGAACTATTCCGCAGTCGGGTTGTGTGGAACGAGAGAAAGGAAAGCTCAGGTCAGTAAGATTTCCACATGAAAAGGACTTTGAACAAGTTGAATCATTTCTCTCCTTTGCATGAACTAAGATCAGAAGAAGAGATAGAATAAAGCAAACAAACGAAGAAGCAAAAGCCATATTGTATCCTACTGCAAGAATAGCTGAAGTTTTAGGAATTGTAACTCTAGTAAGATGAAGTGACATAACCTCTAAACACTTTCTCTATTACTATGTGTCACATTAACCTTTCTAGACATTTGCACCTGTAGAAAGACTTTACTTATTGACTCTGCAATATACCAGGCAATTTCTCATCAGTTACAGGATCAAAGTCTCCAAAAATGGTTGACTTAACTATCACTAAATACTCAAATTGAAACGCGTACTTGCATAAATTTCTAACGATGGCCCCTCAATTCCATGACTACTCCAATAGTACATCATTTTGTAAAAAGTAAGAAGTGTTTTAATGACTTCTAACCCCGTAAAACATTAACCTTATCTTCTTTTTTCTCTAACTTCCCCCATCATTTTCTCTTACACCAGCTTTTGACCCCATAAAGAAAAAATGAAGTGTCTTTGGACGGAGCCACTGCTTTGTCAGAAAATTACTCTTGTGACCCCCTTTACCTTTTCCGACTTTTACTGCCACTGGACTCCCGTTACGCAAACTTCCTCTGTATACTTTACCAAATCCTCCTTGGCCTAGTTTGCTTCTGAACCGATTGGTGATCCGTTTGATGTCTGTATAATTGTATCTGTTTGGAGCGTATGATCCATAATTCTTTAAAAATTCTTCAACTTTTTGGTGATCCTCAGCATTAGATTCCCAAAACCTGAGGTATTTGTACCACAACTTTTTTTCTCTGAAGCAAAAGAGTAGTAAAACCAACAGTCCAACAGTAGATAAACTTGCACCTGTGGGAAAAAAATGAAATCATGACCCATCAGAGAAAAACATATCCCTCAACTCAACATCCATACATTTTGTGTACCAAAAACTATTTAATTCTTTTCTTTTTGTTTCTTTATCACTAGACAAAGGTTTTGAGCTAATACAAAATAATGAGAATTTAAATGTTATGCATGAAAATTCTGTAATAAGAATAACATGAAAGCAATTAAATATATTCTAGTACCTGTGACCAGAATCAACTCCCCCGTGTTTCTTTCAGTTGTTACTATTCTTTGGTCGGTATTGCTTGTAGGTGTTTTTGCATCTACAGAAGGGGGAAATAATACGAAATATATTATCTATGCGTCATGAAACAAGAAAGTGACTTAAGAAGCATGAACTTGACATTCAAAGTATAGATTATTTTGGAGATGTCTACCTTCGTGACAAGAAAATTTGTTGGTTTTATCAGTCTGGCATTGACCTCCACCATAATGACATTCATTACATTCATCAGACAGTTTCCATTCAACTAGAATTTCGGGACCTAACATGTTGAATAAATCACCATGAGTTGACTGAATTGGCAATCTGACAAGTGAACAGTTGGTAGGAATATTGTCTGCTCCTATGTATTCATCGGAAAGCTTGTAGTATATGCTAAAGCCTTTACAGCCACTGTACATATTATAACCCACAAAATGATCGTTCTTCTTCTGCGTAATGTTATGGACATTATTACTGCTACTGATGCATTTGAAGAAGTTATTAATATTAATCATAGTGAAAGAAATAGAAGGAGAGTATGGAAGGGAGAACTTTTTGTTAAACGCCTGGCACTTGTGTTGCGTCAACGTTGTTTTAAGCTTCGTGTCCCCAATCCAAACTGATGAATTATGCATCTCTAAGGCATAGTACCATTCTCCTCCAGGAACTAGTTGGATTCTTGGAAATGTTTTAGCATCACAACCAGACATGGACATTATTCCACAGTCAGGTTGTGTGGGAAGAGAGTAAGGAAATCTCAGGTCAGTAAAATTTCCACATGAAAATGACTTTGGACAAGTTGAATCATTTCTTCCCTTTGCTTGAACTAAGATAAGAAGAAGTGATAGAAAAAAGCTTACAAATGAAGTGATAGCCATATTAAATATCTCAAGAAGAGGAAGACTAGATTATGAACTCATTTGTTCACTACAGTTACATTTAAAAGCATATTTGATTTGGAAAATTTGTGAGAAACGTGTATCTTGGTGTAAAGACTTGAAGTCTTGCATCAATATTTAGACTTAGTCGTCAAGCCTAGTGAAGAGACAACTATCACTTCTTCTTTTTTGTGAGTTTCATATATTAACTATCCATTGTTCCTTTTACCTACCTAAACTATATATCACTCTCTTTGTATTAAAACACACCATGATGCAGAGTTTGCTAAATATTGAACCTTTTTTACTTTAAAGCATAATTTTTTTTATTATTGATGTAATGGTATTTCTCAAATAGTAATTGTAATACTTTTTTTTCTTCATTATTGATTATTAATACCTTCCTGAAATAACAATCATAATGATATTTTCTATATATTATAGGTTATTTATTAAAGTTTATTTGTAAAATAATTGAACGGTTTACTTTTGTTTATTTTCTTAGTAATAAAAGTATAAAATTGAATATACATGAGACTATGTTTCGTAGATCCATAAGACTTACGCTCCGTGTCTCGGGGCTTACGTCCTTGCTCCGTACTACATAAAACGTCCCGCCTCAGATCCCCGCCTTTTAAAACACTGATTTTCCTATTCAAAGAAATTAGGTGGAATCCATCGACAGACACCTAATGTTGGAATGACTTTTTACTTGGTCAATCAAATTAGTCTTGTACATTTTAAACATTCGTAGCAGGTCTCCGTTGTGTCATCTTGACATTTTTTGTTGACTTGACACATTCTTGGGAGGACCGACTTACAAATATAAATACCTTTTGGTTCTAGAATCCAACTCCTTTATACCATTGCTAGTGGACTGGGCCATTTTGGATAATGGGTGAATACTTTTCTTGGACTGTGGAACAAACAGGCCCAAATATGCATGTAGGGCCTAAATGTACACCTTTAACAGCCTGTTAAGAGTTAGATGCAATGATAATATATAACAAAAAATGTCTCATTTTATATGAGTTAGTTTTATTCGACATGAAATTTAAGAAAGAAGGAAGGATTTTTTAAACTTATGGTCTAAAATATGTGATAAATATTTGTGTGGCTACAAATCATTCCATTAAGGATAAAATGAACATTTTAAAGTTAAATTGTTACTTAATATAGAAATGTGTTTTTTTTACTGATTAAAAAGAAAAATAAGTCATATAAACTGAGACAAATAGAGTAGTAAATAAGACACATAAGAACATCTCCAACCCAAACACCAAATTTGGTGTCAGCACTATTTTAGTGTAAATCAACTCTAACCCACTGCACCAAATTTTACACCAAAAAGTAGTATTTTTCTCTCTCTTCATTATTATATTATTATTTCTTATTTCATAAAACAAATTCTTTCTAAAACATTCACCATATAATTCATATTATTTTCTTTTATAGTCGTTTGATATAAAATTTAAATGTTATGCATGAAAACCTATGTTGCTCGGACTCTTCAAAAATGTCAAGGGATGCGTGTTGGATTCGCCAAAAGTAGTGTATTTTTGGAGAATCCGACATGGGTGCAGCATCGAAAATGAAGAGTCCGCACGACTTAGATGAAAACTCTGTAATAAGAATGACATGGCAGCAATTAAATATATTCTAAGTTCAACTAAGTATAACATACATAAGTAGAAAAAGTTAACATAAGTAGAAAAAGTTATTATAAGACAAAATTTAGTAGTACCAAAAATGTTCTCTAGTTCACTCTCAATCCATTTTATACTATAGTTTGGACTTTCTTGAAAAAAATGACAAAAGTGGTCCCTTCTGTTTAGGGGTATGCTCAAATTAGTTCCTTAAGTATCTTCTAAGCAAGTTTTGGTCCTTTAAGTGTGTCACATTAGACACTTTTAGTCCTCAGCCAAATATTTAGCAAACTCTACTAGTTAGACGTAGTCAAATTAGACACTTGCAGGTGTTTTTGCATCTACAGAAGGGGGAAATAACAAGAAATATATTATCTTATGCGTCATGAAACAAGAAAGTGACTCAAGAAGCATGAACTTGACCTTGAAAGTATAGATTATTTTGGAGATGTCTACCTTTGTGACAAGAAAATTTGTTGGTTTTATGAGTCTGGCATTGACCTCCACCATAATGACATTTGTTACATTCCTCGGACAATTTCCATTCTACTAGAATTTCGGGACCTAACCTGTTGAACAAATCACCATGACTTGACTGAATCGGCAATCTGATAAGTGAACAGTTGGTAGGAAGACTGTCTGCTCCTATGTATTCATCATATATCATCTCGGGAAAGCTAGTAGTATATCCTAAAGCCTTCACAGCCATTGTACATATTATAACCCGCAAAATGATCATTCTTCTTCTGCGTAATGTTAAGGGCATTATTACTGGTACTGATGCATTTTTGTGAGTTTCATATATCAACTATCAATTGTTTCATTTACCTACTTAAACTATATATCACTCTCTTTGTATTAAAACACACCACGATGCTGAGTTTGCCAAATATTATTCCGACTCGACAACAGGCGTGTGTAGGCTAATTCAACATCGAAGGTATGTTTTAATATAGAGGGAGTGATAGTTTAGGTAGGTAAAAGCGAACTTGGTGCTTCCAATTGCACACGCAAGTGTACGTGGTCACGCAAGTAATATAGTGGCTCTAGGTACCTAGGTTTATCCCTATCCTAGACACAAATCAATTCAAGTGATATGCAAGAAAATATCATGCTACATATATTCCACGTTCTATCCCTCTATTCCTCTCCCAAGTTCAAAAGTAGACAATATATTTATCTCTATGGTGATCAAGCATGAAAATAGTTATCACAAGAATATAAGAACAACCAATAAGATAAACAATTATGCAGAATCAAAATCACTAAACAATCATTTTGTAAGAAAATATAATCCAAGAACGAGAAGTTTAACTCCACATAGACATAGAGCAATTACAACAAATCATTCAAATAAAAGATGTAATATAAAAAAAATAAAAGAGAAGAAAAGATGAAACCTTAAATCAAAAGTTAATTTCTACACTGTATCATCCTCCTCTAATAATTATTCTTATGGACTATTTATAGATGTAGAAAACCCTGAGTAAAATAATTGAGTCCAAAGCAGATTAGAAACCCAAAACCTAAAGGAATTGGAATTGCTGTAGGCGTGAAACTTCGCTCGGCCGCCCACAAAACTGGAGTTATTGAGATGCTGGCACAACTCTAATGTGCACTTCTTTTATTTTCGGCCAACTTCTGCATATAAATATTAATATAATATTCGATTTAATCCATTAAGCTGCTTGCTTGATTTCCTTTTTTAATCTTCCATTTTTAATTTGTTTTAGCTCCAAACTTCTTCATTTTTCCACCAATTTAATCCTACAAATAAAATATACTATTTAGCACATTCCATAAAATTCATGCTCAAAAAAAGATAAATATAAATAATAAATATGAGATAAATAATGATTAAAAATATGTATTTTGACCTCAAATCAGTGAACAATAGATAATTGAGTTACGAAACTCGTAAAAAGGTGATAACAGTTAATGGTCTATTCTAACATTTTTTGGAGTGGAAAAGTCTCAAAATTATATATAGATATTTCCAAAGAGTTCTGTCAACATCTAAAAGACTTTTCTCCTCTACTTATGCATCTTGTTTCATGCACATTTTGGCTAGACCAAAGTCAGAGATCTTAGGACAAAAATCTTCATCAAGTAGGATATTATGAGGCTTTATATCAAACTGATAGAAACCAAGATGAAAATAAAACTTTACCGATTAAATGAAGTTCAAGAATCTTAAACACTGCATTAACCAATAACTAAGTGACACCTCGTATCCGAAACAGACCAAAAATGCAGATTTTGAGAAGTTGAAGGTGCAAACCACGGTTGCCATCCATGGACCGTAGGTCAGACCACGGACCGTGCTGGTGGTCCGTGGTTCACTACTGCAACCCCTCCGTAAACCCAGCTCAGAAAATCGGCTAAGTCTCGACTCACGGACAGACCCACAGTCCGTAGGTCAAACCACGGTCTCTGGTCTGTGTCCGTGGATCAAGACTCATTTACCCAGCCTTTGACACAAACTACAGTCGACCAGCATGGACCGTCATTCGATCCACGGTCCGTAGGTCTGACCGTAGATGAGGGTCAGCAACTAGTTAGCTGAAAATTATTGATGGATCAACTTTAGATGGTCATAACTTTTATCACAAAAGGAATTATGTGTCTCATGACTTATGATATGATAGATAATTGAGTCCTCTTTTCAACGCCACTGAGTTTGCTAAAATCCGACCTCCGAGTAAAAAGTTATGCTCGTTTTAGTGAAGCCCTGTCGGGCAGACTTGATCGACGACCCCAATCTACGGACCGTCAATTGACCTACGGCCCGTAGGTCCAATCCGTCGGTCACTCCGACAACAATTAAGTCAAGGGTCTTTTGGTCTTTTCCTATTTCGTTGGACCCCTAAGATACGTCGTTTAGACCCTAAATTATGAGGTTTTAGTCAGTTTAAGCCTAGAAACATAACTAGAACTTATCTAAGTCAAATCATTAATCAAAACTTAGAAAAATTAGAGCGTAAGAGGAGAAAAGAGGTCAAGAACCCTAGTTCAAGAACGCAACAAGTTTTCTTCAGTTCCAGCCTAGAAATCAAAGGATTTCTCCATGAAATTCGTCACCAGGTATGTGAGATTTCACTAGTGGGTTCCTTTTGCCCATTAGGTCCCTAGAAATCAGTCAGTTTCTTGATTCCCTTATTATGAATAGACCTAGGGTTTCTAGAATTACAGCAGATCATCATGAATTAGTTATTAACATGTTCCAAATCAGATTATCATGTTATTGCTCAGTTTATTGCATGAATTTCAAAACCCTAGCTATGTATTTCTTTTAGTTCTTGAATTACACATGCTAGGTCAAATATTTCAGTATTCAGTTATACGTGCCTCAGTTATTGTCACGATCCAATTTCTCAAGTCATGATGACACCTACTATAACCCACCAGTAGATAAGCCAACCCGTAACCCGGAACAACAAGTAATGGGTCTGAGGGTAGAAGCTAAACAAGAGTAGACAAATAACAATATAAACAGGCGGAAGCAAACCAAAAGCATATATACAAATAAAGATCCCTCCCGGAACCTGGAAGTCACTAGTACAGAGCTACTAACAAAATGAGTACAAGTCCCAAAAGTGGACAACAGAGACTGGACTGTCTCGAAAAGTAAAAGACAAGTCTATATATACAGATGGAGACTGAAATAGTACAAAACGTCGTGTGCTCACTCCCGTCTCCGGATCAGTCTGCTCCAAACTCGATCAACGCTGGCTACTAGTGCCCGAACCTGCATCACGAAATAGATGCAGAGCGTAGCATGAGTACCAAAACAACTGGTACCCAGTAGGCATCATAGGCCAACTGAACTTGAAAAGTAAAGGCAATATGAAAAGAAGGAATAACACAAACTGAAGTCAAGAACTAAAATCTAATTAACAAGGGAATGCACACGAGTGTACAAAGAACTAACTAAAGTAATCTATAAGCTAACTACACCTAACTGGGCCCCCATAAGCCCAGAAGGTACTCTCGTGCGCAAGTTAAATAAAAACCCGAACGGACCCCCATAAGCCCGACGAGTACACAGAATAACTATAACTAAAGAGAATTGTATATGAGAACCCAAGAACGAAGAACACGAATCAGAACCTCAACCCTAGTTAGTAAAATCTGACAGTATGGAGGCCGGACCTCTAACCGGATGCTCACCAGAAGTACCCAAGTAACCAATCACAAATATCAAGTATATGAGGCCGAAACTCTAACAGGATGCTCTATATAAGTATCTGGGAAATAGAGGCCGGACCTTAAACCGGATGCTCTATATAAGTATCTGGGAAATAGAGGCCGGACCTTAAACCGGATGCTCTATATAAGTATCTGGGCGATAGAGGCCGGAACTTAAACCGGATGCTCCATAAAGGTGCCAATGTAGCTGCTGAAAGAGTCCTAATCGATCCACACTCATAAATGTCCATGGAACGCCGTCCATATTTAGCCAATCAATGTAAGTCATTGGAACCAAATCGAAAATCAAATTCAAATAGCGAAGTAGAACTAGTGTCGCCGACGTAACTCGTGAAGCCGTAACATCGGGGAAAATAAGGATAACTAAAGTCGGAGCAAGCGTATCGCCTAACTAAGTCCCAATCTATCAGACTCAAGTCTGCTACACCAGTCTACAGGGATCTAAGTCGGCCGAGCGACGTCGGGGCAAAACTAAGGCCTATTGGATCCGAATAATGTATTTCTAAGGCAAGCCCTAGTCAAACCTAAACTAAGACCCAACATGCTTCAAATAAACAATAATTAAGCATGCAAGCACTCCACATAGCGAGGAGGGTCCGTTAATAACACAAAGTATGCTCACAGTTACCCGATAATTCCCGAAATAGGCCGAAAACATGATTTCTTAACACCTATGCAAGATTCAATAACTACCCAACCCAAATCCCAACTAATCAACATGCATTCACATTCTCGAGCTCAATCTAAGAGAGGAAAACCGTAGCCTACCTGTAGGCTGATCACACGCGCTCCAAAATCACTCCTTCAGAGATTTCCCTTTATGAACGGTCTCGAAACGCTTCCCCGCTATCAAAAATAGAGTCACAACGTTAATACGGTCGTTTAGACACCAAAATCACAACAAACGGAGACGGGTCAATTTTGGAGTCAAAACGGGAATCGTGGGACCCGCGCAGGAAATTCTGAAATTAACCCCAAAAGTGGGTCCTAACCAGTTTTCCCAGCTCATGTCCCAAAATGGGGCACAATTCGGGGCTCGGGAACAACACAATATCAGCATGCAACTAAAACCCAAATTTTCTTAAAAATTAGAAATGGGACAGCAGTGTATTTACCAAAAACGAGCGGTCTACAGTAAAATCTGACAACACCACAATGTTCTCCTCGAAAAACCACTCAAGATAGCCTAAAAAATCACCAAAATCGGATCTAAAATGGCTAAGAAAACAAGTCTCAAAAAATTTCCAAAATCAAACTCACAAAAAGAGGTCTGGCAGCAGGTATTTTTCGAAAATTACCTCAAACGGACTCCAAATCCCTATCCGAGCTCACCAACACGTTGTCCTCGAAAAATCTCACAACTTTGCCTTTTGGATCGCCCAAATCGGTTAAGAGATGAGAGAGTTATGAGGGTTTGAAGTTTTTGGAAATGTTGTTGGTTTTTCTACATTTCTTGCAGAAAATCTGCAATTTCCCAAAACTTAAAACACCGACGGGGTGCTCCGAACTCGTTCGGAACCCCGTGCACGCAAACGAGATATGCAACCATATCAAATTCGATATTCCAGACTCAACGGCACAGTAGAAATTTCCATCAGAGGTCATTTCGATAAAAAGTGGGTCCCACTTCCAAAAACTATTTTAAGTCAAAGCCCACAAAAGGGCTCGGAAAGATATCGAAAACCTCCAGACACAAAAGAAGGGTCAATCTAGACCAAACTCGACATTCCGGAGCTAACTGCACTAACGGAATTTTCATCCGAGCGCGTTTACTTTGAATGTTGACCAAAGTCAAACTTAAGCTAAAATTCAAAGGCTAAAACGCCTAATCACACCGACTCACACTGAAAACCTCAGGAGTCATGTCGACCATGCTACTAGCCTAAAATGACCCTTCCGGAGCTGATGGAATTGTCAAAATTGGATTCCGATGTCATCTTCTTGAACTTTTGATCGAAAATGATCGTTCAAGGTTCATAAGCTCCAAAACACAAAAACTCGCACCAAGACCAAACGAACGACCAGGTGACCGAACTGTCAGTCCCAGCAAGTCATTAATGACTTGGGGTCGCTATAGGAACACTCTAAACGACACACAGAAGGCAAGACACAGAAATGACCATGAAGGTCATTACAGTTATTAATGCATCATTATCAGATCAATTGTTGCATTCTCAGTTTGCATGTTCAGTTTTGAGCTATCCAGTATTTACAGAAATTCAGTCATAACCAGCTAGCCATTTAATTCATTGGGGGTAGCATAATACCGAGTTGGACTAGGGTTCAGCGTACCCATATAGTCCTAGAACTACGAGCCACGTAGGTGTAAGTCCCCTCTGTGGGCAACATCAGTTTGAGTAATCACGCCAGCATGCCTATATACCTCTGGCATGGTATATTGGGTCCTCTCGATGGGGCGTATACATCGGACTCCACATTTAGCTCATGTGGTTTTATGTCGGTTATTAGTAGCTCCCACAGTTCAGTCAGATTCTATTGCATTGACCATTATCAGTATATCCAATATTCAGTTTCAGCATGTTATAAATTGGTCACTGCATTCAGTTATCTCAGCATTTAGTATCTATATCATGTTCAGATTGTATCATTGTTTATCTGATTTGTTCAGTTATATGTTATTTCAGATTTACTTTATCTTGCATGCTCAGTACCTTTCAAGTAGTGACGCATACGTGCGCTACATCTTCTCGTGATGTAGGTTCAGGTTCTCAGCATCCAGATCACGCTTAGATCGGTTCCCGATCTTCAGTTCAGCAAAATCAGTGGTGAGTCCTCATTCTTCGAGGACAATAGTCATGAGTTTCCTTTCAATATTATTTTTAGTCTTTAGTTTCAGTTTTACTAGACTTGGCTGGGGCCTGTCCCAACATTTCTAGTCAATTAGAGGCTATTTTCAGACATAGTTAGATTCAGCTTAGTATTGAGTTAATATCTTCTTTGTATTAAACTCATTAGTTTTCATTTATCTCAGTTATGGTATATGGGTATTCCCCATCCTTTTTATTTTATTTATGATTTAGCTTCCACATCAATTTATTATCTTTAGTGTGCCCATGATCATGTCAGCAGAGTTAGCTTGAGATCACTTGTGGTCCTAGGTCCCGTGTCTGCGTCTCGGGGGTAGTCTCGGGGCGTGACACTAAGTCCATATGGAGTGGACAAATCTCCAAATATAAAGACAAAAATAATACTTTTCTTCTTCTTGCAGAATCTCTGCTAAATACATATATTTATACTAAACATAAAGATAACTCCTAACATATAAATAGTTACTGTTGTAGATAACTACCTAATAACTATTGTAGATAACTGCCTAATAACTGTTGCCTATAACTATTATAGATAACTACTGCTTATATATTTTATCCTCTTTAAAAATAAACTAAGATAAACAAGTAGTCGTATAAGAGGAATAGGTTCAATTTAGAACAAGTTATGGCGTAAAAGACATAACTTAAATTTCTATGATACTTATATATGTTGAGTTTGACAAAAGATCTATAATCTTATATCAAGCAAATTAGATATTACACAACTTATGTCAGATAACTTAATTCCTACGGAACTTATGCTGAGCGACACAAAAGTTCTCTAAACTTATGCCGAGCGAATTAGATACTACACAACTTATGTCGAGAAGAGAGATCTCTCTCTTGAAGGACTAACAACTCTTCTTCCTCAAGAAAAATTGAAGAATAGGGAAATTAAGGCCTTAATATTTAACCTCCAATGTAGTAATATTACATCCTTGACAACTAACGAAAATCACAAAATGAAATTAAAAGATATGGTTGAACACTTGAACTATATCTTTCTTTCTCTTTGCTAGTTAAGTACTAGCAAATACTTAGTCAACTAAACATTTTACTCTTACATTTCTTTCAAACCATTTTCTGAAAAATGACTTTCTTGAGCCGGGGGTCTATCGGGAACAACCTCTAGGTAAGGTCTGCCTACACCCCACCCTTCTCACGGCCCATTCGTGGGGACTATACTGGGTATGTTGTTGTTGTCAGTTCTATTATTGATGAATCTACCTTTGATCTTGAGGGAGAAAATAGATAAGGCTTGGGAGGCATTTCCAAAGAGTCTACATTCCCTTCTAACATTTCTACAACTTTGCTCATAGATGGTCGATTTGAGGGATCAGTCTGTATGCACCATAAACTCACCATCACCATCTTTCTTGCACATTCTTTCTCCTTTTCAATCATTATCCCGATTAATTGAAGCTCTTCGTCTAGTTCAATTTGCTGTTAGAGCCAATGTGGAAAGTAGATTTCACTCGTGCGATCAACTCCTACATCAACATTTTTTCTTCCTCCAACCATCTCTAGGACCATCATTCCATAGCTATAGACATCAGACTTGTGAGAGACACCTCCTAAGTTTCTACAAACAATTTCTGGAGCAATATAACCGATAGTCCCTCGTGGACCTAACATTGACACAATACTCTCCTGTTTCATGCACAATTTGGCAAGACCAAAATCAGAGATTTTAGGACAAAAGTTGTCATCAAGAAGGATATTATGAGGCTTTATATCAAAATGCAAAATCTGAGTGTTACCACCACGGTGCAAGTACTCCAATCCTCGAGCAATGCCTAGTGCAATTTTGTATAATATTGGCCAACCTAATTGGCGAACATTGTCAGATCTTTCCTCATAGATAAACTTTTCAAGAGATCCATTTGGCATGAACTCATATACAAGAGCTCTTTTGTGACCTTCAAAACAAAATCCCACAAGGGTCACAATGTTAACATGTGATGTTCTGCTAATACTTGCCACTTCGTTAATGAAATCTTCACCACTGCCTTTTAGTTCATTCAGGACCTTTACTGCTACTTCACTCCCGTTACGCAAACTTCCTCTGTATACATTACCAAATCCTCCATGGCCTAGTTTGTTTCTGAAGTGACCGGTGATTCTTTTGATGTCTGTATAATTGTATCTGTTTGGAGCATATGATCCATAGTTCTTTAAGAATTTTTCAACTTTTTGGTGATCCTCAGCATTAGATTCCCAAAACCTAATGTATTTGTACCACAAAATCTCTTTTTTGAAGCAGAAGAGTAAAACCAACAGCCCAATAGTAAACAGACTTGCACCTGTGGGAAAAAAATGAAGCCATGCCCCATCAGGGACTACAACAACAACATAATAGCCAGTATAATCCCACAAAGTAGGGTTAGGGGAGGGTAGGTATACGCAAACCTTACCCCTACCTAAGAGGTAGACAGACTGTTCCCAATAGAGGCCGTTGGCTGATAAAAAAGTAAAGCAGTTCGGAAATGGAAATAATAAAAATGAAGAAACCTTAGCAAAATACTATACAAAACATAACCATACATTTTCAACATTAGCTAATCGAAGTACAAAGAAGCGACAAATAGAAACAAAAATCTTGAAACAAGAAACGACAGTCTCTCTACCTCCACACTGGGGTATCCGTGCATCTTCTCTTAAGTTAAATTCATTCTGAAAGTCCTTAGATAGGAGAGTATACAGATTAGGGTAGAACTTAGAAGGATAGTTGTTAGTTGAGCTCTGATTCTCTTTTTGGTGGGTTTAGGTTTGGTGGGGGCCTCCGTGCTTGTCGTAGTATTAGTCTTATTCATGTATTTTCTTTTTTAGTTACCATATTATTTTGTTGTTGTTACTGTTTCATTTCCCTGAATTCTCTTTCCTTATTATTTGACATATTTTTCTTCACTGTCCTATTCCCTTTTTTGTGAAAAAAGCAGAAAAGTTACCTGTGGCCACCACGAACCAGATTATCCGAAGGGAACCCCTTTTTGATGTCCCTGCTGATAGAGTGCTATCATTTGCAACACCAATACTTGTGCTAACATCTGCAACATCAGCAGTACTTGTGAGAATCGGATTATAAAACATATATCCGATTAAGCGAAAAAGTCTACTAATGTTATTAGGAGAATAAGTGTTTAATTTGGAATGGAGACAAGTTTGCTCCCACATGGCTCCGCCCCTGCCCCTACCTCAATTTTCGGTAGAAGAAAAAAACTATCTAAAACTGGGGATAATGTTAACTTGACCTTGAAAATTAAGTACATATATGGATATGTCTACCTTTGTGACAAGAAAAGTTGTTGGTTTTATCAGGCTGGCATTGACCTCCACCAAAATGACATTCATTACATTCATCAGACAGTTTCCATTCTACTAGAAATTTGGGACCTAACACGTCGAACAAATCACCTATTTTTGAGTGAATTGGCAATCTGATAAGTGAACAGTTGGTAGGAATATTGTCTGCTCCTATGTATTCATCGGAAAGCTTGTAGTATATGCTAAAGCCTTCACGGCCACTGTACATATTATAACCCACAAAATGATCGTTCTTCTTCTGCGTAATGTTATGGACATTATTACTGCTACTGATGCATTTGAAGATGTTTATAAGATTAATCATATTGAAAGAAATAGAAGGAGAGTATGGAAGGGAGAAAGTTTTGTTAAGCGCCTGGCACTTGTGTTGTGTCAACGTTGTTTGAAGCTTCGGGTCCCCTAGCCAAACTGATGAATCATGCATCTTTAAAACATAGTACCATTCTCCTCCAGGAACTAGTTGGATTCTTGGAAATGGTTTAGCATCACAACCAGACATGAATATTATTCCACAATCGGGTTGTGTGGGAAGAGAGTAAGGAAATCTCAGGTCAGTAAAATTTCCACATGAAAATGACTTTGGACAAGTTGAAACATTTCTGCCCTTTGCCTGAACTAAGATAAGAAGAAGTGATAGAAGAAACCTTGCAAATGAAGTGATAGCCATATAAATATCTCAAGAAGAGGAAGACTATATTATGAATTCATTTGTTCACTACACTTACATTTAAAAGCAGAGTTGATTTGGACAATTTGTGAGAAACGTATATCTTGGTGTAAAGACTTGAAGTCTTGCATCAATATTTAGACTTACTCGTCAAGCCTAGTGAAGAGACAACTATCATTTTTTTTGTTAGTTTCATATATCAACTATCAATTGTTCCATTTACCTACTTAAACTATATATCACTCTCTTTGTATTAAAATACACCACGATGCTGAGTTTGCCAAATATTATTCCGACTCGACAACAGGCGTGTGTAGGCCAATTCAACATCGAAGGTATGTTTTAATACAGAGGCAGTGATAGTTTAGGTAGGTAAAAGTGAACAATAGATAATTGAGGTATGAAACTCGTAAAAAGGTGATAACAGTTAATGGTCTATTCTAACATTTTTGGGAGTGGAAAAGTCTCAGAATATATATATATATATATATATATATATATTATAAGTGGGAAGCTCCAACATTCAAAGTTGGATTACCATTTTGCCCCTAGACTAAATAAAAATGTTATAAAACATGTAAATAATAAAATATTAAAAGTTATTTATCAGTAGTTTAACTACATTTAATTGATAGAAATCTTTCATCTCCCCATTAATTAACCTAATACAGATTACTTGAACTCAATTTACAATCCTACTATTTCATATCTCACATTTACTATTTTTTCCCTTGAGCTTCCAAAAGTTATGTGAACTTTTCATGTTCCTTGTCAAATAGAATTGGAGTAATATATAGTGCATGTGCAGTGATTTTCTACAACTCAAGTCACATTAATCTTTCATCTTTAAGCTTTATATAATATATAGATTAGCAGCTATATGCCATAAAAGTTTGAATATATAAATATATATTGTTGATTGGTAACTACTGTATTCCTCGTGTGCTCATTTTAGTTATCAACAATATATGTTTAATATATGAAGATTTCCTTGAGTTTGCTAACTAATTCTTATTTATTTCTCTACATTTCAGATTTTATTTGGCAACTGTGTGCTCTTCACTTCTCATCATCAGGTACATAATGGATATGCTATTTGCAACTCTCTTTTTATCAATTTTATTATTTCACATACATAAAATATAGTTTGTAGGAGACGTGAAATATAAATAAGATTTTTGAGATTTGAGAAATTGTCGGTATAATTTTCAGGATATTTAGATCTTATACTTTTTAACATCTTTTACATATTTTAATTTTTTATATCAAGTCCCTTGTTGTTTACTAAGGACCGATTCTTATTATATTTCGTAATGCAATTATACTTAAACAATGCAAGTAATACTCTTATGTCAAATTTTCATATGAAAGAAAATGTTCTTGAATAGAGAGATTGATTCTTATTATATTTCGTAATATGATTATATTTCAACCATACAAATAATATTCTTATGTTAAAGAAATCATAATCTTGAATCAAAGAAAGGATACATGTAGGTGCAATGATAATTAATATATATTGATTCAATTTTTTTGATGTCAATAATAATTAACTATCTTCGTCATAATATAATTACTACTTTTTTACTAGGTGTATACTATAAAATTGACAATGATATTCTAGCCATATTAAAGAAGACATATGTTGATAAACTTTTTGTTCAACATTTACAAAATACTACTTTCATTCGACAACAACTTCTTGATATGCATACGACTATAAGAGGAGGAATTCCCAATTTCTGAAAGTCATGACATAAGTTTTAATATGAGAAGCAATTGAAAACATAACCAACCTTGCTTATGTTCACATTTAAACTATTAAGTGTTCCTATCAGAAAACATGGAAAGTGAATTAATATTTTAAATTTCAACAAATTCTATTTTATAATTCAATTTTTAAAATATAAAGAAGTTTTATAATAATAATAATATGGGACAAACGTGGAAAGCACGTTCCCAAAGACTAGTATATAGATATTTCCAAAGAGCTCTGTCAACATCTAAAGGACTTTTCTCCTCTAGTTATGCATCCTTTTCTCTTTTTTCTCCGTTTGGTCACAATCTTTTTCCAAGTAGGACACTATATACCGTACTATTCTAACATTTTTAGACATAAAATGCTAGAGAGACAAGAATTGAACTAAGAGACTTAATTTTCTTCACTATACAATGAAATTCCAAGAATATTTTGCTTCATAGTCTTTATATACAAAATATGTAGTTCTTGTGCACATTGAATGTCTATACAATCTGAAAACCACTATGAAAGAGGTACCTGAGAACACTTTTCATTTGACAGAACCTATATAGTATGCTCTGATGCCAATGTTCAATAAAACACAACTAAGAAATGAAGTCACACCTCACTTGTGGGACTATACTGGTTACGTTGTTGTTGTTGTCAGTTCTATTATTGATGAATCTACCTCTGATCTTGAGGGAGAATATAGATAAGGCTTGGGAGGCATTTGCAAAGAGTCTAGTTTCCCTTCTAACATTTCCACAACCTTGCTCATCGAGGGCCGATTTGCCGGATCAGTCTGTATGCACCACAAACTTGCTATCACCATCTTTCTTGCACATTCGTTCTCCTCTTCATTCATTATCCCGATTAGTTGAAGCTCTTCATCTAGTTCTATTCGTCGATAGGGCCAATGTGGAAAGTAGATTTCACTCGTACGATCAACTCCAACATCAACATTCTTTCTTCCTCCAACCATCTCTAGGACCATCATTCCATAGCTATAGACATCAGACTTGTGAGAGACACCTCCCAAGTTTCTGCAAACAACTTCTGGAGCAATATAGCCTATAGTACCTCGTGGACCTAACATTGACACGATACTCTCCTTTTTTATGCATAGTTTGGCAAGACCAAAGTCGGAGATCTTTGGACAAAAATCCTCATCTAGTAGGATATTATGAGGCTTTATATCAAAATGCAAAATCCGAGTGTTACAGCCACGGTGCAAGTACTCCAATCCTTGAGCAATGCCTAGTGAGATTTCATATAATATTGGCCAGCCTAATTGGCGAACTCCGTCAGATCTTTCATCATAGATAAACTTTTCAAGAGATCCATTTGGCATGAATTCATAAATAAGAGCTCTTTTGTGACCCTCAAAACAAAATCCCACAAGGCACACAATGTTAACATGTGATGTCCTGCTAATACTTGCTACCTCATTAATGAAATCTTCACCACTGCCTTTTAGTTCATTCAGGACCTTCACTGCCACTTGACTCCCGTTACGCAAACTTCCTCTGTATACATTACCAAATCCTCCTTGGCCTAGTTTGTTTTTAAAGTGACTGGTGATTCGTTTGATGTCTGCATAGCTGTATCTTTTTGGAGCATATGACCCAGAGTTCTTCAGAAATGCTTCAATATTTCGTTGATCCTCAGCTATAGATTCCCAAAACCTGATATTTCTGTGCCAGAAAATCTTTTTTCTCAAGCAGAAGAGCAAAATCACGACTCCGATGCAAGAGAAAACTGCAAATGTGGGGGAAAAAGGAAAGTCATGCACCGGAAAGAGCCTGGTTTTGAGGCAACACAACAATTACAACATTTGCAAGGCAATAGGAGATTTTTTGTGCAAGTCTAATTACAGATAACAGACATGTACCTGTGCCTAGTATCAGTCCCAAGTTACTTTTTGCTTCTGCAAATACACAGAAATGAAAGATTAATTAGTCACAATAAGAGTGAAAGCAATTCACTTTCGTTCACGTTGACATATTAAACATCTTGGAATTAACCAACCAACACACATCTAAATCCTTTCCAAAAATGAAACCAGACATACACAAGCAACTGACCTCTGGAGCAAAAGAAGTTGTTTTCAATGTCACTTTGGTATCGCCCTTCTCTATGAAGACAGCTGGAATAATTTAACGACAATTCCCAATCTAATGTGAAACTAGGAGTCAATAGATCCAGCAAATCAGTAGAATTTGGTTCTGAAGGTGAACGATGAATTTGCAGGAAGATCGCTAGCTGGAATACTATGTCTTTGATCTGTTCTTGGATTATGACACTATAAGCTAAAGGCATCACAACTCGAGTAGTTCTTATAACTTTGAAAATAACTATCAATCCGCGTACTGTTATTTGTGCATTTGAATGTACAAAGTAATATTGTTGTCGACTCAGAATAGAACGTGAGGTGGGAAAAGATAACTTATGGTTCCAATTCTTCCACAACGAAACTCTTTTGGACAAGATTTACTCTCTAATTGAACTAAGTTGAAGATAAGCCGATGTAACATAGAGAACATGGCAGAAAAGGTCTAACTCTAAACTTCAACAAGTAATGAGCAGAAAATACTGCTGGCATAACCACAGGGTTAACAGGACAAGAGGTCAAACCCTGAAATGCATGGTAATTAATCAGAACAAGGCACCATTCATCAGAGAAGTAATTAGCTGCTACGAGAATATTAACTTGGCTGCACAGGGAAATCTTCGTACCTCAATTGGTTGGCTACCAGAAGTTTCACCTTGTTGGTGTTCGATTCCCCATCTTGTAATCCCCTCCCGCATTTCCCCTTCCCCTACCACCAATTTTTATATTTATCTTCTTTTTTTAAAAGTTGGCTGCACGAAATTTTGTCGTTAACACATAATCCAAATGCTTAATGCAGCTGCATCTTGATGCCTAGATCATCAAACGATACTTTTTTGTGCGCATGGTAATCACAAGAAAAGAACCTAAAGCACGGTGCCTAATCATAAGATGAGGTTCCGCATAATTATACTGGAAAATTAACTGCTAGATAGGGGCTTACTTGTAGGTGGGCAACTCAAAGCATGAGGCCTGTCAGTGCAGAAACATTTGAATTGATAATTGTTAACATCAAATCCGCAATGTCCTCCACTTTCTGCACATTCACTGCAATTCATAGCAGTCCATTTCAATCTAAACCCCCTTCTCAAAAGCACTAGATAGTCAACATCTCGATTACTTCCCTCATCTCCAAGCATTTCTACTGGTGCCATTACATGTTTTTCACACACTTGTAATGCAGACTCAAAGCTCTCATCCTCAGCAAACATTGCAAGACCCCAATCATTCCCATTTTCTCCACTACAACCAAAACCAATCATGTGCGTCGAAAGATTCTGGGATATCGATCCATTACACTTTGACAGCAAGTAAATTTTCGATTTCTTAACAAACTGAAAAGGGCGATTATCGAGCGACACGTTCTTGATATCAGAAACACAACCATTCCTTGTAGTGCTGTTAAAGACTGAATTTTTAAGCTGAAAAGTCTGATCTTGATATTTTATATCTTCAACTATATACTCATTTCCAGTAATATGCACAACAGGAAACCCTTGTTCACTACAATTTAGCCCAAATCCAGGGTACCCACAATAAGATTCTTGAACATCTTCTATATAAAATGGAAAGCTTATTCTTGGACCATATCTACAATTTACTGGTTTATTACATACTACAAACTGTGGATCAACAGCAAAACATTTATCTAGTTGCAGAATGAAGCAGAAAACACAAAGGTTTAATGATGCTATCAAGATATACCTTTTTTCTTGGTTCATCTTTAATCTTAAATAACTGAAAAATATGCTACTACACAAGTAGATAATGAAAAATATACTAAAGAGAGAAGAGGGGTTTCTTGGATTTTACCTTCTTGTTAGCAAAAAGTTGACTTCATTTGGTCTCTACAATTTGACTGGGGTCAAGCTTCTTTTTGTTTGACAAGCATGGCGCCCATACAACTTGCGTGCACCTTGACTAATTCCATGTGATACTTGTCACCTCCCATTAGCAACAAGTACTAGATAACTCTACCGGGGTCAAGTTTTTAACGAAGAAGTTGCAATTACTGACCAATAAACTCTTTGACTAAGCTTGAAATTGTAATAAAAATGTATGCTTTTGAGACATAGTCCATATTCACACAGGATAAAGAAAATGAAGAAGAAATCACCAAGGGGGGAGGATGTTGTTCTTTTATATTATTTTTTATCTCTTTTCACATACTTGTGGGCTACATAAAATAGGTACTTGTCTAATATCAAGATGACTTCACTTGGTATTCACATTCTATTGACTTTCTGAGTTAATCTCTTAAATGGTCACTCAAAAAGTTGATTCCATCCCACAACCAGGGGTGGAGGCGCGGAGCTAGAAAGCTACCTTACCTATAAGTTTGGCTAAACTCAATAGTTTTAGTCCAACTGTCACGTGGCGCCTTCCTGAGATGTCTTGGAAGGGTGACATGAGGCAAAGTAACCGACTTGGGTGTGATTACTTTCTGCCAATCGTATAGGCCCCTCCGTATGCTAGACTAGACTGTCCGTGACAACGTCAAAATCATAATATATTAACTTAGAATCGAATGAAAATTTGCTTGTATTAAAGAGAAACAATTGCAAGAAAGCCAACATGGTGCTGAGGGAGAGGAAACACCAATGCATTGCTTGCTGAAATTTTTGATTATATTCTCCTTCATTGTCCTAAAATTCAGAATTCATAAAGTTCAAATCATAAAATTGCTTCTTTCTTTTTTTTTGATAAATGAGATTGTCTCGAGTTTTAGGTACGAATTCAAATTAGTCAGACTAATGAATTTCGATGCTCAATGGACTTTATAATATATCATTGCTAGTGGACTGGATCATTTATTTAGATAATGGACTTAACAACTTTATAATATATCATTGCAAGTGGACTGGATCATTTATTTAGATAATGGACTGTGGAACAAACAGGCCCAGACATGTAGGGCCCAAATCTACATCTTTAACGGCCTGTTAAAGAGTTATTGGAATTAACAAGAGGCAGAAGTGGAAAATATATGTCATAGTGTTAATAGTTATGAAAAAAAAATAAAAAAAATTGATAGATGTAAGAAAAATTAATTTCCTCCCTAGATGTTGAACTGTGTGATCATCTCTGATATCATATTAAAGTGTGACTATCTCTTCTAAAAGTTTAAATTGTTAGAAAAAACGTACTTTTATTATTTAATTATATTCTCAACAAAAAGATCTATATATACAACTTTATATTTCTTAGTGATATTACCATAGAAGACGTTATCACCAAAGCATATTTGTGCTTTACAAATATGTGGCAACAAATGCAATGATAATGGTACATTACTCAGCTCCTTCCTTTCATATCCAGAAGATCGGTAAAATATAACACAAAAAATCAGCACATGAAGTCTTCAATTTGGAAGATCGTTTTCTTCCATTTAAGTTGTAAATAATTACTGAATATCGTTTTTTCGATAGTGCATCGTACAAACATCATACATTGCTAAATAATGGACTAAAATTTAAGGGTATAGAAACTAGGTAGATGTCAATTTTGTTATATAAATGCTTCTATATATTGAAGCACTTGAAATCACACAAATCACCAAGTTGAGTAACAACATCAATTGTCTAGGCCAAAGTCATCTCAAGTCATTTTCAATATAAAAAAAAACTTATTATATTTTTTTCAACTAAAATCCACTCACCTGTTTTTTTTTTTCCTCTTTCATTAATGCATTGAAAAGTAAATGCTTGTTACATCAACTTATTTTTGTGACTTTGACATCTTAGTATTCTTGTTCAATTTCTAAGTAGTTACATAATTTTGGAAAAGTTATAAGTAAAGTGTTCTCATTTTATTCTCATGACTTGACCGTGAGACTTTTGATTAGGCAAAACACCTAGTTTTGTTTTTTTGTATTTGTTATTTTGATGTTTGGAATTTACTTTTGACGCCTGATTAATTTGAATTTACACCACATAATTAAGATCCATTAAAGCAGGAAATGGCCCATAAAATGATAATTTTTTATTTTATTCATGGTTTTCCCATTTAATCTTGTATTAAAATTTCCTATGTGATTTGCTTCTTTTCCAAGCATATAAAAGGAAAATAGCTCAAAAATCATTGAAGGGAAAACAAAACTACTAGCACTTACTTTAATCTTGAAAAAGCTTAAGGCAAAGTCCTTCCACTTAAAGAAAATAGAGTAAACTTTAAAAAGTATATACATGTATTATTATTCAATAATAACTTATAATTCCTACAATGAGTAGCAAATAATAGGTTTCAATTTTCAATTGGATATACCAATTGGAAGCCATAATTATTTCATTATTAGTCTTGTAAAGTAAACTTCCTTTTAAGTATTAAAATATACTCATGCCACCATGAAGAATTACGGTGAATTAAATATATACGATTTTTATTTTCAATCGCTCAGTTCAAATCTTAGAAAGCGTTTCTTTAACCCACACAAATTTGAATTAGTCAAACCAGCAAATTCTTTATATATGTTTGTAAAAAAAAAAAAAAAACTCGATGTTTGGTATCTGTATTGGAGCTGGATAAAACTTGAATTCACGTAAAAAAAACTTCCACATTAAAAGGTAAAACTCTCTCTAACAAAAGCAATTTCATACTAAAACTCCAACTCGAAACGTCTAATTAAAGTATAATTTATGGAGAGGTTGTGACTAGTGATGTATACTTTGGTTTTTATTGGATGTCCACTTGCTTTTTTAAGTCTTATTCCTTAGAATTTAACCTAATAATAATCTTTTAACATTCCTTTGGTCCCATGACATTCACTTTTTCATATCCTACTTGCTTCTTAAGGCTTCAAACTACAACCACAATTATGAAAAAAAATATTCAAACATCACTTTCTTTTTGCTCAATTTATTGAATAAAATTCTACTTTTTTTGTTTCAAAAAAGTATTGCTTTAACTTATTTCACGTCCAATAAAGTTTATATATAATAAATAGAATATATAAGTTACTAAGTTGAAGTAGTCACTTGGTTTAGAGACAATGAAGGATTTTGCTTACGCTTAATTAGATAATCCATCTCAATAGGGGTTCGATTCTCTTTAGACACATATCAAAAGCTTACGCGGGGTATGTTATTGTTATTTGTTTGTTTGTATAATTTACTAAAGTACCCTTATTTATTAGATGTTTTTTAAGAATTGAACGCCTATTAAGAAGTAGTTCTTCAATACAATAGTATAGTTGGAAACAATTATTATTTCTTATTTTAAATTTCTAAAACAACAATCCTTTTAGGATTTTTTTTCTTGCTAAAGGATGAAGGAGTTTTTTTTTTTTTTTTAAAAAAAAAAGGTTATATTTCAGAAAATATTTTCAATCATACAAATAACCACAATTATATTTCCATTTTGTTCTAAACTTATTTTATTTTTTAAAAATAAAATAAAATCTGATTTTATTAGGAAGCACATGGCAAAATGTGTCAAAATCCTTCTGCTCGTGTCTGATGTTTCATATCACATTCCTTTCACCAATAATTTACCTTATTCTATTTTTTAAAAATTTGATATTCCGTGCTCGCTTTAATCAAATGTATAAAAATAACTAATATTTTTCATTATGAAATTGTAAAATAATCACCTATTACATAATTTCAAGACTTTTCTCCTCTAGTTATGCATCCTTTTCTCTTTTTTCTCTGTTTGATCACAATCTTTTTCCAAGTAGGACACTATATACCGTTCTATTCTAACATTTTTAGAAATAAAATGCTAGAGAGGCAAGAATTGAACTTAGAGACTTAATTTTCTTCACTAAATTCCAAGAATTTATATACAAAATAAGTAGTTCTTGTGCACATTGAATGTCTCATACAGTCTAAAAACCACTATGAAAGAGGTACCTGAGAACACTTTTCATTTGATAGAACCTATATAGTATGCTCTGATGCCAATGTTCAATAAAACAAACAACTAAGAAATGAAGTCACACCCCACTTGTGGGACTATACTAGGTAAGTTGTTGTTGTCAGTTCTATTATTGATGAATCTACCTCTGATCTTGAGGGAGAATATAGGTAAGGCTTGGGAGGCATTTGCAAAGAGTCTAGTTTCCCTTCTAACATTTCCACAACCTTGCTCATCGATGGTCGATTTGCAGGATCAGTCTGTATGCACCATAAACTCGCTATCACCATCTTTCTTGCACATTCATTCTCCTCTTCATTCATTATCCCGATTAGTTGAAGCTCTTCGTCTAGTTCAATTCGTCGATAGAGCCAATGTGGAAAGTAGATTTCACTCGTACGATCAACTCCAACATCAACATTTTTTCTTCCTCCAACCATCTCTAGGACCATCATTCCATAGCTATAGACGTCAGACTTGTGAGAGACACCTCCCAAGTTTCTACAAACAATTTCTGGAGCAATATAACCGATAGTCCCTCGTGGACCTAACATTGACACAATACTCTCTTGTTTCATGCACAATTTAGCAAGACCAAAATCAGAGATTTTAGGACAAAAATTGTCATCAAGAAGGATATTATGAGGCTTTATATCAAAATGCAAAATCCGAGTGTTACAACCACGGTGCAAGTACTCTAATCCTCGAGCAATGCCTAGTGCAATTTTGTATAATATTGGCCAACCTAATTGGCGAACACTATCGGATCTTTCCTCATAGATAAATTTTTCAAGAGATCCATTTGGCATGAACTCATATACAAGAGCTCTTTTGTGACCCTCAAAACAAAATCCCACAAGGCTCACAATGTTGACATGTGATGTTCTGCTAATACTTGCCACTTCATTAATGAAATCTTCACCACTGCCTTTTAGTTCATTCAGGACCTTTACTGCTACTTCACTCCCGTTACGCAAACTTCCTCTGTATACATTACCAAATCCTCCTTGGCCTAGTTTGTTTCTGAAGCGACCGGTGATTCTTTTGATGTCTGTATAATTGTATCTGTTTGGAGCGTATGATCCGTAGTTCTTTAAGAATTCTTCAACTCTTTGGTGATCCTGAGCATTAGATTCCCAAAATCTGATGCGGTATTTGTACCACAACTTTTTTTCTCTGAAGCAAAAGAGTAGTAAAACCAACAGTCCAACAGTAGACAAACTTGCACCTGTGGGAAAAAAAATGAAATCATGACCCATCAGAGAAAAAAATTTCCCTCAGCTCCACATCCATACATTTCGTGTACCGAAAACTATTTAATTCTTTTCTTTCTGTTTCTTTATCACTAGAGAAAGGTTTTGAGCTAATACAAAATGATGAGAATATTCTGTAATAAGAATACATGGCAGCAATTAAACATATTTTACTACCTGTTCCCACAATCAGCCCCACCATATTTCTTCCAGTTGTTTCTTTTCTTTGATCGGTAGTACTTGTAGGTGTTTTTGCATCTACAGAAGGGGGCAATAATATGAAATATATTATTTATGCGGCATGAAACAAGAAAGGGACTTAAGAAGCATGAACTTGACCTTGAATGTATAGATTATTTTGGAGATGTCTACCTTTGTGACAAGAAAATTTGTTGGTTTTGTCAGTTTGGCATTGACCTCCACCATCATGACATTCATTACATTCATCAGACAGTTCCCATTCTACTAGAAATTCAGGACCTAACACGTCGAACAAATCACCATGACTTGAGTCGATTGGCAATCTGATAAGTGAACAGTTGGTAGGAAGATTGTCTGCTCCTTTGGAAAGATTGTAGTATATGTTAAAGCCTTCACAGCCATTGTACATATTATAACCGACAAAATGATCGTTCTTCTTGTGTGTAATGTTACGGGCATTATTACTGGTACTGATGCATTTGAAGAAGCTGTGAATATTAACCATATGGAAAGACATAAAATGATAGTTTGGAAGGGAGAAATTTTTGTTAAAAGCCTGGCACTTGTGTTGTGTCAACGTTGTTTGAAGCTTCGGGTCCCTAAGCCAAACTGATGAATTATGCATGTCTATAGCATAGTACCATTCTCCTCCAGGAACTAGTTGGATTTTTGGATATGGTTTAGCATCACAACCAGACATGGACATCATTCCACAATCAGGTTGTGTGGAAAGAGAGAAAGGAAAGCTCATGTCTGTAAAATCTCCACATGAAAATGACTTTGGACAAGTTGAAACATTTCTGCCCTTTGCCTGAACTAAGATAAGAAGAAGAGATAGAAGAAAGCTTACAAATGAAGTAATAGCCATATTAAATATCTCAAGAAGAGGAAGACTCTACACTTACATTTTAAAGCATAGTTGATTTGGAAAATTTGTGAGAAACGTATATTAGGTGCTGTGAAGGAAAACTCAAAGTAACTACATCTTGGTGTAAACACTTGGAAGTCTTGCATCAATATCTAGACGTAGTCGTCTTTTTTGTGAGTTTCATATATCAACTTTCCATTATGCCTTTTACCTACCTAAACTATATATCACTTTCTTTGTATAAAAACAAACCACGATGTTGAGTTTGCCAAATATTATTCCTACTTGACAACAGGTGTGTGTTGGCCAATTCAACATTGAATGTATGTTTTAATACAGAGGGAGTGATAGTTTAGGTAGGTAAAAGCAAACAATGGATAGTTGAGATATGAAACTCGCGAAAAGGTGAAAAGAGTTAATGGTCAAAAACACACATATAAAGAAGACTATTCTAACATAATTGGGAGTGGAAAAGTCTCAGAATTGTATTTAGATATTTCAAAAGAGTTCTGTCAACATCTAAAGGACTTTTCTCCTCTAGTTATTCATCCTTTTCTCTTTTTTCTCCGTTTAGTCAAACTCCTTTTCCAAGTAGGACACTATATACAATTATATTCTAACATTTTTAGATATAAGATGCTAGAGAGACAAGAATTGAACTTTAAGAGACTAAATTTTCTTCACTATACACTGAGATTCCAAGAACATTTTGCTTCATAGTTTTTATATACAAAATTAGTAGTTCTTGTGCACATTTAATGTCTCATAGAATCTCAAAATGGGTATCTGAGAACACTTTTCATTTGACAGAACCAATATAGTAAGCTCTGATGTCAATGCTGAATAAAACACTCAACTAAGAGATGAAGAAGAAATCAGAAAGAATTGTAACAAAATTGTTGACATTCTTGGGAATGATGGACGAATTAATCGTTTTTGTTCCATGGCGTAGAGAGTCTATCGAAAAAAACTCTCTACCCCACAAAAGTACAAAAGTAGAGATGAGGTCTGTCTACACTTTACCCTTCTCACGCCACACTTGTGGGACTATACTGGGTATGTTGTTGTTGTTGTCAGTTCTATTATTGATGAATCTACCTCTGATCTTGAGGGAGAATATAGGTAAGGCTTGGGAGGCATTTGCAAAGAGTCTAGTTTCCCTTCTAACATTTCCACAACCTTGCTCATCGATGGTCGATTTGCAGGATCAGTCTGTATGCACCACAAACTTGCTATCACCATCTTTCTTGCACATTCGTTCTCCTCTTCATTCATTATTCCGATTAGTTGAAGCTCTTCGTCTAGTTCAATTCGTCGATAGAGCCAATGTGGGAAGTAGATTTCACTTGTACGATCAACTCCAACATCAACATTCTTTCTTCCTCCAACCATCTCTAGGACCATCATTCCATAGCTATAGACGTCAGACTTGTGAGAGACACCTCCCAAGTTTCTGCAAACAACTTCTGGAGCAATATAGCCTATAGTACCTCGTGGACCTAACATTGACACGATACTCTCCTTTTTTATGCATAGTTTGGCAAGACCAAAGTCGGAGATCTTTGGACAAAAATCCTCATCAAGTAGGATATTATGAGGCTTTATATCAAAATGCAAAATCCGAGTGTTACAACCACGGTGCAAGTACTCCAATCCTCGAGCAATGCCTAATGCAATTTCATACAATATTTGCCAGCCTAACTGGCGAACTCCGTCAGATATTTCCTCATAAATAAACTTTTCAAGAGATCCATTTGGCATGAACTCATATAAAAGAGCTCTTTTGTGACCCTCAAAACAAAATCCCACAAGGCTCACAATGTTAACATGTGATGTCCTACTTAGTTCATTCAGGACCTTCACTGCCACTTGACTCCCGTTACGCAAACTTCCTCTGTATACATTACCAAATCCTCCTTGCCCTAGTTTGTTTTTGAAGTGACTGGTGATTCGCTTGATGTCTGTATAGCTGTATCTTTTTGGACCATATGATCCGGAGTTCTTCAGAAATGCTTCAATATTTTGGTGATCCTCAGCTATAGATTCCCAAAACCTGAGATTTTTGTGCCAGAAAATCTTTTTTCTCAAGCAGAAGAGCAAAATCACGACTCCGATGCAAGAGAAAACTGCAAATGTGGGGGAAAAAAGGAAAGTCATGCACCAGAATGATCCTGGTTTTGAGGCAACAAAACAATTACAACATTTGCAAGGCAATAGGAGATTTTGTGCAAGTCTAATTACAGATAACAGACATGTACCTGTGCCTAGTATCAGTCCCAAATTTCTTTTTGCTTCTGCAAATACACAGAAATGAAAGATTAATTAGTCACAATAAGAGTGAAAGCAATTCACTTCCGTTCACGTTGACATATTAAACATCTTGGAATGAACCAACCAACACACATCTAAATCCTTTCCAAAAATGAAACCAGACATACACAAGCAACTGACAAGCTTCTTATATCCAATACCTCTGGAGTAAAAGAAGTTGTTTTCAATGTCACTTTGGTATCGCCCTTCTCTATGAAGACAGCTGGAATAATTTAACGACAATTCCCAATCTAATGTGAAACTAGGAGTCAATAGATCAAACAAATCAGTAGAATTTGGTTCTGAAGGTGAACGATGAATTTGCAGGAAGATCACTAGCTTGAATACTATGGCTTCGATCAATTCTTGGTTTATGACACTATAAGCTAAAGGCATCACAACTCGAGTAGTTCTTATAACTTTGAAAATAACTATCAATCCGCGTACTGTTATTTGTGCATTTGAATGTACAAAGTAATATTGTTGTCGACTCAAAATAGAACATGAGGTGAGAAAAGATAACTTATGGTTCCAATTCTTCCTCAACGAAACTCTTTTGGACAAGATTTACTCTCTCATTGAACTAAGTTGAAGATAAGCCGATGAAACATAGAGAACATAGCAGAAAAGGAGGCTGCAGTCATTGGTCTAACTCTAAACTTCAACAAATAACAAACAGAAAATACTGCTGGCATAACCACAGGGTTAACAGGACAAGAGGTCAAACCCTGAAATGCATGGTAATTAATCAGAACACGACACCATTCATCAGAGAAGTAATTAGCTGCTACGAGAATATTAACTTGGCTGCACAGGGAAATCTTCGTACCTCAATTGGTTGGCTACCTGAACTTTCACCTTGTTGGTGTTCGATTCCCCATCTTGTAATCCCCTCCCGCATTTCCCCTTCCCCTACCACCAATTTTTATATTTATCTTCTTTTTTTAAAAGTTGGCTGCACAAAATTTTGTGGTTAACACATAATCCAAATGCTTAATGCAGCTGCATCTTGATGCCTAGATCATCAAACGATACTTTTTTGTGCGCTTGGTAATCACAAGAAAAGAACCTAAAGCACGGTGCCTAATCATAAGATGAGGTTCCACATAATTATACTGGAAAATTAACTGCTAGATAGGGGCTTACTGGTAGGTGGGCAACTCGAAGCATGAGGTCTGTCAGTGCAGAAACATTTGAATTGATAATTGTTAGTATCAAATCCGCAGCGTCCTCCACTTTCTGCACAGTCACTGCAGTTACTTGATATACAGTCAATAACTCGATTACTCCCTTCATTTCCAAGCATTTCTACTGGTACCAGTACATGATTTTTACGCACTTGTAATGCAGACTCAAAGCTTTCATCCTCAGCAAACATTGCAAGACCCCAATCATTCCCATTTTCTCCACCACAACCAAAACCAATCCTGTGCTTCAAAAGATCCTCAGATATCGATCCATTACACTTTGACAACAAGTAAATTCTTGATTCCTTGACAAACTTAAAAGCACTATGATCGAGTGACACGTTCTTGATATCAGAAACACAACCATTGCTTGTAGTAATGTTAAAGACTGAATTTTTAATCTGAAAAATATCATCTTGGTATGAAATATCTTCAACTATATACTCGTTTCCAGTAATATGTACAACAGGAAACCCTTGTTCACTACAATTTAGCCCGAATCCAGGGTACCCACAATAAGATTCTTGAACATCTTGAATATAAAATGGAAAGCTTATTCTTTGACCATATCTACAATTTACTGATTTATTACATACTACAAACTGTGGATCAACAGCACAACATTTATCTATTTGCAGAATGAAACAGAAAACACAAAGGTTTAATGATACCTTTTTTCTTGGTTCATCTGTAATCTTGAAAACAGCTGAAAATATACAAACTAAACAAGTAGATAATGAAAAATATACTAAAAAGAGAAGAGGGGTTTCTTGGATTTTACCTTTTTTACCTTCTTGTTAGCAAAAAGTTGACTTCATTTGGTCTATATATTCTGTATCTACCTCATTTATTAGAAAGTTGAATTTTCAAGATTAAACTTGACTGGGTCAAGCTTTATTTTTTTTTGACAAACATAGCGCCCATAACTTGCGTGCACCTTGATTAATTTCATGGGATAACTATCACCTTCCATTCGCAACAAGTACCAGTTAACTTTACCGGGGTCAAGTTTTTAACGAAAAAGTTGCAATTATTGACCAATAAACTCTTTGACTAAGCTTGAAATTGTAATAAAAATGTATGCTTTTGAGACATAGTCCATATTCACACAGGATAAAGAAAATGTAGAAGATATCACTACGGGAGGAGGGTGGTGTTTTTTTTTTCTCTCCCTTTTCACATACTTATGGGCTACACAAAATAGGTACTTGTCTAATATCAAGATGACTTCACTTGGTATTCATATTTTCTAGACTTCCCAAGTTAATCTCTTAAATGGTCACTCAAAAAGCTGATACCATCCCACAACTAGGGGTGGAGGTGCGGAGCAAGAAAGCTACCTTACCTTTAAGTTTGGCTAAACTCAATAATTTTTGTCCAACTTGACTTAGGTATGATTACTTTCTGCCAACCATAGGCCCCTCCGTATGCTAAACTAGAATGTCAGTGATAACGTCAAAATCACAATATATTAATTTAGAATCGAATGAAAATTTGCTTGTATTAAAGAGAAACAATTGCAAGAAAGTCAATGTGGTGCTGAGGGAGAGGAAACACCAATGCATTGCTTACTAAAATTCTTGATTCCGCTTCATTGTCCTAAAATTCAGAATTCATAAAGTTTAAATCATGATACCGCTTCATAAAAAGCACACTGCAAAAAACATTGCTTAAAATCATTTGAGTATATAACATTACATCATAACTTTGCGACTTGCGCAACCACTTCGAAATAACTTTAGATACATAGTGTCTAAAATTAGGCCTGACAAGTCCTATGCAACTTCAAACGTAACATATTTAAAGTTGTTCCCGAGTGAATGAGTATGCCACAAATCATGGCAATCACCATGATTTTAATACAAATTGTAGTGATGAGTCTTTTTTATATATATAAATGAGCTTGCCTCGAGTTTTACGTTACGAATTTAAATTAGTCAGACTAATGAATTTTGATGCTCAATGGTTACATAACAACTTTATAATATATCATTGCAAGTGGACTGGATCATTTATTTAGATAATGGACTGTGGAACAAACAGGCCCAGACATGTAGGGCCCAAATGTACACCTTTAACAGCCTGTTAACACTTGAGAGTTATTGGAATTAACAGGAGGCAGAAGTGGAAAATATATGTCATATAGTGTTAATAGTTATGGAAAAAAAAGATTTTTTTTTTTGATAGATGTAAGAGATTAATTTCCTCCCTGGATGTTGAACTATGTGATCATCTCTGATACCTTATTGAAGTGTGTGACTATCTCATCTAAAAGTTTAACCTATTAGAAAAAATGTACTTTTATTATTTAATTACATATATTCTTGGCAAAAAGATTCATACTACTATATATTTCTTAGTAATATTACCATAGAAGACGTAATCACCAGAGCATATTTGTGCTTTACAAATATGTTGCAACGACAAATGTAATGATAATGGTACATTACTCAGCTCCTTCCTTTCCTATCCAGAAGATCGGTAAAATATAACACAAAAAATCAGCACATGAAATCTTCAATTTGGAAGATCGTTTTCTTCCATTTAAGTTGTAAATAATTACTGAATATCGTTTTCGCGATAGTGCATCGTACAAACATCATACATTGCTAAATAATGACTATAATTTAAGGGTATAGAAACTAGGTGGATGTCAATTTTGTTATATAAATGTTTCTATGTACTAAAGCACTTGAAATCACACAAATCACCAAGTTGAGTAACAACATCAATTGTCTAGGCTAAAGTCATCTCAAGTCAATTTCAATTAAAAAAAAAACCTTATTATATTTTTCCAACTAAAATCCACTCACCTGTTTTTTTTCCTCTTCATTAATGCATTGAAAAGTAAATACTTGTTACATCAACTTATTTTTGTGACTTGACATCTTAGAATTCTTGTTCAATTTCAAAGTGCTTACATAATTTTGGAAAAGTTTTTTTGTAATATTTGAACATGAGTATCTTTCAAAATGGGAAGTAAACGGTAAAGTGCTTTCTATAAAAATAATTATATTCTCATAGCTTCAACGTGAGACTTCTAATTAGGCAAAACACCTAGTTTTGTTTTTTGCATTAGTTATTTTGATGTCTAGAATTCACCATAAGCCTGATTAATTTGAATTTACATCAGATCCATTAAAGTAGGAAATGCCCCTTACATGATAATTTTTTATTTCATTCATAGTTTTCCCATTTAATCTTGTATTAAAAGTTCCTATGTGATTTGCTTCTTTTCCAAGCATATAAAAGGGCAATAGCTCTAAAATCATAGAAGGAGAAAAAAAAACTACATGAACTTGTTTTAATGTTGAAAAAGTTTTAGGCAAAGTCCTTCCACTTGAAGAAAATATATTGAGTATACTTTAAAAAGTATTTACATGTATTATTATTGGGAAAATGCATAAGTACCCTCAGTCTATGCCCAAAATTCCTGAGACACACGTAACCTTTACTAAGATCCTATTATCCCCCAAACTTATTTTATATATAATTTTCTACCCCTTTTCAGCCTACGTGACACTATCTTGTAGGCCCAACGCGTGTTGACAATTTTTTCAAGGATAGTGCCACGTAGGCCGAAAAGGGGTAGAAAATTATATATAAAATAAGTTCGGGGGGGGGGGGGGTGATAATAGGACTCTAGTAAATGTTAGGTGTATCTCAGGAATTTTGGGCATAGGCTGGGGTACTTATGCATTTTCCCATTATTATTCAATGATAACTTATAATTCCTATAATGAGTAGCAAATAATAGGTTTCAATTTTCAATTGGATAAATACCAATTGGAAGCCATAATTATTTCATTATTAGTCTTGTAAAGTAAACTTCCTTTTAAGTATTAAAGTACACTCAATATTTGTTATCATATCAAGAATTATTGTAAGATGAATATATACATTTTTTTTTCAATCACTCTGTTCAAATCTTAGAAAGCGTTTTTTATACCACGCTAATTCAAATTAATCAAACCAGAATATTTTTTTATATGTTTATAAAATATATTTTTTCTAATTCGACGTTCGGTATCTGCATTGAAGTCCGATTAAACATGAGTTCACGTCAAAAAGTCCCACATTAATTGAAAGGTAAAACTCTCTCTAACAAAAACAATTTCATACTAAAACTCAAACTCGAGACATCTGATTAAGAATGAACCAATACTCATAAAGTATAACTTATGGAGAGGTTGTGACTTGTGATCTATACTTTAGTTTTTATTGGATGTCCACTTGCTTTTTAAGTCTTATTCCTTAGAATTTAACCTAATAATAATCTTTTAACATTCCTTTGGTCCCATGACATTCACTTTTTCATATCCTACTTGCTTCTTAAGGCTTCAAACTACAACCACAATTATGAAGAAAATAAATCAACATCACTTTCTTTTTGCTCAATTTATTGATTGTTTCAAAAAAGTATCGATTTAACCTATTTCACGTCCAATAAAATTGATAATTGATATGAAGCTTACACAGAGTATGTTATTGTTATTTGTTTGTTTGTATAATTTACCCTTATTTATTAAATGTTTCTTAAGAATTGAACGCTATTAGAAGTAGTTCTTCAATACAATGATATAGTTGGAAACAATTATTATTTCTTTTTTTGAATTTCTAAAACGACAATCATTTTAGGATATCTTTTCTTGCTAAAAAGGATGAGGGAGATTTTTTTATTTATTTAGAGAATATGTTTTTTTTAAAATGGTTATATTTCAGAAAATATTTTCAATCATACAAATAACCACAATTATATTTCCATTTTGTTCTAAACTTATTTTATTTTTTAAAAATAAAAGCACATGGTAAAAGGTGTCAAAATCCTTCTGCTCGTGTCTGATGTTTCATATCACATGCCTTTTACCAATAGTTTACCTTATTCTATTTTTTTTAATTTGATATTTCGTACTCGCTTCGAATCAAATATATATAAATAACTACTCCCTCTGTCACAATTTATGTGACTTACTTTTCTTTTTAGTCAGTCCCAAAAAAAATGACACATTTCTATATTAAGTAACAATTTAACTATAAAATGCATATTTTACTCTTAATTAAATGATTTACAGCCACATAAATTTCTATCATTCATTTTGGACCACAAGTTTTAAAAGTCTTATTTTCTTTCTTAAACTCCGTGCCGAGTCAAACTACCTCACATAAAATGAGACAAAGGGAATAATATTTTCATTATGAAATTGTAAAATAATCACCTATTACATAATTTCAAGACATTTTAATAAGGCTTCACAGGTAAAAAGTGACTACCCCACATTATTACTATATTACAAACGCTTTACAAAATTTACAACTTCTTCTATTCAAGAAATTTCAAAACATAACATAAAGTTCCACACGTGAAAAGTGGCTAATCCATGCTATTATACTATATTAAAAACACTAATGTACCAATGACGATTCCGTTTTAAGGTTCGATCTGCTAGCTTTGCCATTAGTTTCAGCCTTTCAGATTCGATTAGTCCATAAATATGTCTTAAAATCTTGCTTTTCCTAAGGACAAATGACCAAATATATCGTTGAATTCTTCAAAATGAATTTAGTTTTACCCTCTATTACGTTTTTTGTTAAAAAATAATCTATCATTACTAAAATAGTTAAAAAATACACGTATTATAAAGTTTAAATCTTGAATTTGTCTTGTTAAATAAATAAAGCTTATATCTGTACCAGAAAGTCGGTAAAACGAACAGAAAATACACGCAAAAAAAAAGTTCATAGTACCTCTTTCACTTTCCATTGTCTTTCTTCAACAGAAAAAAGGGTCAGTGTTTTTTGAAAAAAGATTACATTTTTATGTAATTTATTTTGTTAATTACTCTTAAAAGATTATATCTTTGTTTAATTTGATAGCATTTGTTTATTCATGTGAGATTTATGTATATAATATTCAAGAATGTTTGTTTATTTTGAGGAAAAAAAAAAACTTTTTTAAGTAATGGGTATTTTGATGGTGATTTATTACAGTTCATATCTTGTCAGCAATCCGCGTTTTTTTGTTTGTTTTTTAGTTTTTTGTATTAAATTTGTTAACTTGGAGTGAAATTCTTTGTCTCTGTAGTCACTATCAGATCTGCAATTTGGTTTTGTTTGTGGGGGAAAACATAGTACGTTAAAAAACATTGTCTTTACAAGGTAATATCCAAGTGTTTTGGGGTGTGTGTGTGTGGTGGAATTTGGGCTATTTTAAAACAGGAGTTTAATGGAATGAAATTGTTTGGAGATTCTTGAAGTTTTGGTGTGATGGGATTTGGGGATCAAGTTTTGAGCTTTGGGAGAGTGCTTATTTGGGAATGAAAATGTTAAGGGGTTCTTGAAGTTTCATGTTGTTTGTGTGTTTGTTTTGGTGTTTTTGTTGTGTGTGATTGGATTTGGGGATAAAGTTTGAAACTTTGGGAGGGTTCTTATTTGGGAATGAAATTGTTTGGAGGTTCTTGAAGTTTTATGTTGTTTATGTATTTGTTGTAGGTGTTTTTGTGGTTGAATTCGGGGATCGAGTTTGGAACTTTGGGAGAGTTCTTGGAAGTGGAAGTGTTAGGAGCTTCGTGAAGTTCCATGTTGTTTATGCATTTGTTCTAGGTGTTTTTGTGGTTGAATTGGGGGATCAAGTTTGAAACTTTGGGAGAGTTCTTCTTGGGGAATGAAACTGTTTGGAGGTTCTTGAAATTCCATGTTGTTTGTATGTTTGTTCTGGTGTTTTTGTTGTGTGTGATTGGATTTGGGGATCAAGTTTGAAACTTTGGGAGAGTTATTATTTGGGAATGGAGTTAGGAGGTTCTTGAAGTTTCATGTTGTTTTTATACTTGTTCTAGGTGTTTTTGTGGTTGAATTGGGGATCAAGTTCGAAACTTCAGGAATGAAATTGTTTGGAAGTTCTTGAAGTTTCATGTTGTTTATGTGGTGTATGATTGGATTTGGGGTTCAAGTTTGAAGCTTTGGGATAGTTCTTATTTGGGAACTTTGAGGTTGTCAGGGAGTAAATGTTTGTTGGATCGAATAGACTGATTAAGAATAGAAGTGATCTCAGGATTAAAAGAAAAGAAGAACGTGGGAGGTTCATATTCTCTGGATTCAACTATAAGAAGGTATAAGTTTCAACGTCGTGGTGGAATTAGGGAGATTTAACTTGGAATAGTTTGTAGGTCGAAAATGGGGTCAAGAGAAGAGAGGCATAGATTTGATCATGATCTTGTGCCATTAGCAGCACTGATAAGCAGAGAATTGTGGAATGAAAAAATGGAGAAGCCAACTGTAAGATATGGATGTGCAGCTCAGTCTAAGAAAGGTGAGGATTATTATCTGATGACGACAGATTGCCAGAGAGTTCAAGGCAATCCTTCATCTACCTTCTCTGTGTTTTCGGTATGTATTTCTCCATTTTTTTTACATCAAACTCCATCTTTCACCACATTAATTGGGGTCGATATGTGAATTTTTGTATCAATTTCACTCAGTTTCAGGTTCATTGCACCCTGATACATTTATCCATTTCTCCATCTTTCTACTAGACAAACCTGTCATCTTAATCAATCGATTCCATGTAAAATTTCCAGTCTTTCTTGCATTGGTTCCATACACCTATTAATCCAGTCTGATGTAACCCATTCTAGCTATAGGCCATTTACAATCATTATTTGGATTTATTCAGTAGAATTGTTTTTTAAAGTTGGACTAGTGACTGAAGGTTGATGGTCTTGTCACTGTATTTGTTTTGTATGTTCCATAGTGTTTCCATTTTATTCAAGCTTGTTAAGTATTGATATGGTTCAATATTACTTTTGGGACCAAAATTGTGAGCTGGTCGAATTTTATTTGAGGTTCAGCTGATATGATGGTCCTTGCAGCTAGATTCTTCAGTTGATTAATTTTCCATTGTAATTCTTCTTTCGGTCAGATCTTTGATGGACATAATGGGACAGCAGCAGCAGTGTTCTCAAGGGATCATTTACTAAATCATGTTTTGGGTGCTATTCCTTGTGGACTCGGAAGGGATGAGTGGCTTCATGCTTTGCCTCGTGCACTAGTTGCAGGGTTTGTGAAAACTGACAAGGAGTTCCAGAGTAAAGGCATGAAATTTGTGCTTTCTGCATTTCACTTTCTAGCTGTTATTTTCATTTTATGCTTCAATAGTGCTAATTTTATATGACTTCATTTGTCACTGCAGGACAAACATCTGGAACTACAGCTACATTTGTGATAGTTGATAGATGGACTGTGACAGTTGCATCTGTTGGAGATTCACGCTGCATTTTGGATACTCAGGGTGGTGCTGTTTCAGAATTAACTGTAGATCATAGGCTTGAAGAAAATGCGGAGGAGTAAGTGTCCATCTTCTAAATCATTCCATCACGTGTGTTGAGCAGAAAATGTTCATCATCTCTTAATTAATTGCAGAAGGGAGCGTGTCACATCAAGTGGAGGCGAAGTAGGAAGACTTAGTATTTTTGGTGGTACTGAGGTGTATTGTAAATTTGCATCTCCGATATCATATCACGGGTGTGAAATAAAACTTTCATTTTCCATCTGCAGATCGGTCCTCTTCGCTGTTGGCCAGGAGGTTTATGCCTTTCAAGATCAATAGGAGATATGGATGTAGGGGAATTCATTGTTCCAATACCATTTGTCAAACAAGTGAAAGTAATACCTTGCTTTTCTTTTCTGTTCTTACTCTCTTTTAAACCATCTTAAGATTTACACCCTCCTACCAAATCCCGGTGTACTCTTTTCTGTTCTATATCTGATGTCTTGTGGACAAGTAAATTCATGAATGGCTCACGCCCTAACCTTTTCAACATTGTGAAGCTATCAACTGTAGGTGGAAGGCTAATTGTTGCATCTGATGGAGTTTGGGATGCCGTATCATCAGACATGGCTGCCAAGTCTTGTCGTGGCTTGCCTGCTGAGCTTGCTGCTAGGCAAGTTGTGAAGGTAGTGGAACTCACACAAATCTTTGCATCTATAACAAGTGTTTAGGATGATATCTTTAACTCATTTATGTCATTAATTGTCTAGGAAGCTTTGAGGACACGAGGGTTGAAGGATGACACAACATGCATAGTTGTTGACATAATACCTCCTGATAACACTGTACAACCTGCAGCTCCGCCCAAGAAGTATAACAAGCTCCGATCTCTTTTCTTCAGAAGAAAGTCGCATATATCTGCTGCTAAACTATCGAAAAAGCTGTCAGCTGTAGGCATTGTAGAGGAACTGTTTGAAGAAGGCTCAGCAATTCTTGCTGAAAGGTCATAATTCTCTTGAACTTTGAAGCCTTCTTGCTTTAGTTTAATACTTCATGAAGCTTTTTGTTTTCTGTTGATTTTGAATTGAATAAATTAGACAAGATTGATTGTTAAATACCATAACTATTTAACCATATTGTTACATTGATAAGAGTTGAGATTTAGCCTAAATGTGGTCTCCTTACATAGATACGAGGTGGTTGGCATGTTTCCCTCTACCTGGATCTCCGTATTCTTGACTTTTTTTTCTCAATATTCTATGAATTTTTCCAAGAAGAAGAGTTTGATCATCGTGTTATTATGTGGATTGCAGATTGGGGAGTGAGGATTCAAATGGTCCATCAATGTCCGGCCTCTTCATCTGTGCTGTTTGCCAGGTCGACCTTGCTGCAAGTGAAGGCATATCAGTACATGCTGGTTCAATTTTCTCGACAAGCTCAAAGCCTTGGCAAGGTCCATTTCTATGTGCTGACTGTTGTAATAAGAAGGATGCCATGGAAGGAAAACGACCAAGTGGTGTTAAAGTCACTTAACTCGTGCATCGTTGCCAAGTGTGTCTACAATTTTGTTATAGTAATTCTTTCTGATATCTGCCTCATATCTTAGTTAATTAAAAAGGGATTTATTGAACATTGGCATCAGAGCATACTATATGTCAGCCAATAATGTAAATAGGTTCTATCAAATGAAGAAGTGTGATAGTAGTTATGAGATTAATCTAAAAGATTAAATTTGCACTAGTACTACTTATTTTGTACTTAAAGATAGTGAAGGAAAATGTGCTGAAATGTCAGTTGATTCTGAAGCAAGTTTAGTCAATGAGTACAATTGTTGCCTCTGTATGTCATCATTTCACAGAGTTTCTAATCTGTATCTACATTAGCTCTCTGAGAAATTTCAAAGTCTACTAACAACCTTGACCTCAAATATCATATTTTGAAACCTGCAGTGTAAGACTGACTGGAGAACTGCGTGTACTAGGAGTAGTTCGGATTGTAATAATATTAATAATGTTGTTGACTCTTTATATCAGTTGATTCTTCATTTTTGACTATTGTATTTTCTTGTTGTTGTTCTTGCTTGTTGCTATGTCATCTTTTTCATCCGTGTTTGAGTGGAGGGTCTATGGAAAACAATCTATCTACCTTCTCAAGGTAGGGACAAGGTCTGCTTACACACTTGACATTACCCTCCTAGACTCCACTTGTGGGATTACACTGAGTTTGTTGTTGTTGTAATAATGACAAAAACGAATTTAATTTAACAATTAAGTTAATATCTACTCGTCCTTTTCTTGAGGTATTATCTTTTTCTTTTAGCAAGAGAGAATTCCACATGTCTTGGTCTTTTTTCTTTTGTTTGCTTCTTCATATCTTGAATTCTTCAAATGCAACACTAGTGTCGGTCGGTATCCAAAATAGTATAATAAGATCAATTATTGGGAGGAGTTCATAGGCACTCGATATTTAAACCAAATCAATAGATGCACACCATGTATTTGTTTGGACATAATTTTTACATAACTGAATAGATACAAGATTTTAGCTACATTTGATTGTGACCCAAAGGAGAAAGAAAAATTCATTTTGAATAAAAATTCTTAGCTTCCCACCAATTCACAATTAATGCATAGACTTTTCCAATCCCAAGTCTTTGCAGTACAGTTCTTAGTCTTCTGCTTTTTTGGAAAATCAAGAATTGTTTCAGATCTTAATATTTTAGTTTAAATAAATCCAGTTATATGTTTTGCTGCTATTGATGTTTCTTTGTACAAAAGGGTTCATCATGGATATGTTCTCTTGTTTTTTCGTCTTCATTTTGTTTCACTTTTGGTGCTTTGATTCAGCTCAAGGACAGAACACATCCCACCCAAACTGCACTAAAGAATTCCAGTGTGGGAACTTAAGAAATTTGAGTTTTCCTTTCTACAAATCCACTGAACTTGATTGTGGATTGTCCAAAGTTTATTGTGAAGATACTGAAAATCCTATACTTGAATTGAATGGGGTGAAATATCTAGCTCTTGAAAAAGCTGATGTTTTTATCAGACTTAAGTACACTAATCTTGGAGAACTTTTGAAGAAGAACAGTTGTGAGACTTTTGATAAAAATTTCTCGATCGCTATTTCTCCTTCAATAACATATAGCCTTGATCCCTCACTCACTTTGTTCAAATGCAACAGAAGCCAAAAGAGTAGAAATGAAGAATTTTTCAACTCCAGCAGTTATCAAAGTTACAATGTCTGTGATGGTTTCATATTATACTATAACATCTCCATCCATTATTATCAAGTATCTGAAATTCCTAGTAGCTGTTCATTTATTCAGTTGCCTTTGACATCAAATTCAGAAGCAAAATCAAACGGAAGTGGCTTATTTCATCTGTTAACTGATGAAGTTGTACTAGGATGGACTGTGTCTGATGAGTGTAATCAGTGTTATTATACAGGAGGAAGGTGTCAAACAGATAATACTACTAACAACTTTCTTTGTTCTAATGCCAATACCAACAATGGTAAAGAGAAGCTTTTTTCATGGTTCACATTAAAGATTTTAGTTCTTTTCTTTTCTTGGTTCATCTTACATTTTCATTTTTACTGTGATTGCAGCAGGTCATCATAAATATGCGAAACTGATTGTTGCAGGTACCTATCTTTTTAACATTTTGTCTGCAATTTTGTTGTTACATTACAAGATTTTAGCATTTAAAGGTTTATTTCTACAATGAGTATGATATAACAAGAAGTAGTGTTTTCCACCGCTTGAGCTTGTGATCTCCTTGGTCATATGAAGGAAACTCTTATTATTGTATCAAGGCTACCCTTATCAATAACAAAGATATAAAGAATCTTCTTAGTGAATGGCTTCAATTTTTTCCACAGTTGCAGTTTTCTTGGGCTGTTGTGCTGGAATCTTGATTTTGCTCTTGTGCTTTAGAAAAAAGACTTTCTGGTACAAGTGCCTCATGTTTTGGGAATCTAAAACTGAGGATCACCGAAATATTGAAGCATTTCTGAAGAACAATGGGTCATATGCTCCAAAGAGATACACCTATTCAGAGGTCAAAGAGATGACCACTCGGTTCAAAAACAAACTAGGCCAAGGAGGATTCGGTAATGTATACAGAGGAAATTTGCAGAATGGGAAACATGTGGCAGTGAAGGTCCTGAATGAGCTAAAAGGAAGTGGTGAAGAATTCATTAACGAGGTGGCGAGTATTAGCAGGACATCACATGTTAACATTGTGAGCCTTGTGGGATTTTGCTTTGAGGGTCGCAAAAGAGCTCTAATTTATGAATTCATGCCAAATGGATCTCTTGAAAAGTTTATCTATGAGGAAAGATCCGATGGAATTCGCCAATTGGATTGGCCAATACTATACCAAATTGCACTAGGCATTGCTCGAGGATTGGAGTACTTGCATCGTGGTTGTACCACTCGGATTTTGCATTTTGATATAAAGCCTCATAATATCCTGCTTGATGAAGATTTTTGTCCTAAGATCTCTGACTTTGGACTAGCCAAATTGTGCATGAAAAAGGAGAGCATTGTGTCAATGTTAGGTGCACGAGGGACTATCGGTTATATTGCTCCAGAAATCGTTTGCAGAAACTTGGGAGGTGTCTCTCACAAGTCTGACGTCTATAGCTACGGAATGATGGTCCTAGAGATGGTAGGAGGAAGAAAAAATGTTGATGTTGGAGTTGATCGTACGAGTGAAATCTACTTTCCACATTGGCTCTATAGACGAATTGAGCTAGATGAAGAGCTCCAATTAATTGGGATAATGAATGAAGAGGAGAAAGAATGTGCAAGAAAGATGGTGCTGGCGAGTTTATGGTGCATACAGACTGATCCCTCAAGTCGACCATCGATGAGCAAGGTTGTGGAAATGTTAGAAGGGAACCTAGACTTTCTGCAAATTCCTCCAAAGCCTTACCTATATTCTTCCTCAAGAACAGAGGTAGGTTCATCGGAAGTAGAACTGGCCTAGTCTTATTTTGTTGTTAACTCTTAGCAAAAGCTGTATTTTCTTCGACAACTGAATTTATTACTAGTTTCTCTGTTCTATTTTATGAGACACACTTTCCTTTGTAATCTGTTTTGTACTATATCCCGTTGAAGTTTAAATAATCAAGTATTTCCTTCATCCCTTTTAGCTGTCTCTTTTTTCCTTATTTCATTGAGTTTGATTAGCTAATTGTTGAGTTGGATTGTGATTAAATGGGATCAAGCCAGCCCTTTGAGGCTGGGATGTGCTGGCCCATGGGTCAAATGAATATTTTGAGACTGAGGGGTTACCTTAAAATGAAGTCATCCCAGACATATCAAGTCATTTTCTTTCACTAGGCTTGAAAATGTAGTCTAGTTATTGCTAGATGACTTCAAGTCTTTGAAGTCACAACCCTTAATATAAGTTTTTACTACTTTTCCACATCCACTATGCTATTAAATGCAAGTGCAGTGAACAACTGAATTCATAATTTTATCTCTTGTTGACATAGGAGGAGACTTTTGCTTGATCAGTGGGAGGATTTAATATGACTTTCACCTCTTTTATATGCTTTATTCTGATCAGTTACTTAGTTCAGACAGAGGGCAGAAATGATTCGACTTGTCCAAAGTCCTTTTCATGTGGAAATCTTACTGACCTGAGCTTTCCGTTCTCTCTTTCCACACAACCTGACTGTGGAATACTTCCCATCTCTGGTTGTGATGCTAAACCATATCCAAGAATCCAACTGCTTCCTGGAGGAGACTGGTACTATGCTTTAGGAAATCCATATAATTATACAGTTTGGCTCGTGGATCCGAAGCTTCAAACCACGTTGAGGCAACACAAATGCTGGGCTTTTAACAAAAGGTTCTCCCTTCCAGACTCTCCTTATATTTCTTTCAAAATCTTGAATAATCTCAACTTCTTCAAATGTAACATCACTGGTAGCAACACTCCAAACAATACCCACAAGAATGACCATTTTGCTGGTTATAAAATGTACCATGGCTGTAAAGGCTTCAGCATATATTACAAGCTTCTCGGAGATGATGATGAAGAAGTTCGAGCAGGCAATCTTCCTGCCACCTGTTCACTTATCAGATTACCAGTCCGCTCGTTATCAGATCCTGGTGGTTTGTTCAATATGTTAAGCGCCTCTTTTATAGTAGAATGGAAACTGTCTGAGGACTGTTACCAATGTCACTATGACGGAGGTCAATGCCAGACTGATATAACCAACGAATTTCACTGTACATATCCATATCATCCACATGCTCAAGGTCTAGTTCATATTTCATAAAGTCCTATCTCGTTTTTGTATCAAATATTGATAATATTTCATAGTATTTTTCTTCTTTTTTTAGATGCAATAATGACTAGAAGCAAGTGGGGACTGACTCTGGGAGCAGGTAGCTAAGTATCCATTAACTGCAGGGTTCTTTCTTATTTCAGAATTTTCATGCATATCATTTAGATTTTCTTCTTCCTTGTGGTAAAATCTCAAAAAAATTGGGAGACAAGTACTTTAGATTACACAACGTCCGGATAGTGGAGTTGAGAGGACATTCTTTCTCCTTGCGATGTTTAATCTATATTCTCTGATGGTGCATGACTTCATTTTTTTCAACGGGTACAGGTTTATTTACTGTTGGACTATTGATTCTACTCTTCTTCTTCAGAGAAAAGATTTTGCGGTACAAGTGCCTCAGGTTTTGGGAATCTAATGCCGAGGATCACCAGAATATTGAAGCATTTCTGAAGAACTATGGGTCATATGCTCCAAAGAGATACAATTATACAGACATCATAAGAATCACCGGTCGCTTCAGAAGCAAACTAGGCCAAGGAGGATTTGGAAATGTATACAGAGGAAGTTTGCATAACGGGAGTCAAGTGGCAGTGAAGGTCCTGAATGAACTAAAAGGCAGTGCTGAAGATTTCATTAACGAGGTGGCAAGTATTAGCAGAACATCGCATGTTAACATCGTGAGCCTTGTGGGATTTTGTTTTGAGGGTCACAAAAGAGCTCTTGTATATGAGTTCATGCCAAATGGATCTCTTGAAAAATTTATCTATGAGGAAAGATCCGATAGTGTTCGCCAATTAGGTTGGCCAATATTATACAAAATTGCACTAGGCATTGCTCGAGGATTAGAGTACTTGCACCGTGGTTGTAACACTCGGATTTTGCATTTTGATATAAAGCCTCATAATATCCTTCTTGATGACAATTTTTGTCCTAAAATCTCTGATTTTGGTCTTGCTAAATTGTGCATGAAACAAGAGAGTATTGTGTCAATGTTAGGTCCACGAGGGACTATCGGTTATATTGCTCCAGAAATTGTTTGTAGAAACTTGGGAGGTGTCTCTCACAAGTCTGACGTCTATAGCTATGGAATGATGGTCCTAGAGATGGTTGGAGGAAGAAAAAATGTTGATGTTGGAGTTGATCGTACGAGTGAAATCTACTTTCCACATTGGCTCTATCGACGAATTGAACTAGACGAAGAGCTTCAACTAATCGGGATAATGAATGAAGAGGAGAATGAATGTGCAAGAAAGATGGTGATAGCGAGTTTATGGTGCATACAGACTGATCCTGCAAATCGACCATCGATGAGCAAGGTTGTGGAAATGTTAGAAGGGAAACTAGACTCTTTGCAAATGCCTCCCAAGCCTTACCTATATTCTCCCTCAAGAACAGAGGTAGAACTGGCCTAGTCTTATTTTGTTGTTAACTTTTAGCAAAAGCTGTACTTTTCTTCAACAACTGAATGCGTTACTCCCTCTATCCTATTTTACGAGACATACTTTCCTTCTTTTTTTTTTGGTACTGTATCCAGTTGATGTTCATATAGTCAAGTACTTTCTTCATACCTTTTAGCTCTGTCTCTTTTTTTCCTTATTTCATTGAGTTTGATTAGCTAATTGTTGAGGTGGATTGTGATTAAATGGGATCAAGCCAGCCCTTTTGAGGCTTTACCGAGTCTGGGTTGGGCTGTCGCATGGGCCAAATGAATATTTTGAGACTGAGGGGTTATGCAACTTTGTTGTTTTGATGATCCTAACAAATAATGGCACCTGGTCCCATGAGTTGCGCATGTTCCTGGACAAATGGGCAACAGCTGTAAAGCTGCCAACACTGGTACGGTTGGTGAGCACGGGAAAAGAGGACAGAGCTCTTAGTCAATTGGAGGACACTAGGTTGTTTCGTTCAGAGGATAATATGCCTTTATTGACATGAAACTACCAGTTCTTACAACCAAAATACATCAAGCAAAGAGTGCCTTTTGTCTCTCTCAAGAAGAACACAAGCTTTCCAGAACTGCAAGAGACCTTATAGAGTTATCAAGTGCGTCTTTAGTTGTTGATCAAGAGTTTGTGTCTTGTGTGTTTCAACTTGTAAGATTCGTTCCTAATCTATAAAGGAATAGACTGTCTTTATCATTCCACCTAACAATGAGCTTAGTTAGAGTTATCTGTGTAGTTTGTGATTGAAGTCTATATTAACTACAGTCTAAGTTGCTCAGACTTGGGTGCCCGATACAGGTGCAGATCCAGAAGTTGGATCCTTCATGATCAAATTTTTAAGATTCGGGGATATGGATCCATATATGGATACGGGTGCGGGATTCGTCTAAAAATAAATAAAATATCTAAAAATAGAGTTATAAAACCTAAATAATGAGATATTATGAGGAGAATCTTGGAATGAGATTAAAGGAAAATGAGTGACATAGAAATTTCTATATAAAAGGTATTCCATATTCTTCAATTTCACCTTAGCTTTTGTATTGATTACAGAAATCATTAAAACTGTCCGGACTTTCCCTATCAATTTTGGTCAAAGTGTTGACACCCGATTTTGACCCTCCTTCCTTCTAATTTATTGTTTTTGAGCTTCTAATTTAATAACGTATAAAATTATCCCTTTAACAACTATTTTTATTACTACAACTATATATCTTCTAAAATTATTAGTTTTATTATCAAAATTACTAATATTATTTTTTATACCTCTTATCTTAAATAATCATTTGTCATCATTTTTATTTCGAGTTTCATATTTTGTTAAATTAATTATACGTCGATATCTTGTATCTATATTTAATACTAGCATAAAGTCGTAATATTGATATTTTTTTTTATTCACGTAAATTATTAGTTGTCATCTTATAACATTTTAAGTATTGGTTATTAAGTTAGAAGTCCAAAACAATTCAAAAGAAGAAAGAAAAAAGCCCAATATGTTCACACCAAGTAATCAGCCCATTTTCTTTTAAAATTTGGTTCGAAATCTAGCCTTTGAATGGCCCATTTTCGCCCAATTTCAGCAGCCCAAACCCCAACTCCCAAATAAACCCAATACGATTAGAAGCTAGGGTTTTCCTTTGGTGCTGCGCAGCTGGTCACTCTTTCCTCTTCCAGCAAACATTTGAGTACTTTCACCATTTGACAGACGTTGGTTGCACCATTCCCGTGCAAAGAATGCTTCACCAGATACGTCTCCATCTCCTCTTTCCTTTTTCATGATTGTAGAATACCCATAGCAAAAGCATAGTTAAAGCTCTTCCATTTCAAGTATCATTTGAAGCAAGTCTTGTTCCTTCATCCAAATGACGTGAAGGATCAGAAAGTCGTCCAATATTTGTCAACGTTCGGATTCAAAGTAATGAAAGGATTCAAAAATCAAAAATCCCGCCCAAAACACAACCCTAGCTCTAAATCGCCTATAAATACTCGCATTCGGGAAGAATTTTGGGGCAGCTCATACTCTCATAAGTATTAATATTTGCTCTAATACATTTCATCTTTTCGCTCTCTGTCGGGATTCTTGTTTTGAGTGTGTTCAAGATCGTCTTTGTTCGAGTGTAGACCTGTGATCGAAGCACCTTGTTCACTGCCCTGCAACAGGTAATACTCCCCTTTTTATCTCTGTTTTATCATCGTGATTAAATATACATTCTAAGAAATCTATATGCCCAGAGTGATTCTTGTTTAAGTTGGCTGTGATCAAAAGTTATATGGGGAATATTTTGTATTTTTTTTGAGACATGTACAGATTTGGACTTGTTCTAATTTAGGTTGAGTTTATAATGTGGAAATCGATTTATTTTTGTTTTGTTTCAAGTTTTACAACTTTTCTTTTTTTGCTTTTTTTTTTAGTTTATCTTAAGCTTGAGAAAGATGTTATCGTTTTAATCTATTTCTAGTTGGTTTCAAAGTTGTCAGTTGCTAGACCCTTCTTGTTCGACATTCAAATGTTATACGTTTTAGATGTTGTGAATGAAAGAATGGTTCCGTTTTAGTTTCACATGAAATCAGTTTTGGTTATTAGTTTTAATTTTTTCATTTGGTGTCTTTATATTATAAAATTACAGCTCGTATATTGTTATGTAAAATTATATCTAAAGGATATAGCTTCTATTTTGGCATAATTAGAAATTAAGTGATAAATGTTAGCTATCATTATCTCACTGCATATGATTTCCCTCATGTAGCTATATGTAAAACTTGAGCTTAAGCCTTCTGTTAACTCTCTGTTAGTGTGCAATCTTTTTTGTTTCGTTTCTTCTTTTATTTATTTATTTATTAAATATTATGTGTTGGCTATGTATTAAGAAATCAATACCAAAAGATCCATGGCTGTAGCCTCATTGTTCACGTTATATGAATATAAGTTTTTTTATTCTTTTATATTCTATTAGAGATATGCATGGAAGCCTATTTGATATCATGAAGGCTATGAATTATTTCTTCCTAATTGAATATGAAGAATTTGAGGTTTAGCTTATGTTCAATATATATATTTTATGATTTAGCTTTTTTTTTTTAGTTGGTTCAGAAGTCTTCAATAGCTAATGAGTATTTTATTTGACGCTTGCATATCTTGTGTTTGTAATAATATATATATTGTATAATTTTGCTTAGTTCTATATTTGATTTTCACTATCGTTTAAAGTTGAATCGTCTCACTAATCTCCTCTTTACTTTCTTTTTATTTACATGTACACTCGGGGGCGCGTATGAAGTTGCAATATGACTCCACCTCTATCCAAATTAGAGAAGCGACATATCTTGCATTTAGCTCGTGTCTAGAATGATTCACTCATTCCAAAAGAAAATCCCGCATTTCCTCCTTATCTCAAAGCTTTATATTTTTTATGCATACATATATGTTGTTATCTTTGACTAACACTTTACACTTTCTTTTGGCACCTATATTTATGTTTCGTTTCAATTTATATTTGAACTTATGTAAACTAATTAACTAAGATCTTAAGCAAATCTAGTAGCTCACCTTCCCCTCCTCTAGATATTGGGTTTAATATATTAATTTGGCTTAGAACAATGACCTATAAATCAAGTTCTTTTGTTGCTTAACTCGCTTGTTAGTTTGAGAAAGTTTTGTTTTGCAAAGAAATTGGACCCTTTTTTAATGAATATGTATGTTGCCTTAAACTGTACTTTTTCATAAACTAAGGTCTTAAATACAACTTTTCTAACACTTTCCACAAACCTTTGTTAAAATTAAAAAACAAAAGTGTAAATATTTGAACTCTAAAGTGAGTTATTTATGAGAATGTAAAAGGGGCGATTTGTATGTCTTTCATTTATATTTTAACTTTATAAAATGTTGATATGTCTAGAGCTTTAAAACACAACTCTTTTTTGGGAATTATGAGTAGGCGAATTTGAAGATAAAAGGCTTTCAATTGGATAAAAACTTTTTTTTTTTTTTTATCAAGGCAAAATATATTTCATTATCTTTAGCTTCAAGATTTCCTTGTTAATTCAATTTCATAAAAAAGATTTTCTTTCTTAAACAAAAAGCATTTGACTTGGCCAGCTATTTTGAAGATAACAAATTGTGCATATTTCATTCAAACTCCTTTTTTCTCGCTAAAAAAATCAAGTTTAAATTAATGGTTGTTTCATTTCATTCTTTTAGATCTTTCTATATGAAGTTAGTATATTTTAAGGTTTTTATACTTTAATCTTTTTTAGGTTACTTTGTCATGATTTAATTAATACTAGTTTTTTCTTAGCTTTTAATGGTTATTTTATTTTTTCTCTAATTAACCTAAGTTTGGCCGGTTAATAGTTTTAAAACTAATCTTAAAGGATGCCTTACCCCTCCCTTTAGGATCAATTAGAACTCTTACCTAGAATCACATAAGTTAGTAGACCTTAATTGAAGTCAATTTTAGTATTACTTAGTTAATAATTTAGGTATCCTAATTTGCCTTAAAATAATTAGGTGGCGACTTCTTAAGTTAATTAATTTGGAAATCACCAATACGTTGTACACGTTTTGACCTCGAGTTAAAATGGGGTATAACACAAAGTACCCAAAATTGGTTGACCAAATTGGACACGGATCCCACACCCACACCCATGTCGTGTCGACACGAGTGCGGCACCAAAAGTGAAGAGTCCGAGCAACTTAGACTAGAGTTAGTTGATATAGTGGGCAACAGAGCTATTGCTTTGGCTCATTCTGTAATAGAGGTGTTACAGGTAGTAGGGATTAAGTGTTTGATCCTCGTATGACTATTGGAGTCTGTATTCACTTGTTGCTTGAAGATAGTGAAGAGTAGGTCGTGGTTTTTCCTTCCTTGAGCAAAGAGGTTTCCATGTAAACATCCGTGTTATTTTGTTCAAAGTGTGACAAGGACCTAGTCCTGTGGTGTGTGGTGGACTCGTATAGGTTAATAGATTACCTTAAAATGAAGTCATCCTAGACATATCAAGTCATTTTCTTTCACTAGGCTTGAAAATGTAGTCTAGTTATTGCTAAGGTGACTTCAAGTCTTTGAAGTCACAACCCTTAATATAAGTTTTCCACATCCACTGTGCTATTAAATGCAAGTGTAGTGAACAACTGAATTCATAATTTTTCCTCTTCTTGAACAGTGGGAGGATCTGATGACTTTCACTTCTTTTATAAGTTTTCTTCTGATCAGTTACTTAGTTCAGACAAAGGGCAGAAACGATTCAACTTGTCCAAAGTCCTTTTCATGTGGAAATCTTACTGACCTGAGCTTTCCTTTCTCTCTTTCGACACAACCCGACTGTGGAATAATGTTCTTATCTGGTTGTGATGCTAAACCATTTCCAAGATTACAACTGTTCCCTGAAGGAGATTGGTACTATGCTTTAGGATATCCGTTTAATTATACAGTTGAGCTGGGGGACCCCAAGCTTCATGCCGAGTTGATGCAACACAAGTGCCAGGCTTTTAACAAATATTTCTTCTTACCAAACTCTCCTTCTATTTCTTTTGAAATCGTCCCAATGAATTTTGTCAACTTCTTCAAATGCAATAGCACTAGTAAGAGCACCCCAAACATTACCCAGAAGAAGAATGATCATTTTGCTGGTTATAAAATGTACAATGGCTGTAAAGGTTTTAGCATGTACTACAAACTTCTTGGAGATGATGATGAAGACGTTCGAGCAGGCAATCTTCCTGCCAACTGTTCACTTATCAGATTGCCAATCCGCTCGATTTCAGATGATGTTGGTTTGTTCAATATGTTAAGCCCCGCTTTTCTAGTAGAATATAAACTGTCTGAGGGCTGTTACCAATGTCACTATGGCGGAGGTCAATGCCGGACTGATATAGCCAACAAATTTCATTGTACATATCCAAATAATCCACAAGCTCAAGGTCATCAAGAAAATAATCCACATGCTCAAGGTCTAGTGCATATTTCATAAAGTCCTTTCTCATTTTTGTATCAAATATTGATAATATTTCATAGTGTTTTCCTCTTTTTTTAGATGCAATAACGACTAGAAGAAAGTTCGGACTGACTCTGGGAGCAGGTAGTTGAATACATTAACTGCACAGTTTGTTCTTATTTCAGAATTTCCATGCATATCATTTTAGATTTTCTTCTTCATTGTGGTAAAATCTCAAAAAACTGGAGAGGCAAGTACTTAAGATTACACAACGTACAGATAACTGACTGCATTTTTTTGTACATATCTACTATTTGCATAGTCCCAAAGGCAAACTACTTCCCTGATAGTGCATAAGACATTCAGAATTAGTTCTATTTATATTCTCTGATGGTGCATGACTTCATTTTTTTCAACAGGTACAGGTTTATTAACTGTTGGACTGTTGATTCTACTTTTCTACTTCAGAGAAAAGATTATGCGGTACAAGTGCCTCAGGTTTTCGGAATCTAATGCTGAGGATAACCAAAAAGTTGAAGCATTCTTAAAGAACTATAGTTCATACGCTCCAAACAGATACAATTATACAGACATCAAAAGAATCACCGGTCACTTCAGAAGCAAACTAGGCCAAGGTGGATTTGGTAATGTATACAGAGGAAGTTTGTGTAACGGGAGTCAAGTGGCAGTGAAGGTCCTGAATAAACTAAAAGGCAGTGGTGAAGATTTCATTAATGAGGTAGCAGGTATTAGCAGAACATCGCATGTTAACATCGTGAGCCTTGTGGGATTTTGTTTTGAGGGTCACAAAAGAGCTCTCGTATATGAGTTCATGCCAAATGGATCTCTTGAAAAATTTATCTATGAGGAAAGATCCGACAGTGTTCGTCGATTGGGTTGGCCAATACTGTACAAAATTGCACTAGGCATTGCTCGAGGATTGGAGTACTTGCATCGTGGTTGTACCACTAGGATTTTGCATTTTGATATAAAGCCTCATAATATCCTGCTTGATGAAGATTTTTGTCCGAAGATCTCTGACTTTGGTCTTGCCAAACTGTGCATGAAACAGGAGAGTATCGTGTCAATGTTAGGTCCACGAGGAACTATCGGCTATATTGCTCCAGAAATTGTTTGTAGAAACTTGGGAGGTGTCTCTCACAAGTCTGACGTCTATAGCTATGGAATGATGGTCCTAGAGATGGTTGGAGGAAGAAAAAATGTTGACGTTGGAGTTGATCGCACTAGTGAAATCTACTTTCCACATTGGATCTATCAACGAATTGAACTAGACGAAGAGCTTCAACTAATTGGGATAATGAATGAAGAGGAGAAAGAATGTGCAAGAAAGATGGTGATGGTGAGCTTATGGTGTATACAGACTGATCCCTCAAATCGACCATCTATGAGCAAGATTGTGGAAATGTTAGAAGGGAAACTAGACTCTTTGCAAATGCCTCCCAAGCCTTATCTTTATTCTCCCTCAAGAACAGAGGTAGATTCATCAGTAGTAGAACTGGCCTAGCCTTTATGTGTTCATATCTCAGCTAATATCACTGTAGTGACATTTTGTTATGGAATTGTAGCAAAAACTGGTACTGTTACAGTTCGGTTTCTGATGTGTTTAGATGTCCTTGAATGTAAGAAGCTGTAAATTCATGCTTTTTTTAATCAGTTAATGCTAAATGAAGAGTGATTTGCCTAGAGGAATGTCAGCATAATAAGCAAACTTGATTAGTGCTTTTCATTTTTCCTGTTCAGCATATGTCTTGCCTAATTCAACCCCAAAAGTTAGCATATGTAATGAGATCTTCCAAGATCAAATAAGGAGACTAGAACTAATACCCTTGACCACTGTGAGACCGTTAAAATGGATATCCGATCTCTTCATCTGTGCTATTTACCAGTTTGGATCTCGGTAAGACCGTTAGACTGTTGCAAGCTAAGTAAGATTCTAATTTTGGATCTTGTTTGGGTTAAGAAAGAAAACTCAAATTTTATATTTACATCTTTATTAAAACAAGATATTGATGTTTCTTAGTACAAAAGGTTTCAACATGTTTTTGTCAACCTTAAGGACCCGTTCTTGAAACATTCTTGAAGAATCGAAGTTGCCAGATTTTTGATAAAAAATTCTCAACCAATGTGGGACTTTTACCCACTCTAACACCTCCTTCACACCCAAGACTTGACTTTGATACCATGTAAAGATATGGTAAATGGCCTAACTCAACCCCAAAAGCTAGCTCATGAGGGGAGGATTGCCCAAGTCCATATAAGGGGACCACAGGTCCATTCCCCAACCAAATTTGGGACTCACTCTAATATGTGATAGTTTCATACTATACTATAACATATCAGTCAATTATTATCCAGGATTTCCTCTTCCTAGTAGCTGTCCTTTGGCAGCAAATTCAGCAGAAAAATCAAATGAAAGTGGCTTGTTTCATCTGTTAGCTGATGAAGTTATGCTGTCATGGCTTGAAAGCCCTTTTGGGACTGAGGGAATATCTTAAAATGAAGTCATCCTGGATACATATCAAGTCATTTTCTTTCACTATGCTTGAAAATGTAGTCTAGTTATTGCTAGATGACTTTCAAGTCTTTCTGTTGACAATAAGGTGCTTTGAAAATTTCCTCACAGCCCCTAATATACGTTTTAACACCTTTTCCACATTCACTGTGGTCTTAAAAGCATAAGTGCAGTGAACAACTGAATTCATAATATAGGAGGATACTTTTGCTAGATCAGTGGGAGGATTTAAGATGACTTTCACTTCTTTTATGTGTTTTTTTCTGATCAGTTACTTAGTTCAGGCAAAGGGCAGAAATGATTCAACTTGTCCAAAGTCCTTTACATGTGGAAATCTTACTAACCTGAGCTTTCCTTTCTCTCTTTCCACACAACCTGACTGTGGAATAATGTTCTTATCTGGTTGTGATGCTAAACCATATCCGAGAATCCAACTGCTTCCTGGAGGAGATTCGTACTATGCTTTAGTAAATCCATTTAATTATACATTTGGGCTAGGGGACCCCAAGCTTCATGCCAAGTTAAGGCAACACAAGTGCCAGGCTTTTAACAAGAAGTTCTCCTTACCAGACTCTCCTTCTATTTCTTTCGAAATCATCACAGTGAATTTTCTCAACTTCTTCAAATGCAACAGCACTAGTAGTAGCACCCCAAACATTACCCAGAAGATGAAAGATCATTTTGCTGGTTATAGAATGTATAATGGTTGTAAAGGTTTTAGCATATACTACAAGCTTCCTACAGGTGATCGTGAAGACGTTTGAGCAGGCAATCTTCCTGCCAACTGTTCAATTATCAGGTTGCCGATCCGCTTCCTATCAGATGATGGTGGTTTGTTCAATATGTTAAGCGCCGCTTTTATAGTAGAATGGAAACTATCTGAGGACTGTTACATATGTCACTATGGCGGAGGTCAATGCCAGACTGATATAACCAACAAATTTCATTGTACATATCCAAATAATCCACAAGATCAAGGTCATCAAGAAAATAATCCACAAGTTCAAGGTCTACTGTATATTTCATGAAGTCCTTTTATCTTTTTCATATCAAATATTGTTAATATTTCATAGTATTTTTTCTCTTTTTTTAGATGCAAAAACGACTAGAAGCAAGTGGGGACTAACTCTGGGAGCAGGTAGTTAAAAATCCATTAACTGCAGGGTCCTTTTTTCTTTAGATTTTCTTCTTCATTGTGGTATAATCTCAAAAATTGGAGAGACAAGTACTTTAGATTACACAACAGACCGATAGTGGAGTTGAGAGGACATTCTCTCTCCTTGCTATGTTTAATTTATATTCTCTGATGGTGCATGACTTCACTTTACTTTCCACAGGTGCAGTTTTGTTTACAGTTGGACTGTTGGTTTTACTCTTCTGCTTCAGAGAGAAGATTTTGTGGTACAAATACATCAGGTTTTGGGAATCTAATGCTCAGGATCACCAAAATATTGAAGCATTTTTAAAAAACTATGGATCGTGTTCTCCAAAGAGATACAACTATTTAGAAGTCAAAAGAATCACCAGTGGCTTCAAAAATAAACTTGGTCAAGGAGGATATGGTTCTGTATACAAAGGATGTTTACATAATGGAAGTCATGTGGCTGTGAAGGTCCTGAAGAAACTAAAAGGCAAGTGGTGAAGAATCCATTAACGAGGTAGCAAGTATAAGCAAGACCTCACATGTTAACGTCGTGAGCCTTGTGGGATTTTGTTTTGAGGGATGTAAAAGGGCTCTCGTATATGAATTTATGCCAAATGGATCTCTTGAAAAATTTATATATGAGGAAAGATCCGACAGTGTTCGCCAATTGAGTTGGCCAATACTGTACAAAATTGCACTAGGCATAGCTCGAGGATTGGAGTACTTGCATCGTGGTTGTACCACTCGGATTTTGCATTTTGATATAAAGCCTCATAATATCCTGCTTGATGAAGATTTTTGTCCGAAGATCTCTGACTTTGGACTAGCCAAATTGTGCATGAAAAAGGAGAGCATTGTGTCAATGTTTAGTGCACGAGGGACTATCGGTTATATTGCTCCAGAAATTGTTTGCAGAAACTTGGGAGGTGTCTCTCACAAGTCTGACGTCTATAGCTATGGAATGATGGTCCTAGAGATGGTTGGAGGAAGAAAAAATGTTGACGTTGGAGTTGATCGCACTAGTGAAATCTACTTTCCACATTGGCTCTATCAACGAATTGAACTGGACGAAGAGCTTCGACTAATTGGGATAATGAATGAAGAGGAGAAAGAATGTGCAAGAAAGATGGTGATGGTGAGTTTATGGTGTATACAGACTGATCCCTCAAATCGACCATCTATGAGCAAGATTGTGGAAATGTTAGAAGGGAAACTAGACTCTCTGCAAATGCCTCCCAAGCCTTATCTTTATTCTCCCTCAAGAACAGAGGTAGATTCATCAGTAGTAGAACTAGCCTAGCCTTTATGTGTTCATATCTCAGCTAATATCACTGCAGTCACATTTTGTTATGGAATTGTAGCAAAAACTGGTACTGTTACAGGTTCGGTTTCTGATGTGTTTAGATGTCTTTGAATGTAAGAAGCTGTAAGTTGATGTTTTTCTTAATGATTTAATTCTAAAAGAAGAGTGATTTGCCTAGAGGAATGTCAGCATAATAAGCAGACCTAATTAGTGCTTTTCATTTTACCTGTTCAGCATATGTCTGACTATAAGATAATTTCCAGACAATTAAATAATGAGATTGCCTTTTTGGTTTGCCCAATTGTGGTCTGGAGCCTAATTCAACCCCAAAAGTTAGTGCATGTGATGAGATCTTTCCAAGACCAAATAAGGAGACTACAACAAGATACTCACTTTGTTCAAATGCAACAGAAGCTAAAAGAGTACTCATGACGAATTTTTTCAACTCCAAAAGTTACAATGTCTGTGATAGTTTCATACTACACTATAACACATCAGTCAATTATTATCCAGGATTTCCTCTTACTAGTATCTGTTCATATATTCAGTTGCCTTTTGGCAGCAAGTTCAGCAGAAAAATCAAATGATAGTGGCTTGTTTCATCTGCTAGCTGATGAAGTTATACATGGCTCGGTGCCTAACCCTTTATTTAATAGGGCTGCACTAGATTTTTTTTGGGGAACTTTCGCATATAGTCACTCAAAGATAGCTTAATTATGCTCCATAGATATAGTTTGTTAATTACGATTCGTAGCTACATGTTATAGGGAGAAGAGTGGCGAGCGAGATTGGGAGAGGGAGGAGAGAAGCGAGAGAGAGAGGGCAAAGAGTGGAGAGAGGCGAATTGTATATGTATATTTGTCGAATTGTATATGTACATCTGTCAAATAATTGTATATATGTAACTGGTACACATATGTATTTGTATATCTAGCGAGAGAGATTGGGAGATGGAGGAGAGAGGCGAGCGAGAGAGGGAAGAGAGTGAAGAAAGGCGAACTGTATATGTATATCTGTCATATAATTGTATATATATATAACTGATATACATATGTATTTATATATCTGGCAAGAGAGATTGGGAGAGGGAGAGGAGAGGTGAGTGAGAAAGGCCAGAGAGTGGATAGAGACTAATTGTATTTGTATATATGTCATATAATTGTATATATATGTGTATAATTTGTATTTGTATATATATAAAAGAGGACAAGTGACGTAATTAAAGCTAAAATTAAGTTGTAAGCCGTAATTAATTCAAACTATAGCTATATTAGCTAATTAACTAGTATATGCTTGCTTTTCCGCGTAATTTTCCCTTTATTTTTTTAGTCCATTAAAAAGACCGAGGCCTTTTAGCCCAGCCTAAGAAAGCCAACCGGCCCTTAAGACTTGACTGAAGCTGGCCCATGGGCCAAATGTGATTTTGTTATTTCTACATGACTTCAAGTCTTTCCTCACAGCCCCTTAATATACGTTCTAACAACTTTTCCACATCCACTATGCTTTTAAAAACGCGTAAGTGCTTGTGAACAACTGAATTCATAATTTTTCCTCTTGTTGATATAGGAGGAGACTTTTGCTTGATCAGTGGGAGGATTTAATATGACTTACACTTCTTTAATATGCTTTTTTCTGATCAGTTACTTAGTTCAGGCAATGGGCAGAAATGATTCAACTTGTCCAAAGTCCTTTTCATGTGGAAATCTTACTGACCTCAGCTTTCCTTTCTCTCTTTCCACACAACCTGACTGTGGAATAATGTTCTTATCTGGTTGTGATGCTAAAACATTTCCGAAAATCCGATTGCTTCCTGAAGGAGATTCGTACTATGTTGTAGTAAATATGTATAATTATACAGTTTGCGTTGAGGACCCCAAGCTTCATGCCAAGTTGAGGCAACACAACTGCCAGGCTTTTAACAAAAACTTCTCCTTACCATACTCTCCTTCTATTTCTTTTGAAATTCTCCCACTGAATATTCTCAACCTCATCAAATGCAACAGCACTAGTAGTAGCACCCCAAACACTACCCAGCAGATGAAAGATCATTTTGCTGGTTATAGAATGTACAGTGGCTGTAAAGACTTTAGCTTATTCTACAAGCTTCCTGGAGGTGATGATGAAGACGTGCGAGCAGGCAATCTTCCTGCAAACTGTTCACTCATCGGATTGCCGATCCGCTCGATATCAGATGATGATGGTGTGTTCAATATGTTAAGCGCCACTTTTTTTGTAGAATGGAAGATCTCTGAGGACTGTAACAAATGTCACTATGGCGGAGGTCAATGCCAGACTGATATAAACAACAAATTTCACTGTACATATCCATATAGTCCACAAGCTCAAAGTCATCAAGAAAATAATCCACATGAACAAGGTTCAGTCACACAGTGCATCTTTCTTAGTGTCCTGTCTTGTATTCATATCACATATGTATAATATTTCATAGTGTTTTTCCTCTCTTTTTAGATGCAAAAGATGCTAGAAGCAAGTGGGGACTGACTCTGGGAGCAGGTAGTTAAATATCCATTAACTGCAGGGTTCTTTCTTCTTCATTGTGGTAAAATCTCAAAAATTGGAGAGACAAGTACTTTAGATTACACAACGTACCGATAGTGGAGTTGAGAGGACATTCTTTCTCCTTGTGATGTTTAATTTATATTCTCTGATCATGCATGACTTCACTTTGCTTTCCACAGGTGCAGTTTTGTGTACAGTTGGACTATTGGTTCTACTCTTCTTCTTCAGAGAAAAGATTTTGCGGTATAAGTGCCTCAGGTTTTGGGAATCTAATGCTGAGGATCACCAAAATATTGAAGCATTTTTGAAGAACTATGGGTCATACGCTCCAAAGAGATATAACTACTCAGAGGTCAAAAGGATGACCAGTTGCTTCAAAAACAAACTAGGTCAAGGTGGATATGGTTCTGTATACAAAGGAACTCTGCAGAATGGAAGTCATGTGGCTGTGAAGGTCCTGAATGGACTAAAAGGCAATGGTGAAGAATTCATTAACGAGGTGGCAAGTATTAGCAGGACATCACATGTTAATGTTGTGAGCCTTGAGGGATTTTGTTTTGAGGGTTGCAAAAGAGCTCTCATTTATAAATTCATGCCAAATGGATCTCTTGAAAAATTTATCTATGAGGAAAGATCTGACAGTGTTCGTCAATTGGGTTGGCCAATACTGTACAAAGTCGCACTAGGCATTGCTCGAGGATTGGAGTACTTGCATCGTGGTTGTACCACTCGGATTTTGCATTTTGATATAAAGCCTCATAATATCCTCCTTGATGAAGATTTTTGTCCGAAGATCTCTGACTTTGGTCTAGCCAAACTGTGCATGAAAAAGGAGAGCATTGTGTCAATGTTAGGTGCACGAGGGACTATCGGTTATATTGCTCCAGAAATTGTTTGCAGAAACTTGGGAGGTGTCTCTCACAAGTCTGACGTCTATAGCTATGGAATGATGGTCCTAGAGATGGTTGGAGGAAGAAAAAATGTTGATGTTGGAGTTGATCGCACGAGTGAAATCTACTTTCCACATTGGCTCTATCAACGAATTGAACTGGATGAAGAGCTTCAACTAATCGGGATAATGAATGAAGAGGAGAAAGAATGTGCAAGAAAGATGGTGATGGTGAGTTTATGGTGCATACAGACTGATCCCTCAAATCGACCATCGATGAGCAAGGTTGTGGAAATGTTAGAAGGGAAACTAGACTCTTTGCAAATGCCTCCCAAGCCTTACCTATATTCTCCCTCGAGATCAGAGGTAGATTCATTGGAAGTGGGTTCATATCAGTGTAGTAGATCAAACGTTTAAGTGGACTACCAGGAGAAGTTTCGTTCAATCAATGTAGTTGTAATAATCTATCTAGATCTTCAAAGAAACGATTATATTTAACGAAGATTCAAATTTGTGCTGCAATTATCTTTATTCATCAGGGATGTAAAATTGTTACATGTAAAATGAATGGATCTAATGACTTTACATAGTCAAAATGCAAAGTTTCCCAGATTTCCATGACAAAGAAGAAGGAAAAGCTAAGTTCAAAGAGAACTCTCAGACTCTTAATCTTGATTTCTGAGAAATTTCCTAATCCACTAAGTTGACTGGAAAATAATAATTAAAAATAAATAAAATTCCACTGAACAATTAATTTAATATCTAGTATTCCTTTTCTTGAGGTAGGAATTATTTTGTTTGAGCATAGAATAATTCCATATGACTTTTAGTCTTCTTCTTTTGTTTGCTTCCTCAATTGTTAGTCTTCCTCTTTTGTTTGCTTCCTCAATTATGAGTATTTTTCCATGATTTCTTCACCTCTGATATGTCTTTTTCGATCAACTTAGAGATGTTTTTCCTAGTAGAGCTGAGGGTCTATCGGAAACAACCTATGTTACTTCCAAGGTAGGGGTAAGTTAAGGTCTACGTACATTGTACCCTCCCCAAACCCCACTTGTGAGATTACACCGGGCATGTTATTGTTATTCATTTGTTTGTCTCCTTAATTATGATTCATGTAGTCATTGGTTTTTGGAATCTGATTTCATTTGTTGTTTACTATGTTTAAGTGACCTCACCTTATTGTTGTTGTTGTTAGGTTCCTTGCATAATAGTAATAACTTTACTATTCACACAGTGGCATAATGTATAAATAGTACCTGATAGCCTTCAATCAAAATGATTTGTTCTGCATTCATTTTTTATGCAGCAGTGAAGACATGAAGGACGATGGTCTATATCGTCTATCTGTCAATATCCAGACGCTGAAGAATATGATGAAAACTAACTTCGACTAAGTCATTGTAAGTGAGTCTATTTTTCAGTTATAAAAGCATAAAGCAGAAGGTAACTCGAACTAGTTTGGAATTGAAACATACTTGATTGATATATGTACACTTGATACAATTAGCTGTTGTCATGCTTTTAGCAGAAAAGTATTGTGAAACAAAATTCAATACTCATTCCACCCAATTTATGTCCAAGTCCTTGAGTTTCATGAGCCATTTCTTTGCATCTTGTGCAACAAAAGGTTTAGACGATGTCGTTTCACAATTTACATCATTAGCTAATAACTCAACTTTCTTCTCTTTGGCAAGGCTTGCTTGTCTGTTAGGATGCCTTACCTTAAGTGACAGAAGACGCGAAACTTCATGAAGGCCACCCCATTTTTCTAATGCACGAGCAATATCATAGCGGCCTGTAAGAGATAACTTGAGATAGTCAGCACTATTTGTGAGGTAAAGAACTAGAGCAACTCTAGGCCTGGGAAACATTGTGTCTTGTGGCACACAGATGGGATCCACATATCTGATTGTCCCAATGTCAACCACCATTGTTGGTCCGGGACCATCGAACTTCCTCAGGCCGAGTTACACTTCCAAAAACACGTACTCCCTACGTCCTCTAATGCATGTGACACTCTTTTCTTTTTAGTCAGTCCCAAAAAGAATGACATATTTTTTTATTTAAATAACAATTTAGTTTCAAACTTCTCATTCGCTCTTACAACAAAAGTTTATGTCTTATTTTAGACCATAAGTTTCAGAAGCCTTCTTTTTTCTCTTTAAACTCTTTGCCCAGTCAATCACCTTCATATAAAATAGGACGGAGGAAGTAGTACCATAACCAAAACTATGAAACCCTATGAGGTTTGGTACTCATCAAAATTACAGAGTGATGTAGTTTGCTGATCTTATTTATTTTGATTGAGCTTGGAAGTAGCACATTTTCTTATTCAGTTTTCCATTCATTTTGTAAGTGGCTACTAGAAAGGAAAGATGGTTGTTTTTTCTTGTATAGAAAAATCGTTCCGGTAATTGATAGTGGAGGTGTGTTTTGATAAAAAGATGGTGATAGTTCAGGTAGGAAACTCGAAAAAAGAGATACTTCAGGCATGTTTTTGACCTTCACTCTCATTTCTTCCATTTTTGTAGGACAGTGAGTGGGGAGGAGTGTATTATACCAAAAAAGGAACAAAATCGTGTAATCTAGTTCCATACCTGCACGTTCAAAGGACTTTCTACTAGGCATATACGATAGATCCATTCCCCAGTTCTTCTGGAAACGACTGATCTGAAAAATTGCAGATCATTTCCAAGCTTAATCAAAATAATCAAGAAAATATGAAATGCAACAAGAAGGTTGGTTAAATCTGCTAAAACTCGATTTTTTCCTGCATTGGTCAGTATCTTAAGCTGGTTTCCTTTTTGCATGTATTCATAGCTTTTGCAAGAAATGAGAAGTTGATAATACGTACGAAGAACTGTTTAACTAACCTCCTCTTGTAAATTTTCCAAGCTATCCCAATAACCTTTTGGTTTGCGGTGTTTGTAAGCAAGAGATAGATTCATCAATGAAGAAATTCTTCTAAAACCTCCCATACGTGTAATCGCCTTCTCAATATCCACTCTTCCATGTTTCCTGAGTTGCTTTCTCATAGGCATAAATCCTTCTTGTCCATGTTCGGAGATAAAAGCCAAGAGCTCAGCTTTAAGAACTTCAATATCCCTCTGCAACCCTGGAACTTTCGGCCTTTGTCTAGGTGAATGTAAACTACTACTATCTGAATTCTGCCCGGCTTGCCTATCATAATAAACAGATGAATCCTTCATTGATGAACTAACCGATGCCTCTCGAAATTCATCATGGTTAAATTTCTCAAGAGGTTTCTCAGTCTCTCGTTCCTCAATGTAATCTCGGATTGCACATAAGTTTGAGGGAAGGTCCTCGTATATGACCTGAAAATGACAGAATAAGAGCAGAAGAAAGCACATAAGGCATTCTAATTTATAATATTTTCTGCAGATTTATTGATGCGAGTTAGGCACAAGATCCGCTTAACATAAATTTCGATGTTTAGTGGATGACGAAGGGAGTAGACATGGATACAAACCTCTTCCATAATTGCTTCAGAAAGAAATGAATTCTTGTGCATTTTTGACTCCACACTATACTTCAATAGAGTATGATGACTGCCTAATTGCTCTAAGATCCATTTTCCTTCAAAAGAATCGAAATCTCCTTCCACCTGCTCAAAGCTAATTTCTTGTTCCATGAGTTCAGATAAGTCTAGGACAACACGTGCATGGAGTACCATGTATAGAAGACCCTTGCATCCTTCCTGGAAATGGACAAGTAGAAGCATCACCTAATATTAGAGAAACATATCTCGTTGCAATACACAACGTATTCATTTCACAGTTGCCCCCAAAATTATTCATTCTGTCATTTACCTGAAGAATGCGAACTTTGTTGTTGTCTCGTGATAAGATCTTACTGATCGCTAAATTTGGAACTATTCTGCAACAATTTGGGATGAATTACCATTAGTATGATGACCAATCCAGAAATTATATTAGAAGAAAGCCCTGAAAACTTACTCAGGAAGACTTTCATAAGCAGTCAAAACATTCCATACTTCGCGAACTGGAGCTTTTACTGTAATACTAGCAACAACGCAACGATGAACACCTCCATTTTCCTTCACCCCAAAATCAATTTATCAAAGGGACTACCAAAACAATACAGCTTCACAGGAAAAAGTAAGTCACAGTATACAGTCTATTAATTACCAGTAGACCATCAAATCTTCGGAGATGGACTTCATCCACCACACATGGCTTGTCAAGTCTGCAAGTTTTACCAAATATTCCCCAATTGTTACTCACATCACTTGTAACTGGTGTCGATGGGCCAAAAGTGGCTTTGACAAACTTGTCCTTTAAGTGTTCACCGGAAGATTTATTTTCGTGGGAAATGACATGATCAATATCTGTCTTAGTGGAAATAAGGTAAGAACCAGGTTCCTCTTTGGTAACACTCTGATAACCTTGATAACTGTTTTCAGCTCTACAGGACAACGCTTGAAGATTTACCGGGAGGTCTGACCTGATAATCCTCTCCAAGAAAATGGCAGGAAAGTTGAACCTTGGTATGACACTAACTTCATAACTTAGTATAGCTGTTGAAGACCTGAAAAGAAAAGGCATTTGTAGGTCTCTACAGTATTCTTGAAGACAACATAAAAGGAAAATTAGGAACAACAAAGTTTCCTTCGATAAAGATTGTACCTTGTTCCAACTCTCACAGACCATTTGCCTTCAAACTTCTTGAAGTCACCGTCAACCATAGAGAAATGGAGCTCGCGAACATTATTCTAAATTTGTAAAAGAGCAATATAAAACATAGCTCTTGGTTTAGACAAGCATGGACTGTAGACATATATTAGAATGTCACAGATCAGACGAACTATCATACACACAGATTTCATATGCTTACCGATTTGATGAATTCTTGGAGATCCAATACAACACGAGCTTCTATGTGCCAATAGAGTGATCGTTGGATACCTCTTTGCTCCAACCAAATACGTCCAGGATGTGGACAAGGAATTCTCCTACTGTGATTAACAAGTAATTCATCCATTAGTATGTAATGCAAAGTATATTCCTAAATCATCATACACAAATATATGCAATACGAATATCACGATGATTTGACAGACAAAAAACTTTCAAGATTATATGGATGTTAGCAAAGACTCCAGAGACGCCCAATGCAGATATCCATCTCTACTTTTAGTACTGAATGTGTTTATTCTGAAATCGTATTAGAAGAACAAAGTTTCAAAGACAGACTCTCATTGCAGTAAGTTGTAGGCATGTCTCTGATTCCAGTGAATGGCTCACAACCCATAGAGGATTATGTTCAAAAGTACGAACTTCATGAAAAACAAAACGTGGTGTTTGAGCTAGCTTGCCTGTACTTGACTATTCCGCTAGGTACCTGTTAGCTCCTCACTATATTATAGATACCAAGTAACTCTATCTATCAATGCCATAGGAAGAAATCACGTAGCATTTTTTGTGCCTCTGTATTAATTTTAGCATAAGACCTCACGGTTCTCCATTCACTTCATTGATCACTAGGTCACACCCTTCGGTAACTAGGTCGAATGCAGAGTGTAGGATGCTGGTTCGGCAAAACCAGTAGTTTTGGTTCAAATCCTACATTTGTTTTAAGAAATACATTTAATATGTAAAAAGTCATAATACATAAACATACACTCAAACTTGGCCTCAACTGACAAGTAAGCCGTACGCACTATACCTTTGAGAGTGCACATCTAGACACCTCAACCAATGACGGAGCCATGATTTTCACTAAATGGGTTCAAAATATGAATAAGTAAACACACGAAAAAGCCCAAAGAAGTGCAACATCTACTAAATATATACATTAAAAGAAAAAATTAACCATGTATAAATAGTGTAATTTTTCGACGAAGGGGATTCAGATGAATCCCTCGACCCTACCTAGTTTCACCCCTAAGCTCAACTTAGTCTCAACTGGCAACTAAACACTCCAACCCTCCCACCCACCCCCACCCCCCTCTAAAATCCCTAATTCGTAAGCTTCAAATCCTCGCTCCGTTTTTACAACACAAGTACTATCATTTATTAGAAAAATAAGCATACATTGCTGCTATTACCTGCTAACAAGATTTGGGACAAAATCAGCGAGCCTTTCATAATCAGTAAGAGCATTCCAAACAGAATCAACATCAGCATTCACCAAAATCTCAGCTTTAATCTTTCGTTCTCTCCACGAAACAACTTCCACTTCACATCCAACATTTTTCTCTACTCCCATTGCATCTCCTCCTAAAAAATCCCCTTTTCTGTAATAATAAGCTTTAAAATTCTCATTCTTCAAATCGAATTTAACGTATTCCAAAGACGAGAAACTCGATTTCCATGAACAAATTGATGAAAATTTGTTGTTGATTTCATAGTTTTTTGGTCTGATTGTGAAATGGAAATGCAGAGAATACATAGAGTGAAGTGAAAGTGAAGAACTTTGGGTTAAAATTGAAAATTATTAACAGAAGTGGTTATTTCTGTTATATATATATTGATATTTGATTGACAGTTAATTATTGACCACATATATGTTTGGATAAAGGGGACATAAAATGAGTGGTCACAAAGCTTATGAATTTATTTTTTTTCTTTTTTTTCTTTTGTTGTTATTTTTATCCCACATCGAGGGTGAGATGGTTAATCTTGGGAAAACTTGTTTTTGAGGGGTCGTATCGTAGATGGTTAAAATGTGAGTTATGGAGGTATTAGATTTTGCATAAGTAAAATTATTTTTGGTAGCTAAATAGAAGGTAAATTATTCATGTATAAAATTAATATGAGGTTTGATTTGCAAAAAAACCGCATGATTAATACATGTATAAGTTACGACTTACGAGGGAATACATATATTATTTTATACCTGATAGAAAGTGGAATAACTAATACATGGATAATAAATGTATAAATCAATACTTAGATTCACTCATAATTACTACCTACATTACTAATATCTGCATAATTCTAACTAGCTACCAAACGATCCCTAATTGCTAATAATTGAATTTTAAATTTAATGTGTATATTATTTACTAAAATTTTAAATATATAGTGATTTATCTTAACTTCTCATATGACATATTTAAGACCACGAGATTGACAGATATTTTTGTGCATTCTACGTATCTTTAATTTAAAATTACAAGACTCAAAAAAAATCTTTTTTTTCTTATATTTTGTGTTAAGTCAAAATCATACGAATAAATTGAAACCGGCAAAGTAATAACAATTTCTAGATGATTTCTTTTTTCTTTAGCTATTTAGACGGATTTGAGCTATCTATGAAAAGTCTTGAAAAGCACCCCTTGTCATTTTTATAAGTTTCAATCAACAAAAAAACCACAAATCACAACTAGAACATGTGTAACAATATTATACTCCAAAGTCCAAATATCTAGCAAAAACAATTCAAACCTCAAAGCTAACATCAAAATCAATCTCAAATCACCAAACAATTAACATATTTTGCACTAAAATATCTAATAAGAAAAAATATGGGAAAATGCATAAGTACCCCCAGCCTATGCCCAAAATCTCTGAGACACACCTAACATTTACTAAGGTCCTATTACCCCCCCCCCCCCCAAACTTATTTTATATATAATTTTCTATCCCTTTTCGGCCTACGTGGCACTATCCTTGAAAAAATTGTCAACACGCACTGGGTCCACAAGATAATGTCACGTAGGCCAAAAAGGGGTAGAAAATTATATATAAAATAAGTTCGGAGGGGTAATAGGACCTTAGTAAAGGTTAGGTGTGTCTCAGGGATTTTGGGCATAGGCTGGGGGGTACTTATGCATTTTCCCAAAAAAATATTACAAAAGTTGTAACAATTACAACAACAACAACATACTCCCAAATAGTGAAGTCTGCCTAAGTGTATGATTGTACGTAGACCTTAATCATGCCTTAGAGATGAGGTCAAATTGTTAGTTTCTACAATAAAGGAAAGACTCCGAACTATATATGGCATGCCTCTCTACCCCACAAAGGGATAGGGGTAAGATCTGCATATATCATGCCTTCTCGAGGAACTCACTTATAGAATTACAAAGGCGTTAAATGCTTTGATAGATGTATTTCCCCCTTATTGTTAGTCCTGATCTTACCATACACCAGCCACTTTAAATGGATTCCTCGATTGGTTTTATGAAACATGAGGTGGTTGTTGATTCCACTCTTGGAGTGACTAAACATCAACTCCGAATACAGGCCTAGATCGTTTGCACAGTTCCTTTTCCTCAAATCAATTAAGTTGATTCTTCCGCGCAAAAGTTGGTCAATGTCAGCTCATGTGAAAGTTGCAAATACCAACCAAGACCCTCAATTCACAAAGGCGTTAAATGAAGCATTTAACGCCTATACAACAAGTTGTAGTAATAAACTTCCAAGTCAACTAACAACATTGAAGTTCAACATATGCCAAATAGGAAATTCTAGTGAACAATGCAAGTCCATAAAAGTTACCTATATTTCAAGGCAGAGACTATTCAATGAAAGAAATGAAAATGACTCCTTTGACAACATGAGGAGAAAAGTCCTTAGTTGCTTTAATCACTGTAGAAGATCGAGTAAGGAATTATGTTTACTCATTCAAACTCCAAAGTTATATATGTAAATAATATTAAGCACATATTATATGATGTGTTGCTTCTCATGTTGTTGCTGTTGTTTTTCTTCTTTTAAACATAAGGGGTCCTTACTCGTTAATCGTCATGGATTTAGTTTCTTGGTTTTTCGTCTTCATTTTGTTGCATCAGAGGTGTTTTGATTCTGTTCAAGGACAGAACACACCTTATTCACACTGTCCTCAAGAATTCCAATGTGGAAGTTCAGAAATTCTGAGTTTTCCTTTCTACAAACCTGATCAACCTGATTGCGGATTATGTAAAGTTGATTGTGATACTGCTCCACATCCGATGATCGAATTGGAAGGAGTAAAGTATCAAGTTCTTGAAAAACAGAATGTTTTTGTCAAAATTAAGGATCCTGTTCTTGAAAATCTCTTAAAGGAAAAGAGTTGTCGATCTTTCGATAGAAATCTATCTCTCCCAATATCTCCTATAATCACCTATAGTGTCGACCCTTTCCTCAACTTGTTTAAATGCAATACTAGTAATGATATCTCGTACGAGGGCTTTCAAAGTTACAATGGTTGTGAAAGTTTCACATTATACTATAACCATTCGTCCATTTCTTCTATTGGATCAACTCTTCTTAGTAAATGTTCAATGATTCAATTGCCTATGGTGTCAGGTTATGAATCAAAATCGAACAATAGTAACCTGTTCGATATGTTGGCTGCTGATGTTTCTCTTGGATGGACAATATCTAATACATGTAATCAATGTTATTCGAGTGGAGGACGATGTCAAGTTGATAGTAACAACAAATTTCTTTGTTCTGTTACTGATCAAGGCAAAGGTATTCAAGAAGTAAAATATGCTTGATTCCTTCATCTTAGTACTCTTTATTTATTCGTTTTTCGTATTGCAGGAAAGCATCTTCGTATAACATGGATCGTTGTTTTAGCCACAGGTAACTCTTTTGTAAAACTGTACTAGTTGCATTGTCTCGAATAGAGACTCTTCACCGGTGTATGACTTCATTTTCCTCCATATAGTTGCAGTTGTCGGCTGCATTGGAATCTTTATTTTGCTGTTCTGCTTTAGAAAAAAGATTTTCTGGCATAAGTACCTCAGGTTTTGGGAATCGAAAGCTGAGGATCATCGAAATATTGAAGCATTTCTCAAGAACAACGGGCCATATGCTCCGATGAGATATAGTTATTCAGACATCAAAAAGATGACTAGTAGCTTCAAAAACAAACTAGGCCAAGGAGGATATGGTTATGTATACAAAGGAAATTTACATAATGGAAATCCTGTTGCTGTGAAGGTTTTGAATGGACTAAAAGGCAGTGGTGAAGAATTCATTAATGAGGTATCGAGTATTAGCAGGACATCACATGTTAACATCGTGAGCCTCGTGGGATTCTGTTTTGAGGGTCGAAAAAGAGCTCTAGTTTACGAATTCATGCCCAATGGATCACTTGAAAAGTTCATCTATGAGGAAAGATCAGACACAGACAGAGTTCGTCAACTAGATTGGCAAGTACTGTATAAAATTGCATTAGGCATTGCTCGTGGATTGGAGTATTTGCATCGTGGTTGTAACACTCGGATTCTACATTTTGATATCAAGCCTCATAACATACTACTTGATGAAGATTTCTGTCCTAAGATATCTGACTTTGGACTTGCTAAACTCTGCGTAAAAAAGGAAAGTATAGTGTCAATGTTAGGTGCACGAGGGACTATCGGTTACATTGCTCCTGAAATTGTTTGTAGAAACTTGGGAGGCGTATCACACAAGTCTGATGTTTATAGCTATGGAATGATGGTGTTAGAGATGGTTGGAGGAAGGAAAAATGTTGTTGATCGAACGAGTGAAGTCTACTTTCCAGATTGGCTTTATCAACGAATAGAACTAGACGAAGAACTTCAATTAATCGGGATAATGAATGAAGAGGAGAAAGAATGTGCACGAAAAATGGTGATAGTGAGTCTATGGTGCATCCAAACTGGTCCTTCAAATAGACCATCTATTACTAAAGTTGTCGAAATGTTGGAAGGGAACTTGAACTCTTTGCAAATTCCTCCTACGCCTTACCTATATTCTTCCTCAAGGTCAGAAGTAAAATTGATCTCATCAGTAGAAGAATCGAGTTCCCGATCAACTCTCTCTACCTCCACGAGGTAGGGTAAAGTGATTTGTGTACGTACGTTTTTCCCTCTCTAGACCTCATTTGTGGAATTACACCAAGTATAATGTTGTTAGTTGTACAAAATTTCTTCATAGTGTTTTGGATGGTTGCTTCTTTAGTCTTTGCTTTGTTAGAAATATGTAAATCAACTAACAACCTTGAGAGTCAAAAAATGTGTGAGATTGATTATCTTTATTTATTTATGGTAAGTAAGATTGACTGGAAAATAATTATTACAAAAGGCAAGACTAAATAAAATATGGCTTAGTTTTTTTTTTTTTTTTTTGAGGTGGGAAATTTTTTGTTTGAGCATATGGGATAATTTTATATGACTTGGTCTTATTCTTTTGTTTGCTTCCTTAATCATGATTTATTCAAATGCAACACTAGTATTACTAACCACAATAGAAGGAAAAAAAAGGATCAATTATTTGAAAAAATAAATTTACTCACATTCAGTACAACAATATATTCAATAAATCTCGTAAGTAGAGTTTGGAAATGATAGAATATACACAGATCTTACTCATATCTTTGTGGATAGAGCTGTCAAAATGGGCTGGCCCAACCCAACCCTAACGGTATAATGTTGTTAGTTGTACAAAATTTCGTCATAGTGTTTTGGATGGTTGCTTCTTTAGTCTTTGCTTTGTTAGAAATATGTAAATCAACTGACAACCTTGAGAGTCAAAAAATGTGTAAGATTGACTATTTTTATTTATTTATGGTAAGTAAGATTGACTGGAAAATAATGATTACAAAAAGCAAGACTAAATAAAAATATGGCTTATTTTTATTTATTTTTTTGAGGTGGGAAATTTTTTATTTGAGCATATGGGATAGTTTTATATGACTTGGTCTTCTTCTTTTGCTTGCTTCACTAATCATGATTTATTCAAATGCAACGCTAGTATTACTAACCACAATAGAAGGAAAAAAGGATCAATTATTTGAAAAAATAAATTTACTCATATTCAGTACAACAATATATTCAGTATAATCTCGTAAGTAGAATTTGAAAATGATAGGATATACGCAGATCTTACTCCTATCTTTGTGGATAAGAGAGAAGTTGTACTCTTTTATTCTCATAAATGAAAATATATCATGAAATATCATAGTTTTGAAATGTCTTTTTTTTTAATCGTGACGATTTGGTATGGTTTGTGAGTGATCCAATAGGACAACTACGTTGAATATATCTTGAAGTCATATATTTTTTCTCTCTTCTTTCTCTTCTGTGTATGTAGTTTTGAAATCATGACAATCCGATGTAGTTTATGAGTAATCTTGCCGCTCGTAAGAGCATAAAGTTATATCGATCTGTCAAGACTTGTATGTTATAGTTTTCCGATTTTGGTTCTTCTTGCCAGCTCACTTGATCATCTTTGTTGTTCAACTTTAAAAAAATTTGGTACCTAAATTTTTCACTAAACTTAAAAGGTTAATTTTGCACAAATATCACTCCAATTTACAAGACTTCAGGCCCAAAGCAAAGTCCAAAATTGGCTAGGGGAATGCAATTGGGCTAACTGAGGCCCATTATGAAGTAAATTTTTTTCTTGTCCAACACCCACATTGGAGCCCGCCTAAATTCGAATTTGTGCCTAAAAATATCACATTGGGGGTAAAGCGCTTCCTAACAAATGTGACTCTACATCCAAAGAGATTCGAATCTGAGACCTCTGGTGAAGGAGTACCGTAAATTTTTTAATAAATATATCCAAATCTTAAACAACTAATAAAGGTAGGGATAACAAACAGTACAAACTATGGTGTGTTGCATAGCAAACCCGCATTAAAAAGAAGTATATTGAACTACTTCAAAAAGTAAGAAAAAAATTCGTTGAACTATTTTGTAGTGAGAGATATCATATCTAAATATCGTAGTCTCGTATCCGCGCCTGTATAACCCTATACTCGCTTGCACAAGTTCAAACTCACACCGATCCATTGTCATCCCTAACCAATGGAACATACATAATTGCTTTTGCCGCTCCACCCTTTAAACTTTATGGAGCTATGTTCTTAAACCACTAATTAGAATTAAAGGCTCCAATAGAAAGAAAAAAATTTAAAAATTTAGTCAAAGAAGAAAAAGAAAAAGTATAGTATATAAAAAATTAAAAAAATCATACATGGGAAATGTTGCATGAAATCAAGCAAATTATAGCATTTGATTTTGGCCCCACGTTGGAGACAAGAAGAGAAACAGAAGGTAATAATTTATTTATTTGTTTTATTTTATTATTCATAATAAAGTGTAAAAGACAAATTATTAAACAAATCATATTTCTAATCAAAATTCCAAACTTTGCTTTTTGTCGTTAGACCAAATGATTAATCTCCTCACTTTAAATATAAACTTGCACTCTTTACCTTTTTCTTGCTTTTGCTTTATTGTACTTCTCTTTGATTTTTTGTTCTTATTTTTTTGTCATTATAGTCATTAACTAATTAAGTATATATATTGATATTCTTGCCATTTTAAGTGTTTTATTACTAATTCTTAATAATGATGATTGAAATAGTTAAGTATATATTGAATTTTTTTTCTTTTTGCCATTTTAGGTATTTTACAACTTCATAATATTGATATACTTGAATTGACGTATTACGGGGCCTACAATCATGTGAGTTAATTCTACTTTGAATATGCTTTATTTCTTTTTGTAAACTATTTTCTCTTGTATGTCTTAAGACCTATGTGAGTTTTCGCTTGTATTTTCACTATTCGATTCGATTAAAGCCTGAACAGAGATACTCTCTATTTATAGCGTGCATGCGACCTTAGTCCTCTATGATTAAATGTAGCGGCAAGTAAAAAAAGGATTTGGTAGAATTCATGATCGTCAAATCAAACCTTACATAATTTCATGAGAAATAAGTATAAATAAAAGTATTTACATTATAGATATTAAAATGACATTTCTAACTCAAAACCTACGACGTCTACGCGAAATCGTTTATTTCACATAAACTCAATAAAGCAATTATGTGTCTATGTGAAAATGCTCTTTGAACAACAACAACAACATAACTCAGTATAATTTCACAAGTGGGATCTGATAAAACATTTTTCCTATCATGTGAATATAGAGAGATTGTTTCGATAAAATATTCTTTAAACATTGATCACACACAAAATATTATATGAACTTTCATTTTTTAAAATAGTGACAAGTCAATCAAAAAGGCTTTATTGTGCATAGCTTATACAGTAATATAGAAGTGACAAATGATGTTACATGGCATTAAATTAAATCTAAGTTTAATTTAAAAGATTTTTATTGGTTTTGTACCCAAAGGCCAAAAGCAAAAGTGAAATTTTGAGTACTTCAAGAGAATGACCAAAAGAACGTTGCTTTGTTTCTTTATTCAACCGTAGGGCAAAGCCTTTATGAACCTCCTTTTCTTATTCTTAGGAACACAAATACCACAAAAAGCCACTAAAACCCTAGCACTTCCTACAACTTTTTTAAAAAATAATAATCGCGGTGTGTGAATTAATTTATTTGTATTAGACTAATTTTGTGAAATAACTATGACGTACCTTCAATTTGTGTATATGTAGATTATTTTCACGTAATGCATGTCATCTTCTATCAATACAAATATTAGACAAGTCTTTATGAAACTTCTCTTTCTCATTCTAGTCAATTTGCATGTATGTCGATTAATATAATGTGATGCATGTTATCGTCTACCAATACAAGTATTTATGAAGCTTCTTTTCTCATTCTCATTAATTTGCATATACGTCAATTAATTTAACATATTATTTTCTGTCAATATAAGTACTGAATAAGCATTTATGAAGCTTCTTTTCTCATTCACATGACACAAAAACCACTAAAGTCCTAGCACTCCTTTAATATTAGTATTTTTTTGAGTAACCATGATATACAAGTCATTTATGCACAACTCGATTAATTCTATCGAAAAGAAAAGGCTATTAAATCCCTTGCACTTCATGCTATTTTATTTTTATTTTTATAAATGTGATGTTCTGACTAACTTATTATTCTCTTTGTTCCTAATTATTTGTCCATTTTTTTATTTTTTAGTTGTTTCTAATTACTTGTCAATTTTAACAAATCAGGAAATGACAAAAAAAATTTTACCTATTATGCCCTCAATTAATTACTTTGAAAACGGTAGAACTTTTTGAAAATCTTAAGTTTTTTATTCATCTACTTCAAAATTAATAGGGGTAAAATGGTAAACTCATTATGTCATTAATTGTTTTCTTAATAGGTGTGTCAATTCAAAAGTGAACAAGTAATTAGGAACAGATCAGTAGTATCTTGACTAATTTTACAAAGTACTTGTTATTTTTAATTTGCATGCATTTAAACTAATTTTATGAAATATCAATCATCTCCGACCAACATATGTGTATCAACATCTATTAATATAAATACCAATTATCTTCATTTAACATAGATATTGATTAAATCTATTTATCATTATTTAAACAAATAAAAAGAAATCAATTAATATACCTTGGCTCTTCCTAGTATCATTTTTCTTTTTTTTCTTTTTTGGTTCATATTAACTAAATCATCTAGTATATGAAAAGGTTTAAACATATTTTTTCTGTTTTAAAAAATCAAGAAAGACATTAATTTTTCTTTAACTCTACCCCTACTTCAATAATAAATTATCAAAAAGAATAAAGGAAACATAAAGGGTCTCTATCTCTCCCAAGTAAACCTTATATTAAAAATATATATTTCATTTTACTTCTCAAAATTACTAGAGTTTTATCATTTCTATCATACACTATCTTTATTAATAAATAAAAGTAACAGTAATCAAATTTAGAGTTCTAAGAAATTGCTAAAACATCCCTAGAAACCTACTTATGCTACTTAGACTTATTAATGAAGTCATAGAATTTTGTATAGAATATAAAAGAAAAATGATTCCATTTCTACCAAATCATCACTAATAAAATTAGTTTAGTAGCATACTACATTCCTAATTAAAACTTTTTTGAGGAATATGTCAAGTCAACAAAAATCAAATAATATTCAACAGAAGGAGTCAAAATTAGAATTCAAAGTATCATTGATAAGGTTTAGATTAGTAAAGTACACTCTTAACTAAAAAAATTCTTAAAAGATATGTTAAATCAACACAAATCAAGTAATATGCAACGAACGAAATAGTCAAATTTAGCCTTAAAAAGTATTACTCCCTTCTGTTCAATAATACTTGTTCATTGTTGACTTTACACATTTCTTAAAAAATTATAAATAGAAGGGTAATTTTACTATATCACCATTTGAAACATAATAAATACAATATCTTGAAAAATGTAATAAAAGAATTACTATAATTAATGATAAGAACAAATTAAAAACTAAGTGTAAAATTATTCATTGATTTTATAAAGTAGACAAATATTATTGAACATTCCAAAATAGTATATAGTGAACACCTATTGTTGGATCGAAGGAGTATTAAAAAGAATAGTTTAATAAAATACATATCTAATCAAAATTTTCTTAAAGAATATTTATATATTGGGTCAATATATGTCAAATCTAGAATTCAAAGTATCATTAATAAGTTTAATAAATTTTCTTGAAGAATATTTAACTTGTTAAATTTAAGAGGCATATCAAGTGAACATAGGTCAAGCGAATAGATTAATAATTAAATTAAAGGAGTATATCAAGTAGGTTGTAATATAAAATGGATATAATGTCCAAATACTATATACTAAAATATGAACTTGCATTAATTGCCCCACAATTGTCACATTATTTTCAACATTAATTACTATCACCACCTTTCTCTCTTCTTCACCTTTCACTCTGTTTTTTCTCTTCACTCTTCAATGGCTACTACTACTCTACTCATGAACTTCCATTACACTTTTCTTTCATTCTTCTTCCTCTTCACCCTTCTTGAATCTTCCCCAAACCCAGATGTTGCACCATTACTAGCTTTCAAATCAGCTTCAGATGAAACAAACTCACTCTATAACTGGAACTCATCAACTAGCCCCTGTTCTTGGACTGGTGTATCTTGTCTTAACAATAGAGTTTCTAGACTTGTTCTTGAAGGTCTTAATCTAAAAGGGTCTTTCCAAAATCTTGTATTTCTCAAAGAGTTAAGAGTATTGAGCTTGAAATATAACAATTTTTCCGGTTCTGTTCCGAATCTTTCGAACCTTACTGCTTTGAAGCTGCTGTTTCTTTCCCATAATGAGCTTTCTGGGGAGTTTTCTGAGTCGTTAACCTCGCTTTTTAAGCTTTATAGACTTGATCTGTCGTATAATAAGTTTTCCGGTGAGATTCCGGTGAAGGTGAATCGTTTGACCCATTTGCTTACTCTTCGTCTTGAAGGAAATGGGTTTTCCGGTGAGATTTCTGGGGTTAATCTACCTAATCTTCAAGAGTTTAACGTTTCTGGTAACAAACTCGTTGGAGAAATACCCATTTCGCTATCTCATTTCCCGGAATCTGCATTTTCGAAGAACCGGGTTCTTTGTGGTTCTCCGTTGCCAAACTGTACGGCGGCGGTTCCTCGTGAACCGTCGTCGTCGGCAGGAGCTTTAGCTTCTCCGGTGAGTCCTAAAACTACCATTGCATCTTCTCCGAGCTCATTGCCGGTGACCTCTGCAACTTTGAGTCCAAAAAATACCCATCATAGTAGTGGTAAAATGAGCTCATTAGCAATAATCGCCATTATACTAGGTGATGTGTTGGTTCTATGTGTTGTGTGTATTTTTCTCTACTGTTTCTTCTGCATTAGGAAAGTTTCTTCTCAGAAGAATGGGTCACACATTCTTGAAGGTGAGAAGATTGTGTACTCGTCTAGCCCGTATCCTAATACGGGCCAGACGAGTGGGTTCGAGAGAGGGAAGATGGTGTTTTTCGAAGGGGCGAAAAGGTTTGAGCTTGAGGATTTGTTGAGAGCTTCAGCTGAGATGTTGGGAAAAGGGGGATTTGGGACTGCTTATAAGGCTGTGTTGGATGATGGAAATGTTGTTGCTGTGAAAAGATTGAAAGAATTGAATGTTTGTGGAAAAAGAGAATTTGAGCAACAAATGGAAGTTTTAGGAAGACTTAGACACCCAAATTTGGTTAGTTTGAAAGCATATTACTTTGCTAGAGATGAGAAGTTGTTGGTGTATGAGTTCATGACTAATGGCAACTTGTTTTGGCTTCTTCATGGTAAGTTTTGTTCTTCAAGAAATTCAATAGTACTAACATATTTTAAAATGGAGTAACTTTGCGGGATTACACTGAGTATGTTGTTCTTGTTATTGATATGTGATTGTGTTGTTGAACTTGTTGATTTTGAAAAGAAAAATGTGATCTTTAGGATTGTTTTGTTGAAATTGATTGATTTGGGTGATAAAGTTTGGCAACTAGTAGCAAAAGTCACATGTGGTTGGTTTGTGTCTTGTTTTTTTTTGGTTTTTAGTTGCTTTTTTTGGCTGCAACTGTTAATAAGGACTGGTCTCTAATGCATATAAGAATAGAAACCCAAATTTGGATAGTTTGAAAGCATATTACTTTGCTAAAGATTGAGTAGTTGTTGGTGAGTTTGGTGTATGATTTCATCACTTGTTTTGGCTTATTCATGGTAAATAGTATTCAACCTTTTGTTCTTTAAGAAATTCATAGTACTAAAATATTTGTGAATTACTTGTTTCTTAAAGAAAAATGTGATCTTTAGCTTTTTGTTGTAGAATAGATTATTGATTGACCAATAAGGATTATAGTGGAGTTGTAAGTACTTCGTCATCTTTAATCTGAGGTTTCAAGTTCGAGCCTTGAGTATGGACTTGCCCTTGTTAGGTAGCGGTTTGTCCCTACGTGGGACTTCCTAGCGCGAACCCGTATCCGGCTCCAATGCGGTTGCCGTACACCGGATGGGAAAAAAGGAGAAGATTATTGATGGATTTGGTGGTAAAGTTTGGCAAGTAGTATAGCATAATCACATGGGGTTTGAGTCTGGCTTTTTGTCTTTAATTGCTTTTGGTCTGCTACTGTTAACCAGGGCTAGCCTTCTGATGCAATAGGAATAAAGATGGGATGCCTCAATACTAGACAGTATTTGCTTTAGTTAATGTTTCTATTTACATAATTGAAACTATCCATGTGGGGATACTGAAAATCTACGTTGCTCGGACTCTTCAAAAATGTCGATGAGGCATTTTTTGAGGATCCGACATGGGTAAGTCCTACGTAGTCTTTTCAAGCTAAAACTATAGAATATTGGAGTTTCTGGTCAAGGTATGTTGGTTCATTAACAATCTTTGTCACATAAGCTATTCTTGATTTTCAAATGTAGGGAACTTAAATTATTTAACAATCTTTATCATCTTATTCTTGAAAAAGTTTTTAAAGGAATCTAATTTACTCATGATGGTCCTTAAGTGACAGAAGATTAAAGCAAAGGACTTGTTGTACCAGATGAATAGAATTATGTGTTCCCTCTGATTTTTGGGCCAAAGCAAAAGAAAGAAATTCACACTTTTTAGGCAAGAGATGCCCTACTGTCCCATTGTGCTCTACAGCTTTTTTGCTTGTCTTTTTGACATCACTTAGTATTCTTTCTGGTTCAAATGGTAAAGAATCAACTTCTTGTTGAATTGCACCTGTCATTCATGTAACAGGAGACAGCTGCTTCATATGTTAAATTTTCTCATTTTAGAAATATGAACAATTATGTGTTACTATTCCTACCATCAAAGTCTGCTATGTCAACTTCAAACTCCTTGTCCTCTCTGCCCATGGTATTGTTCTTTTGTCTAGTTAAAGTTGCATCTTTATCTTTCTATAACAAATACTCCCTCCGCTTCAATTTGTTTGTCTGGTTTTGACTTGGCACGGAGTTTAAGAAAAGTAAAGAACACTTTTGAATCTTCTGGTCTTAGTTCTTAAACATGTCATGTGGAAAGTTGAAATTAAATAGTTGCCAAAAATGGGAAAGGGGCAAATAAGCGAAAATGTGTAAGTGTTCCATTTTATAGTAGTTTGAGTAAATGTTTTGATGGACATGAATCTTCTTGCTACAGGTAACAGAGGGCCTGGAAGAACTCCTTTAGACTGGACAACAAGGTTAAAGATTGCAGCCGGAGCGGCTCGAGGGCTAGCCTTCATCCACAACTCATGCAAGTCCTTGAAACTCACTCATGGCAACATCAAATCAACTAACATCCTCATCGACAAGAGCGGCAATGCACGTGTCTCCGACTTTGGTCTAGCCATCTTCGCCACACCATCTTCCGTCCCAAAAACCAACGGCTACCGAGCCCCTGAAGTCGCATTGGATGGTCGTAAAATAACTCAAAAGTCCGACATCTACTCATTCGGGGTCCTATTACTCGAGCTGCTAACCGGTAAATGCCCCTCAGTCGTGGACAACGGTAGTGGCCTCACAACCGGCTACGGAGGGGTTGTTGACTTACCAAGATGGGTGCAATCCGTGGTGAGGGAAGAATGGACTGCGGAAGTGTTCGATTTGGAGTTGATGAGGTATAAGGACATTGAGGAGGAAATGGTGGGGCTATTGCAGATAGCTATGGCATGTACTTCAACATCACCAGATCAAAGGCCTAAAATAAATTATGTTGTGAAAATGATTGAAGAGTTGAGAGGTGTTGAAGTTTCACCTTCTCATGACACTGCTACTGATTCTGTTTCTGACTCTCCTGCTGTTTCTGAAGATAATACATGTGGTGCAGCTAGTCAGTAGTGAGTTTTTTTTCCTACTAGTTTGTTATTCTGAGTTATGTAAATTAACCTCTTAGTTTTAATCCTTTTATCTATAAGATATAATTTAGGAGAAGTTTTATAAGGTTAACATAACAAGTTGCAAGATATTATGAATGAGTAAAAAATGGTTGAATTGATCCTAATTAATGGTTTAATTGCATAACCTTTGGTGCAAACATCAAGAGTCTACTCAAAGCATGTGATGTAAATTTCCTTGCAAACAAATGACAAATACTTGTCTTCTTACCATTATACTCACAACTACTCTCACTCCTCAACTTCTTCAAGAACTCTTTAGTTATATCTTGTCTATTAAATCGGGCCGGGTGGGCCCCACCCTTCGACCAGTCAACCCAAGTCAAGGTCCGGCCCGAATTCCAATTCTTGAATTTCATGTTCACGAACGTTGGCAGGTAGTGTTCATCAGCGTAGCACGAGCCCTTGCAGTAGTTTTGAAAAATCGAGAAATACGTCTTGTCTGAAACGATCTCTACGGCAAGATCCCTATCAATTTGAAACCATTGAGACCCTTTCCTCCATTGTGAAAGTTTGATCATCGGGCTCATTTGTGGGCGGTACCTACCCCGGCCCAATGGGCTGGGCTGGTCATACGTCTCGACGAAATTTTCGTTGGAGTTTATTAGGTGAGTGTAGACAGTAGAGAAATTGAATAAGGGAATGCATGCCTCAGAGAGAAGAACAAATCTCAGGTTAGAGATATCGAGAAGAGCATTTGCTAGTAATCTTTTTTCAGCCTCAACCATATTTACTTTTCCCCAATCAACTTCTTTACTTGGAATTCTCCTTCCATGAAATATAAAACTTTCATCAATATTTGATTTATTATAAGAAGGATGAGAATGTACATAAATTGAATAAAATCCTTTATGTCCTTTAAAAAATAGCTCCCAAAGTGGTGATAACAAAACTGGCCCTTTTGTTAAAAACATGAAAGCCACTTTTGGTTGTATTTTAAATGGTAACTCTTTAACTTTTGGCACCATTGAACTTCTCCATAATAACTCTTCATCACTCATATCATGTTCAACATTAATTGGCTTAATACACTCATTCAACCCTAATCGAGGAATTATCGATCGCGATGATGGTGGTAGTGATGGTGGTGGATTAAAAGAAGAATAGTTTAAAATTTGGCCATTTATAACTTGTAAGTTGACACTAAAGTCATTGAAATAAGAAGTGAAAATAATACCACAAGTTATACCACAAGCAAAAAAGAAGAAAAAAGAAAGGAGATATATCATATTTAATGGGGTAGTGAATAAATTTCTGAAATTTTGTTTTTTGTTCTTCATGATTATATTATGTTAAGAGAGAAAATATAATTTGAATGAAGGGAAAAAAATCGATTGTCTTAATATATAGAGGTTTAGTTAATCATAATCCGTATCAAATTAGGATTATATTAATATTATTACCTAGCAACTATAGTAATCATAATCCGTACCAAATTAGGATTTATTACTAATCTATTTATATAAAAAAACAATTATTAAATAAAGTCAATAAAAATAAAACAAGAAAATTCAAAATATATATTAGGGCGGTGTTTTAACTGAAAAAATATATATTAGATATTTATCATTGTTAATTTTCTTGTTTATATCTATCATGTTTTGCTTCTCAAGAATTAATTTAACTAATTTTTAAAGCTTATTAAATTAGATTAATTTAATAAGTTTTAGATTTTCAATTTAGATATTTGGAAAATACTACAAGTTACAATGTCTCTTCGTTTAATATGATAAAAAAAATACATTTTAAAATGTTTATCACAGTCTATAGTTTAACTCGTGACTAGTAAATAACTTACCCAACACCTTTGGGCCAAACCAATGAATACAATATACTTGTCTTTCTTTTAGATAAAAGAAATTCAAATTCTAACTACAAAATTCTCTTTTTATATTTTGTAATTTTGCGCTTTCTTTATTGTATTTATATATCATGAATGATACAAACTATACAAGAGCGAATAAATACAACTGATACATATCTATGAAGAGAGAAAGGTGGAAATACACCGTATAACCTAAATACGCGTATAAGTACAATAAATACAATCGTGTAACACTTCTCATCATTTTCTCTATTACACAAAGGAAGAAAAATCCTTTATATATAAGCGTAGGATTTATACACAAACACTAACATTATGAATAAGCAAAAAAATGGTCTTTTATTTAAAATAAAAACTGAAATTCTTACATATCTCACATTTACTTTTTTACAAGGGGAAAAATAAGGAAAAATCAAAATCAAAGAATGAATTAATAAATGAACCCATTGATCATGTGATCAAGTTAAGGTTTGTACAAAGAATTAAATTTTTTTTCCATGTACATCAATTTGTGTTAATTAATCCTAATTAATGGTTAAATTGCATAACCTTTGGTGCAAAAATCAATAGTCTACTCAAAGCATGTGGTGTAAATTTCCTTGCAAACAAGTGACAAACACTTGTCTTTTCACCATTGTACTCACAACTACTCTCACTTCTCAGCTTTTTCAAAAACTCCACACTTATATCTGACCTATAATAACGGGTTGGGTGGGGCCCGCCCTTCGACCAGTCAACCCATGTCAAAGTCCGACCCGAATTCCTCTTTTCGAATTTCATACTTACAAAAGTTGGTAAAAAATGTTCGTCAGCATAGCACGAGCCCTTGCAATGTTTCTTGAAAACCGAGAAATACGTTTGATCAGAAACGACCTCTAAGGCGAGATCTCTGTCCATTTCGAACCATTGAGACCCTTTTCTCCATTGTGGAAGTTTGATAGTCGGGCTCATCCGTGGGTGATATCGACCCCGGCCCACTGGGCCGGGCTGGTCATATGTCTCCACGAAATTTTTCGTGGAGTTCATTAGGTGAGTGTAGATAGTAGAGAAATTGAACAAGGGAATGCATGCCTCAGAGAGAAGAACAAATCTTTGATTAGAGATATCAAGAAGAGCATTTGCAAGTAGTCTTTTTTCAGCCTCAACCATATTTATTTTTCCCCATTCAACTTCCTGCATTTCATCAATTAAACAAAAGTTTAATTTATTTTTAATGATATTAGTCTATTAATTATAAATGTATACTTCAAGCAATTGATGTAATAATTATCAAACCAATAAAAAATCATTAGCTAGAAATACTTCTCTCTTTTTCTTTTTTTTTGGTAGTTTGAAGCATTTATAAGTTGTTTTCACCAGAAAAAGTTTGGGGGTAGGTCCATTTTCATTTCATATATAGCTAAAATAAAATAAAATGGGGTAGGCCCATTTTTGTCTTAACCCTAAAGTTAAAGTTTTCTATTTAAATTCAGATTAGTCGGATATTAAAACAGATTGCAGATAATGATAACAAACTATATGATAAAGGAGTAAGTACTTTATTTTTAAATAGAGGTTTCGTATTCAAATTCTATGAATGAATTGAGATGCATTAGGTAGGAAATATTTAATTCCCAGAATGAAGTTTCTTGATGCAATTCGAATTAGTTAGATCTCAAAACGAATACCGAATACTTGGTGAGATAACAAAAAAAAATCTAACAAGGGACATGAGTAGTTTGCTTCTCATTAAAACACACATGGGTTTATAGTTCCCATTTAATATTATATACAACTATATATCCAAACATATAGGCCATAAAATCAATAATTTGTCAGAGAAAATCTATGACATAAATGGAAAAAAATATTGAAGAGTAACAAAAAAAAAAAGGAGCACATAAAGTTTTCTTAAATAGTTTAATGGAACATATGTTGTTTAAAAAAAACTATGAACATTATTTGAAAGTTCTATAATTTATAATTTAAGTTCTATATATTGACGATATAAAAAAATAATCATACGATTAGATCACTTCTAAAATAAATACATTAACTATCAATTGATAACCTGATTAAAATATATAATAAATAATCTAATATAACAGGTTAAATTGCTCTAATGCTACATATATCCTTTAATTCTTAACAAAATTATATTGCAAACTCTATACGTGAAAATATTGGAGAAAGAGTAAAGCAAATAAGTTCACATCAAAAAACTTCACTATCTTAAAGTTAAATTATTCTAGTGCGAACTCGAAATCTCTTGATTATAATAGGATTGATTGTTTGCTAATAAATACGAACCACTAGATTTCTAACAAAGTCACCTACTTTATTGTAAATCTTTTTTAAAATTATTTATCATTTATTATTTATTTATTTTCCTTTCTTTATTGACTAGTTTTTTTTTTTTTTTTGAATAGTAAGAAACATCATGATCCTAGAATCTAGACTTATTCTTGAATTTTCATAAAGAAACGAATATAGCCTTGTTGACTACTTCAATACTCCATTCTTTTCTTTACAATTAAATATCCTTCAATTAATTAATTATTTTCTTTTTATATAAATATATTCCATTTAAGTTTTGTCAGAGTCTTACAAACACTTTGCTATTAATGACAAAATGGTCCCAATCTTTTGCCTCAGCTAATGACTCATCAATTCCAAGGTACCATAGTAAAGAAACAAATATTATAATACAATTATTCATATTATTATTTTTATAATCGTGGTGTTTGAAGGATTAAATTGTGAATACTTCGACTGATTATTGAAATGCTATCTCTAACCCTATCAACAGAGTTAAAATATTACTCTATTCATCAAAACTTGAACAGATGGAAAGAAATCATCAAGAACTTTCGTCTTCTTAATAAAATGTGTTTCATAGCTTTAAGAATATTCGTCTAAACGGTCTTTTATCTCTCTAATTAAGTGTTTTTTGCTTTATTAATGTGCACAAAATTTTTAGAGGATTAGTGATGCATGGTTCGAACCTATCTCCTCTGTCTTAAGTACTTCTTACTTATAGAGTAGTAATTATCCTAATATGAGACTTTGTTATGTGAATTCAATTTGAGTCAACCCTAGTGCAAATTGAAAATCCTCGTATGTAGATAATCGGTCTATTATTCTATTCTTCTCCATTTAAATACCAAATATTTGTCTGACTCAACGAATTGAAACAAATAAGAAAGAAACTAAGATACTAGAGAGAAAAAAAAAGTTATATAATATGAAACTAACCTTGCTAGGAATTCTCCTTCCATGAAAAATAGAACTTTCATCAACATGTGATTGATTATAAGAAGGATCAGAATGTATATAAATTGAATAAAATCCTTCATTTCCTTTAAAAAATAGCTCCCAAAGTGGTGATAACAAAATTGGCCCTCTTGTTAAAAACATGAAAGCCACTTTTGGTACTCTTTTAAATGGAAATTCTTTAACTTTTGGCACCATTGAACTTCTCCAAAATAACTCTTCATCACTCATATCATGTTCAACATTAATTGGCTTGATATACTCATTCAACCCTAATCGAGGAATTATCGATCGCGGTGATGGTGGTGGTGGTGGTGATAATGGATGTGAATTTAAAGAAGAATAGTTTAAAATTTGGCCATTGATGACTTGTAAGTTAACACTAAAGTTTTTGAAATAAAAAGTGAAAATAATACCACATGCTATACCACAAGCAAATAAGAAAAAAGAAGAAAGGAGATTTATAATATTTATTGGAGTGTTGAATGATTTAATAGCCATTGCTATGGAGTTTTGATTTTGGTTCTTCATGTTAAGAACAGAGAAGAAAAAGAGGAAATAATTTGAATGGTGGAAAAGAAATCTTATATATAGAGAGGGATCTATTATTATTAATATATTATATAAATAAAATTATTAAATAATGTAAATGAAAAGTAACAATAAAACAAAGAAAACTCTTATTTTGGTTACAACTTGGAATATAAGTCAACATAGGCACATTTTAAAAAGAATTATTGAAGGCGGCGTTTTAACGAACACCCTATGATATGATTATTACCATATTATATTCCCTCCGTCTTAATTTATATGATATAAATCTGAATTGCCATAGAGGTTACGAAAGAAAGAAAAACTTTTGAAATTTGTGATTTAAAATAAGTTGTAGATATTTATATGACTATGAATCATTTTATTAATGGTAAAATGAGTATATTGAAATTAAGTTGTTATTAAATATAAAATGTGTCATTCGTTTTTAAACTCATTAAAAAGGAAAGTGAGTCATATAAATTAAGTCAAAGAAAACAGTAAGTATTATAACTTTCCATATAAAGATTATTATAAATATTATACTTATTTTCACCTATTAGAATTACCAATTTCAATAGACGATGTCCAATCAGAATCTAACTCATCGCTAAAAGATTTTCGATAGAAAATTCATTAAAAAAAGTTATCAACGAGACAATTTTCAACAAGCTCTATTAAAAAATTTATCGTGTTGTGTTTTTGAGTTTAACCTCTATACATTGATTGTGTATAAAATCATGAGGTGGAGCTATTGTTTTTACTATGATTTCGACAAAACCCCAATTTAGGTTTAAATTTTGTATTATATTAAAATTCGACTTAATATGTAAAAATAATTTACCGAATGATGAAGTAAATTGCTTTTCTAAAAGAATTCAGAATTTGTAAATTCAAAGAATCTTGATTTTGTCTCTCAAATATAAAATATTTACAGATCAAGTCATATAAAAATAATGTTATTTAATAAATATATATTAATTACATAAGATAATTATTTTAGACAAATAAATTACAATAATTGTGTATAGATTCATTTAATATTTTTCATATATATAAACCTAAAATCAACACGTATTAGCAGCCAAACTGACTCTAGATCGTTCAAATGCGGTGGATTTTTATTTTAGAAAATATTATTTGAAAAAGTCAATAGTTTTTATTTCTTTTTCAATATTAGAAGGAAAAGGAAAGGAAATTGCATGTGCAAAAAGAAAAAGAGGAAAGTGAAATTAACAATTTTTGGGGAATTTGAGACCCATTACTTCTACAGAAGTTTCTAAATATTTTTCCTCTTTACTTTTATTTATTCATTTTAAATTTAATATTTTTTTTAAAAAATAATATAAATATTTTATCTTAATATTCATACTAATTGATGTGTAATAATAATCTTACGTCTTGGGAAATAAATATTAATGTTGGAAATATATAAAAAAATATTTCTTCTTAATAGATTAAAAATGACTAGCAAAAGTCAACAGGAAAAATAGTAACGGTTCCCTATATGTGCCTTTTATAATGGATATTATGAATGGGACAATTTTGGCCAATAGAAATTGAAAAAATGTGCTTGTTTAATTATCTTTAGTTATTTAAGAAGTTATAAAGGAGAACTCGTATTTGATATTTCAAAATTATTATCCTTGTTATCAGATATAATTTTTGTTAAAATATAATTTTTCTTTTAACTTTGAATGAAAATCAGTTAAATCTGAGGCAAAAATTCCTGAGCTTAAAGTAGAATGGCTAATGTTATGCAAAAATGAGAGAACTTGTCTCATATATATGTTTGACGTCCATACATAAATACTTGAATTTCATAGATTTAAAATTATTTCGCAGTAGGTAGACATAATTTTTTTTTTATAAACTTGAGATATAACTTAAATAACGATATCAAAATCATGTGTTTGTACTTCCCTTAATAATAAAATTATCTCTATATAACCTATTATTAGTCATGAATAATCATGAAATTAATCACTAATACTTTAATTAAAAAAATATTTTACATTACAATAATGATTCTTTTCTAAATATTAAATAAATACGAAATGTTTTATAAATCAGAGTATCTTTTTTTTTCTTTAATAGCGTGGGTAAAGGGGTAAACAGAAAAAGTGCCTTTTTTCCAATTTTGCCCCTTTAATTAATCAAGTACTTCTCAGTTCTCACCCCAAAAAAACAAAACTTTTAGGGTCATAGATAAGACTATATATCTCGAAATAAATTTCAGATTTTATATTTAACTTAAAATATTAGTTAATTTTGAAATTATTTTATCCCATTATTTATTAAAATAATTAGATTATCTTCTCATATAAAAAATGAAATAATATAAAATATTTTTATATATCTTATCTCGCATATCAAACGAACCGTTAGTAGCTCATCAAATCATGGTTTACACTTTTTTATCCACTAAAACTTTATCCATAGTGGATGTAGCACATACCTTGTCTTAATCCAACAATAAAATTTCAATTTTTAGGTTCAAACAAATAGTATAAACCCCAAACAAAAAAGTAAAACAAAATAAAAACAAAAACAAATAAATAAATAAAGTGAGTTTGACATATTTCAAAGCATATTCAAATTACAAATTTGTATAGTTTCAAAAGATACCTACCTTCCTCTAATTGTTTTTCTTAATTGTCTTTTTTAGTTGGCAACTAGTTTTCATTTATTAAAAAAATTGAACCTTTTATAATTATTTTAATGTATAAAAACAACAACAAAAGAATAACCAAAAGTAATAATTATGAATATAGTTCGTTGCTCAAAGGGGGCCTCAAGTTTTTGGGTCCAATTTTCTGTTGGAATTAGCTGCCATTGAAGAAGACTAGTCAAAAAAGTTTCCCAAAACACAAGGCCATCACCATTGACCTCTACATATACATTACTTTTCACCGACGTTTATATCAACTCAATGAATATACAATACACATGTGACGTGTCTTTAAAGAAATGGACGCAATATGCTAATATTGTAAGGTCATCAAATTCATCTGAGCTCACATTATAGGAAACATAAATTATCAACTAGATACAATTTAAGTTATTGAACATCAAAAAATCTATCGCTAACCTTATTTAACGATAAAATAGCGACATCAAGGTACAATCTTTTTAATTTCTTTTCCAATTGAAATGATGCAGTTCCAAATTATATACATTATTTACTAAAAGTCAATTTTTTTAGAGGTGCCAAAGTAGTATATATATACAAGAAATTAAAATCAATTATTTTTTAAAAAAACTAGTAATAAAAATACTCACAGATTTGCGTACGTAATTCAGTCAATTAAACATACAAGTATATAACGATATTAAGTTGGTACATATAAGTATATAACGTTATAAGTATATTAGAATTCGAGTGAAGAAGGGCAACTTCATATTCGACCCTGGTTAAATTTTGTTTGGTTGCTTCTAGTTTATGAATTCTAGAATTTTTTTAAGCTTATGTGACGAGGAGCAACCCTCCTTTTTTCTTTCCTTTTATTTTGATAAGTTAGAGAGTAAGATGTGCCCTCACACCTCGTTTTGTAATGCGGAGGTCAGGTTTCACGCCCCTCCATGCTCCTTTGACTTATCTATTGAAGCCCTTTTGAGGGAACCTTTGAAAAAAAAAAGTTGGTATACAATAATACTAATTAGATTAATAGTCAAATATTTAAATTAGATTTCTTATTACATATACAAATAATTGGACAAAAGTCATTGAGTTCATATCTGAGTTAAGTCGCTCATGCTCTGGCAAAGACGAGTTTAAAATTTTAAATATATGAGTTTAAAATTAATTAATTTAGAAATTTTCCAACGAGACATCCGTAGTAAATTTCCGATTTTCGAACGAATTTTATATGAGAAATCTTTCAGTAATTTCTTATCAAATTATCAAAAACGTAATGATAACGTCCTTTAGAAATTAACGATTTTTTTTATAGTGATGAAACCCTTCTAAGAAAGATTTTTTTTTTTTTAGCAAGACCTTACTTTAGCCTTCCACAAGTTTAATTTAAAGTTACATTTTAAATATATTTAATATAAGTCATATGCCTAAAATAATTCTTAGAATAAACTTAATATGGAAAGTTGTAATACTAACTATAAATACTTCTCTATTTTAACTTGTATTCCAAGTTGTAATAACCAAAATATAAATTTTCTTGTTTTCTTGTTATTTTTATTGACTAGTTCCATAGTTTTTCCTTTTTTTATATATATATAAATACATTAATAGATTCCTAGTTTGATACGGATTATAATTTACTATATTCTATATAATTAATAGATTCCTAATTTGATATGGATTATGATTAAATACATCTATGGCTCTATATATACATAACACAATTTCTTCTCTTCATTCAAATTATTTCTTCTTAATTTCTTACTTAACATAATGACGGCTATCAAATTACGTCCATTAAATATTTTAAATCTCCTTTCTTATTTTTTCTTCTTTGCTTGTGGTATTATTTTCACTTTTTATTTTTCACACTTTAGTGTCAACTTACAAATCATAAATGGCCAAATTTTAAACTTTTCTTCTTTTAATTCACAACCATTATCACCACCACCATCATCACCATCACCATCACCGCGATCGATAATTCCTCGATTAGGGTTGAATGAGTATATTAAACCAATTAATGTTGAACATGATATGAATGATGAAGAGTTGTTATGGAGAAGTTCAATGGTGCCAAAAGTTAAAGAGTTACCATTTAAAATACAACCAAAAGTGGCTTTCATGTTTTTAACAAAAGGGCCAGTTTTGTTATCACCACTTTGGGAGCTATTTTTTAAAGGACATGAAGGATTTTATTCAATTTATGTTCATTCTCATCCTTCTTATAATAAATCAAATATTGATGAAAGTTTTATTTTTCATGGAAGAAGAATTCCAAGTAAAGAAGTTGAATGGGGTAAAGTAAATATGGTTGAGGCTGAAAAAAGATTACTAGCAAATGCTCTTCTTGATATTTCTAACCAAAGATTTGTTCTTCTCTCTGAAGCATGCATTCCCTTGTTCAATTTCTCTACTATCTACACTCACCTAATGAACTCCACGAAAAATTTTGTGGAGTCGTATGACCAGCCCGGCCCATCGGGCCGGGGCAGGTACCGCCCGCGAATGAGCCCGACTATCAAACTTCCACAATGGAGGAAAGGGTCTCAATGGTTTCAAATTGATAGGGATCTTGCCATAGAGGTCGTTTAAGACAAGACGTATTTATCAATTTTTCAAAAATACTGCAAGGAATGGTGTTGTGCTGACGAACACTACCTTCCGACTTTCGTGAGCATGAGATTTATGGGGAGGAATTCGGGCCGGACCTTGACTTGGGTTGACTGGTCGAAGGGTGGGGCCCACCCGGCCCGATTTAATAGACAAGATATAACTAAAGAGTTCTTGAAGAAGTTGAGGAATGAGAGTAGTTGTGAGTATAATGGTAAGAAGACAAGTATTTGTCATTTGTTTGCAAGGAAATTTACACCACATGCTTTGAGTAGACTCTTGATGTTTGCACCAAAGGTTATGCAATTCAACCAATAATTAGGATTAATTTTTTGTTAATTTTGATTTTTTTCTCCTATTTTTTCCCTTATAGAAAAGCAAATGTAATGTAAGAATTCCAAAAAAAAATTATATATAAAAGACCAATTTTTCAACCTAATCCGATATTCCGGAAACTCGTTATGATGTCAATGCATATAACATAAACTCTTTCACGAAATCATGCGAACTATGTTCCTCCTTGCTAGGGGGTGGGGTGTGGGTGGTGGTGGGGGGGAGGAGTCAACCAAAACCAAGCAACTTTGGTGCAATCCTAAGTAAAGGTTGCAAAGTACTAGGATGAAATTTCCTCCCAAAAAGAAAACATATTGAACTCATCTTTCCATTATAACTACAATTCAACTCACTCCCAACACTCTTCAAAAACTCCTCTGTCACATCTTTCTTCAAAAATGTCATCGGGTGTGAGCCACCAGCTGACCAATCAGCCCACGTAATGCTCCGATTCGAAGTTAATCCCGGACAAACTTTATTCACCAATGTAGGTAAGTAATGTTCATCCATGTAACATGGTGGCACACAATAGTTCTTAAAAACAGGGTAATACATCACATCAGAGACTATTTTTACTGCAAGTTCGCGATGTACTTCGAACCATTGTGAGCCTTTTCTCCAATCGGAAAGTGTTATGTTCGGGTACATACGTTTGTTGTACCTACCACGACCTATTTTCCTCGGATCGTCAAATGATCCGAGGAAACTTTGGTCGGAATTTATGAGGTAAGTGTAGATTGTAGTGAAATTGAAGAAAGGAATGCATGATTCAGAGAGTAATATGAATCTTTCATTGGAAATGTCTAAAAGTGCATTTGCTAAAAGTCTTCTCTCTGCATCAATCATGGTTGATCTTCCCCATTGTACTGCCTGTGGAAAACAAAAAAACGATACACACGATTCAGAAAGATTTAACTTATATATACCGACAAATAGGTCGAGGCAATTCAATATGTATCGTACTATAGACCAATAACGCCGAGGAAGGCGTCATGGAAATATGTTATTGGTATATAGTAGCATGTCTTGCATAAACTATAGGATGTGGTGGGATGGTTGGATTCCCATCACTTTTGATCAGATGTATCGGATTTGAGCCCTACAAATGGAAAACTTCTTGGTAGGGAACTCTTAACGATCCCCACAGTGGGCTTACCCGACATGAATCTTGACTAGTCGGGCTAGTAAATTTCATATATCGAATGGATAAAAAAACAAGCCGAGGATCTATTGGGAACAACCTCTCTACCTCCCAAGGTAGGGGTAAGGTTTGCGTACACACAATCCTTTGGTATGTTATTATTGCTTAATCATAAAGAAATGCCATATGATAAAGAAATGCTATTTTAAAAAAGCAATTGAACCTGGCTAGGTATCCTTCTTTTATAAAACACAGATGATGGAGGAGGTTCATAGTTGAAATCTGGTGAAGTATGAATGTATATTGAAAACAGCCCTTCATGTCCTTTAAAGAACATCTCCCAAAGAGGTGCCAATGGCAATCTACCCCTTGTTAAGAACAAGAATGCCACTCTTGGGATTCGATTAAACGGGTACTTCTCTATTTGAGGTACCATTGAAGCTCTCCACATAAGTTCTTCATCGTTCATCGAGTGCCAAACATCATTCAACTCCTCCATGGTCCTATTGGAACTAGAATGAGACGAAGAAGAGTTACAAACAAGATGTGTAGAGATGGAGAGATTGTAAATTGGTGATTGATGAGGCAAGTAGAAATCTTCATAGATAACAATCTTCCTGAACTGATAATTGATGAACAAGCCTAATAGTAGTACAAAAAATGAGACAGATAAAGTAAGAACTATGGTGGCACCAAGATGGAAACTCATTTCTCTAAAACAAAATGGTCATTCACAAATCATATGTATAAAGTGATAGTAAAAGGTCTCAATTTATGATATGTATAAAGTAAGTGAAAATGAGGAATAAATGCAAAGGAGCATGGGAAGTGTTAGTATGGGGCAAGAATAAAATGTGAAATAAAAAGAGGCAAGGTGTGGTTTTTGTTTTTATTGCAGTTAAAGTAAAACTGCAATTATGAGCCTTAAAGAAAGAACAGAAAGTTGCATTGTAAAGAAACTGGTTTAAAGTTAAATACAGTGAAATAATTTTTTACACTATCCAATCATTACCAGTAGTCGATTACCGCACTATTTTATTGTAGTTTTTTTTTCTGTCATGTTTTCTATAGTATCAGCTTTGACATACTTTTTCTTGAGCTGAGGGTCTATAGGAAACAACCTCTCTACCTCCCAAGGTAGGAGTAAGGTCTGCGTAGACTCTACACTGCCCAGACCCCACTTGTGGAACTACACTGAGTATGTTGTTGTTGTACATTATACGATCATGCTTATTATGAACACATACATGTTAATGCATGTTAAGCCTGAGGGTGTATTTGTTTTTATACACCTACAATGCACAAAACTTACACTTCACGACCCTGCCCCAGGGCAGAGCTAGAGAGGCGGAAGGAGTTCATCCAAACCCCCTTTAGCCAAAAATGACATTGTATATACTGGTATATAGTAGATGATGAATCCCTAATTGTAGCAATCCACATCCATTGGCTCAATTATTGGCACTACAAGTGAAAGATGCACTTATCGATGAAATAACAGGCACTGCTAAACAAAAGATAGTTTCTATAATAACACAATAACAAAAGTTGTGTGATCAATTAACACTAATCTTGTCTTACACTTCTAATTGATCCAATCGCTTTCTTTAATCACAAAGAAATATCAGAAATGCAGAACAATTATGGCGAGTTATGCGCACAACACTATCAATGAATATTTTGCTACTAAAAACAGCAATGTAAACATCTTCACGCTTCTCCTAGAGCTTCTGGTACAGTGAGAGAGAAGATGACCTGGAACCAGCCGGTAATTAACTTCCTTGACAAATTCTGCCTTTCAGAGCAAGAATTGTTGTTTGCATCATCTAGAGAGAAGTTTGTTTTTTTCTGGAGAATGATACAGCCAAGCAACCAATGGCCACAGCTCCAGTACCGACTAGTAAAGCCGCTCTGACCGTGTGATGCTTTATTGAGAATGCACTACTTGAGTATTCTAATACCCACCTAAAAAGGAAACGCAGCCCACAACTTGCCTGAAAATTTTGGATTGAAAAATCCTGCAAATCGATGAAGGAAATGACTTCTTAGGCCCTTCGAAAATATAAAAACCAAGTGCACAAACAAATAGGTAGTCGTGCATAATTGAGATAGTGATCTACATTCGAGACTGTATCTGATGAAATGTATGTAGGCAGTACCAACTAGCTATTACAAGAAAAATAAGTAGTCATCCAACCTAAAGGAAGAAAGGTAACTGCAGGTCTTAGGGGTCAGCTTTCTGAAAGTTCCCTTATATTTTATGCACCATGCCAGCAAACTCAGCACAACTGCGATTGAAATTTTCTAAAGAGAAGTCCTGCACATGACACAGAAAAGTTTGGGATACTAATTAATTAAGTTACTAAAGGCATATAGATATATGGCCCAACTATTGCACCTACATCTACACTCAAGCTAGACATGGAGCAAATCAGCACTCAAAGGTGTTGGCAAGCATGAAATCTCCCATCAATTATTTTCTATGGGGCCCAAATGGCCGAATCTAATTTTATGGATCACCAAAAGTTTCCACATGATGGGCAAGCAATTATATGAACTTCATGGTTAAGTCATTCAAGAAACATAAGCATGCATATCATTTAATGTGAAAACTGGTACAAAAAAAATAATTGAACTACTACATTCAATGGACCATAATTCCATGAAACCGACAGTTTTGACAGTAAACAGAGGCTCATTCAAAGCTGCTAAGACAGCCAAGCTTCATGGATTTCCGAAGAGGAGCGCCAGTTTTAGTAAGCTTATTATTGATCCTTAAACTTGACATCCGAAACAGGAGTGATCATGAATATAAGCTCTGACATAAAATGAATTGATGTTGAATCACAAGGGAACAAAGAAGACATACACTTGGTAATTTATTCTGGACTGCTAGATGATCCACGTGGAGTCTCACATTTAATGAGGCATAAAACCAAAGGCTTCGGTCAACATCGGCATAAGTGTAAGCAACTATGTCATACAATGTTTTGGCACCATTCTCTATGGCCATTAAGATGGTTGATTCTCTATGTCTCCGGTTTCTGACAATCCCAGATAATAATAAATTAGATGTGCATCAATTGAATCTATCAGTGTATTTGTTTTATACATTTTTTGAGAATGATAATTTGATTGACATCTGTCTTAGACAACGTCAATAAACATAAAACTAACTGAACAAATTTCACAGCTTATGACATATATTAGCATAATGTTCAATAAAACAAGACTACAAGATTTACATGGTGGGAGAAAGCAACAAGGAAACATGCAGGTTTTCTGCATAATTGTTAACCATATACTTCGGCAATGATTTTGCCAATAGCTGATAGACAGAAAAGGCACTCTGAGTGAAAGCATATATGGAATATGTCATAAGAGGTGTGAGTTACATACTTGAGATACCCACAGAGCATGTGTTTTGGCCACATATTAGTTCTTCCATGCATTGGAATCAAAGCATGAGGAGAGAGCTCAATGAATTTGTATGTTGTCTGAAAGTAATCCTGTATAAAAACTTGAAGTTTCAATACTGAGAATTTCGAAAAGAAGAGAAAAACCAAGTCATAGTTAAACATGATAATAGAAACAGATATGACCACCTACTACTTGCTCTAATCCTAATCTTTTTTCTGTATATTCACAAGGGTATTATTGAAAAGAGCAAAAATCATGATCGGAAAATAAAAATAAAACTAGAAAGTAATTTAAGTTACAGAATTCACAAATGCACTTTTGTTGAAACCCCAACCCCCCACTTGCTTTAATCCATATCTCACTCAGTATTGTCACAAGGTATTATAAAATGAGCATTGTCGTAAAAGATATATAAATCTACCAAAGGTAGATATTCATAATTTAGATTTACAGAATTCAGCTACACACTCTTGTTGAACCCCTATCCCTAGAAGCAAGAAATTCATTCACTTTTTAAGCAAGTTTTTAGTGGTTATAGAGTATATGTTTTCAAATTTTAATAGGGGAACCTGAATGTAGATTAAAGCACCTGTGGAAGACAATATTAGGAACATAATAGTTTCACCCTCTAAGTACCCATAACAAACACAGTACTAGATTTAGATTGCCATTCAATTGACTCAAACTGTTAAAAACTTTCATAGCTGATCTTTTTTATATGAAACAACAATCTAGAATTGGATATAAATTTGAATATGAAAAATGTGGTGGTGTAGTCTTAATTCTCACTACTTTGAGTAGAGGTGCTAGTTCACATTAAGTTTCAAAAGCTAAAGAGAGAAGGAAAAAGCTATTCAAGAAAGTCAATAGAATACATGAGAAAGGCTTGCCCATTGACATGAAAACAAGGAAATGAGTTTTATATGGGAAAAGAAAAGTATGGTGGGTTTTCTGGTTGAACAGTCGGATCCTTTTTTTTTTTTTAATCAGGTTTCAAAAGTTAAGACACCAACGACCAATCCTCATCTTCTAATTAGCATTCCAAGGATGACAGAGTGACAAAAAGAAGCATAGAGATGCTGATGTTAACTTACCTGCATATTTCCACCAGACGCGCTATCTAAGAGAGCACTTCCTTGGCTGAAACCAAGGGATACATCAAATTAGTAATTTATAAGAAAGGAGAAGAAATGATAGAAGCTATGACAAACAAATGCAAAGTAGGCCAACACAATCACAGACAGTGGCGGAGCCAGGATTTTCAATAAGGGGGTTCAAAATCTGAAAAAATAGGCACACGAAGTAGCCGAAGGGGGTTCGACATCTACTATATATACCTAAAAAATTATTTTAACCATGTATAAATCATATAATTTTCCGCCGAAGGGGGTTCGGATGAACCCACTAATTGTAAGGTGGCTCCGCCACTGATCACAGACTTCTTGAACATATTGTTTTCCGTATCATCATAGAAAAGCTAAAAAAAATTGTTCAAAAGGACTAGGAAACTACATTTTTTTGGGGGGGGGGGGAAGCAACATTTAAAATTGGTAAGCATGTCCACAAATTATTTATCAAGTGAAGATGCTCATTTGTTAAAGGATATGAAGTTTCTTGATCAAACATATCTTACCCCACACAATGATCCCCTACGATCAACGAGTTTGTACTAACATGAAGCAGTGCCATATGTCCATCTGTATGTCCCTGAATCACAATATTGTCTCCAAAAGAACGTGTTAAATTTCCAGAAAAAATTATACAAGACAATTGGAATGTTTTACATGGAAGGTTGAGTAAACACGGATATAAAACTAAGAGATTACTTGCATTTCAAAGAAAATTCCATTTCAGAAACTAGGAGATAACTTTTAACTTGATTCATTTCTTACAACTTCTAGTATTAAGTTCAATCACAACTTCACCATGCTCTAGTAAAGATGTTTTAACGGTAGCACTACAGTCACTCTCATTACTTAAAAAACAATCAATGTCATAAAATTCTATTGACACGACTTTATAGATATGACAAGCTTTCTTCCCGGTGAGAATCTCGGATGGTTCTTTTCTCAAGCAAAAGTCCTACAGATTCTAAATCAAAGCATAGATTACTCGTAATACCATGAATCCCTTTAATAAAGAAGCAAGTACCAGAAGAGAATCAACAATAATGAATGTATAAAACAGAATTTCATGGGGGTGTTGATTCTCATCAGAGGAAGCTAGGATATAAATGGAGATTACCGGTGCTAAGATAATTCTTAATTTCTGATTGCCAATGCAAATTTCCTCAGATCCAGAAACTGAAACATATGGGAGAGACCAATCATCTGCATCACATGGAAATTACTTTTAAGCTATTAAATGCATTTACTTGATAAAGAATATTTCACTTTCACAAATACTGTGAGATTAATAAGATGTAAGTGGTGCATGAACATGTGTATATTTTAAGCTCACTTGAATGTACACTAATAGAGTCATCAACTAGAAACTATTCCTGTTAGTCAAAATGAGAAGTTATTGATTCCCCCCCCCCCCCCCCCCCCCCCGCGTCCATCATATGGCAGGTCTCTTTGTAAGCCCATTATCACGGAAAATACATTCTTGCATGAAAAGCAAAAAGCAATTGCCTTTTAACAACAGGGGACAAACATAAAAGTCATCCTTCATTATAATAGTTCGCTCTCTTCTTTTCATGACCAAAAAAGGGTATAGACCCACAACCCTTGCTAGCTATTTAAACAATAACATTACGCCTCACTCCCAAACAGGTTATGGTTGGCTATATGAATCCTCATTGATCATGTTAGTCCATTTAAATTCATCTTAGGCCAATATCATAAATAAAATAAAAATAATGATTATATAACAATAAGTACTAGAAGTTCTTTATGTTTTCTACTGACAAATAAACCTTCTAGAAAAGCATAGGACGTAAAGTAAAAGAGTAGCTCTCTAAACAAAAAGGTGGTTTAGTTATGGCAAGATAGACACTTACTATTCTACAGAATTGAAAATTTTCTGACCTTTTCTAATTCGACGAATCGTATTTTCATGAGCCAAAAGACGAGCATCAGGACTGTACTTCTGGACTACTGAAAGACCTGAAGCACATGGAGCACAAGTTTATGTTTCAGAAATTACTTACAAACCTCCAGATTAGTCTAGTGAAAAAAGTAAGGAGAATAATACTTTAGATAACAAAATTAAAGAAACTATTCATCATGTTATAGATGTTTTCCCAGCTTCTATTGAAATAGACATCCAATAAATCCATGTTGCAGTTAGTCAACTAACTGTTGCTGACGAGCCAGCCAAATGTCTATAAAGAAATTTTTTCATACTGCAAAAAGAGCACTAATTTTTTCCAACACATTAAGGACCAGATACAAAGAAAATGGAACTTGTAATAACTTTACATGGAAAGTAGGTCTTGTCCAGACGGCTCAAGAAAGATCATTTAAATAAAAGAAAAATACATAAAGATAACCCTTGATGAGTATGATGACATCAGTGTGAGAAAAATCAAATGTTGTGCATAGCATAAGGCAGTGACACTAAGCAGAGGAAAGTTTCCAGGCCTGGATGTGAAAGCTGCTTACCATCAACATGATCATTATGATGATGTGTCACAAAGACGACTAGTTTTCTCGGCAAAGCAGCAATGATTTCCTTGAGCTGGTAATCCAAGCATCAGAGCATCGAGATGTCACAACAGCATAAGAGGCAGACCAATTACAAGAAAGAAAAAAAGACGAAAACAAAGAGAAGAAACATAAAAAGAGTTTCAACCACTCCTAAACAGATTACCAAGACATAAAGAAAAGAGAAACATGTGCAGGAACCCATTGCTGAGGTAAAGCTATTCAATGTACAAACACTGAACAAATATTTTCGGCTTTACCTCCTCTACTGCTTCTTGCTATTGAATGTGACAAAACTTAATTGACATTTTCTTTTAACAAACAACATATACTATTTTCTTATCCAAAATGTAAGCATCGCATCATCGGCAAGGAAGATCATAGGTTTTAAAAAGAAGGCTTTTAGCCAGAAAGGTGAATCATTAAGACATATGGTAAGCAAACATACAGGAAACTAGGAAACTTGGCAACACGGAGATAAGAAGCATGTCAATTGCTCAGGAATTGCTAAAGACAGATTTTTGGATAGTGAAGGGTCTATTTAATTATTTGTTATCTACTGTCACCTAAAGTTTGGAACATTTTGGCCAATATTCTTCAGCAGAAGCGAACACAGCTCCTACAACAATTGTTCAAAATTTACTCTCTCAGGTATCTTACTATAATTTGCCTCCATTGCTTGTTTACATGACCCTTATAGAGTTATAGTCAACCAATCTTCAGAGAATTTGCAAAGACGCTGTTAGGCCTCTGGAAGTATCGCACTTCAAAAGAAATGTACCAACAAGTGTACAACAATCCACGTGCATCTATATTTAGTAAAGGAAATTGTTACACCCAATCCACCTAAGACCAAAATATGTGAAAGTAGTTGCTTGAGTGGATTTTTCTCTGCATTCTATGGCTTCACTTCTAAGACCGGGAAAATATCATTTGTTCGTTCCACATTATAAAAAACAGTAAGAAGTAGATTATGTACTAGCTCTAACCTGTTCATATGAAGCAGACTTGCATCCTGGATCTACTATGAGTGCTTCCCCATGAGCGATAAAACCATCATCACGCTCACTAGCATTACCTTCAGGCAGGAAAACAATTAAGTTTGTGGTACGAAAAGGCTTAGCTGTTCTACTTTCCATTGGTATAATTTTAACACCAAGAGGGTACTCCTGCAACATGAGAAAAACATCAGCTCCTACTGGACAGTATTTTGTCCTTAAGATAGTAAAAAGAATCAAAGATACAAAATTTTCACATCTACATGTTCAAACAGTTTGATATTCGTTGCTTATCAGACTGAGGACTCTTTCTGGAGTTGGCATCTTATATATAGATTAAATTTCAACTGCTTGTGCAACTAAGAGAAACTTCAGAGTAAAGATCTCAAATGAAGTTTAGTGATTACACTTCAACAAGTCTCAACAGCCACCAAAGTTGTGCAGAATGAACAATTTCTGGCTGACTTAATCAGCTTTCGAAAACAAAGAACAATGAGAATGAATGACTATATCACGGAGTTTCTGATAGAGTGTCCCTTAAGTTCTTTCTTGACTTCAGGTTTTCAGAAAAATTCTAGTTAGGTCCCGTCCCATGAAACATCAGCGTCAAATTGGTATTTATGCTTTTCATGATACTTCTAGCCCCTCTACTTATGTGGAATACCATTAGTTGTCCATGTATTATTCATTTCTCATTTCTTAATGAAAAAACTTTGACAGGTCAGCAAGCACAAGACATAATAACAAACCTGACATTTCAAGGTGGGAGGAATTTTCCATGTCCCAGATTTTGTTGAATCATTCAGAAGACCAACAACCACCATTGATCCTACACGGTCACTGCAAGGCTTCACTTCAGCAAGCATACTAATGCATCCCTCAGTGGTCATCCACTTGCAGAGCTCAACATCTGTTCAATGTTAGTTACCATGTTACAATCTTGACAATCATCCCTAGAGGAAAAAGGAGAGCAGGGGAGGTATAAAAAAGATGGTAATTTCGTCATTCATAACCATTAGAAATTATGGATGCTATTTCATTTGGGAAAATACAAAAGCAAAAAAGCAGGTTTATCATTATGAAATTCTATGTAGAAGGACAGTTGTCATTTCTCAGCCACCGAGGAGATACACAATAGACAATAAGAGGTAATGAAGCAGTAAAAATATGTATGATGGTTTCTAACCCCTAGAGGCTTATATACTGAATCCATTAAATTCGACTTGCACATTTGGCATACGATAGAGAGTGAAATTCCAACCAAACTGAGTTTTGACACCACGTGCTTTCTCCTTTCGAAAAGTTGAAGCAAATGTGGATCGCAGATAAAGATTGCAGTCATTAATTGATTTCACAAATACTTTATTCAGATTCAGTTAGGATATCAGTCTAATCAGACCATCTCTCGAAAAACGAATCTGTTATATTTGTAGAAGAATAATCATGCTTCTCCAACAATAGATCACACTTCTGAAAATTAGTAACCTGCATTATATGTGAAAATATGCTTTGGTAGTATACCTCGTTAGATTATTAACAACAAACGACCAATTAAGCCACACTATCTCAGCTTTATAGCCTTACTTTAGTTAGGCATAGAGATGAAGATTAGAGTTGACATGACATAGCCTTTCTGAAATATTTATTGCACCTAAAGCAGATCTAAGATTACTTCGTGACAAGTTTGCAATTCGATAAAGATAATTGATAAATGGAGGGCTGCTTTTAATTTTCATAGCAGTACAATATTCTAAAATAGTGAAGAGTGACATAAGGTTTTTGCTTAAGAAAAGGGGACACTTTTGGGAAAGACCAAGTATAATACAGTTCGAGAATGTAGGTAATAATTTGTTCTAATTCAGTTGGAAATTACAACTAACGAAGTTCCAATGACATATGTTGCTCTTACAACTGGACTAAGAGCAAGCTCACATTGGAAGGCAATTGATCCTCCTTTCTAAGACTACAACGTAAGACCCGGTTAAATCACAACAGCAGTATTCATACTGATACTTGAAAAAAAGATAAGTCAAATGTGAACTGAGTGAAGTTGGTCGAACCCTTTAATTTTCCATTTTTAGGACCCAAAGTTCCAATGATGTAGACCGTCTTTACTGGCAATCCTGGTCCAAATTCAGGCTCCTGTACATACTTCATGAATTTCCACTCGACTGGGATATCCTCTAATTCCACTTGCTCTAGAACCTACAATAATCATCACCTACAAGCTTTAACAACTCCATATTGCAAAACATGCATATGCATAGACTGCAGCATATGTAGACGAGCCTCTTTTAAACAGTTCTGATAGGCATAAGAAATGGTATCATACCTTTTATGAAGTCTACTTGCGATCTTACAACAATTACAACTATGATGATCATGATAACAATAATTATGATAGGCATAAGAATAATGAAGGCATAATGATAGTTCAGTAAGCCCCAACAGAGGGTACATATACTCATTGCGCCAAATTAAACTTCAATTTTCATAACTAATCATTTAAAAATGACAAATCCACCAAGATTATCCAGATATTGAAAGGATAAAATCTGCAACAGGAGTAAGCTGAAAGCAATTTAACATTCATTTCACCAAGAAATTCTACATTCTTTCAGTAAAAGGACCTTTATACTATGAAAATTTCCGGCAAATGTATAAGTAGAGGTAGTATCCTTTATATTCAATTCTTAGAAACTTTGACTTGTAACATTTTGTCCAAAAAAAAAAGGTATCTTTACACAAATAGCTGACAGGATTTACTGTTCAATAGATTATGCAGAGGTGATTACACCTACTAAATATCGATTATACATCTGTCAGCTATTTTTAGTTCAAGTGGTTGGTGAGCGACTATTCAGGTTGATTCTTAACAAAATACAGCAATCTGTCCGAATCACGTCCAAAATTTAAAAAACTTGACCCCTATGCTAAAAAAGTCCATAATTTAAGATAAAAGGAGTAAACTGAGTAAGGAAAGTACATTTCTTGCCTATCCCAATAACCAAGAAATACAGATACAACCAGCTGCAGAGCCGGAATTTCACTAAGGGGTTCAAAATATGAAAAACTAAACACACGAAGAAACCAAAGGAGGTTCCATACATAAACCATATATAAACAATTGTAATATTTCGCCAAAGGGAATTCAGATGAACCCCTCCATCCTACCTAACTCCGCCCCAGGTACAACAACAAACAACAATTATGCCTCTATCTCAAACAAGTTAGGATTTTATTTAAATAAATGAATAAGGGAAGGGGAAATGGACAAGGGGATTACAAGGTGTGAAATCGAACATAACCAATAAAGTAAAAAGTTCACGTAGCTAACCAACTGAGTTACTAAAAATTTCGTGGGTACCTTATGAATCGCTGAATTAAGATCAAATTTACTTAAATCAACCTCATCTGAGCAAGATTCAGGGACTTGTATGGAAAATTGATTATCTGAAGGAGAATCAAGAGGTAACAATGGTGAAGAAGGCAAATCCCATAAAGGGGAATCGGAAAAAGAATCATATTCAGGATCGTTGAATTTAGGAGGTGGGTTTTGTTTAACAAGCAGAAATTCAGCTTCATTTGATGGATTCTTGATGATTAACGAAAGATTATACTGAGTCGCCATTGAAGTAAACTCACTGTAAGTTGAAATTTTGTGTAGTTTTTTTTATAATTGTGGGTGATTGACACTGGTTGTTTAAAGATTTTAAAGCTGTAATGTTAGTTGAAATTTATTGAGAAAAAATGTACAAAATAGTACACAATCTTTGTATTTGAATTTGATATCTAGCTTACGAGATTTTCCATATAAGGAGATTAATTTCCGATCTCTCTAGTGATGTGTGATTTCTTAACAAAGATATATTCGACGATCCACAAGTTGCTAGCTCACGAGGAGAGGTTTGCCCAATTTCAATCTCTCTATCAATGTGGGGTTTCTTACCAAAGATATATTCGATGGCCCAAAAGTTGCTAACTTATGAGCGGAGGTTTGTCCAAATTCATATAAGTGTTCACGCTGCAGTTGAGGTTTGGGCTTGTGAAAAGTGTTAAGAAGTCTCACATCGATAGAAGGATAAGAAATTGGTCTCCTAATATAAATGAGACAAACCTCCCCTCATGAGTTAGCAGTTTTTGGATTAAGTGAGACGTAGATGTCATATCTTTGTAATATTGAATCCCAATTAATCCAAACTCTGATAAGTAGAGTGGATGGGCATCAAAGTTGTGCATGGGCCTTCAAAGCCCAGTAGCCTTTAGTAGTCCTTAATAAGCCCAAATAGCTCTTTGGTCCTTGTGGTTTTTGGATGTGTAGAGATTAAACTCAGCCCAAATATACTAGGCCCAAAGTTACCATAATTTTTGAAAGATATATTTTAGAAAAGTGAAATTCCAATAAACCACAATTTTTGGTAAGAAAAAAAAAGAATCTTTGTAAGATAAGAAAGGTTTGGTCAGAATTGAAGTTACATTTCAAGATTGAAAAATAACAAATAGTTACAAAAAATCTTGCAAACAATATACCCCTAAGTCCTATGGGATATTTTGCAAGATTATCACAGACTAGTTTTATACCAAAATGAATGTCCTCTCTTCGCGAAAAGGTCATGGTGAAATGGATAAGATTTTTTCATTTTTTATCAGATGTTTTGGATTTGAATCATGAAATGGAAAAAAACTTGAGAGAGTGTATTTGTCCTTTAATGGGTCTTACACAACACGAATCCAAATTAATTAAGGTTCAAATACATATACCAAACACTAATCGAAAACAAACAAAAAATGAATACCTCTCACTCTCACTTTCTCTAGTGAAGAAAGAAATAAAAACATTTTACAAGTTAAGACTAAAAACTAGATACAATAGCCTTCTTTCTCTTTTTGACTAGCCATCTAGTAATTGGAATCACTAATCTGACTAATTTCAAAATTATATCGTAAAAATATATATTATGAGCTTCTAAAAAGAAATTCATTTTAAGGGCTTAAATTCAAAAATTTTAATTTATCATTCTATCACATTCTTCGATGGTGTCATAACTTTTATTAAAAAACCTAAAGATCGAAGTAGTGTGTTGGAGTCAGAATTTCATTAATAAATACCAAAAAAATCAAGAAAAATCAACATATATTACGCATATATATACTCAAAGTTCACTACAAGAACTAGAAAAGACTCTTCAATGGAAAGTTTATATTTTTCTATAGATGTCTCTCTTATATTGGTCTACATTGTCCCAATAACTATGTTCCCTTAGTGGTGTGCAAAAGGTTATCTATATGTACACTCTAACTTTCACCTTCTTTTGCTTGGACAATACTAGAAAATATTTTGACTCTATGATTTATATGGATAGAAGAAGATAAAAGATTATACACTTTTATTGGTCTTCATGATAATCCATTAAAAAAAAAGTATAGTGGTTCATGTTTGGATCAATTGAAGACAAAAAAATTGATCATTTGAAGTTGAAAGTTTGAGAAAAAGGATGATTTTGCTTTTGAAATAGCAATATTTTAATTGTAAAATAATAGTCTTTTAGATAAACTTGTATTTGAGTATAGGTCAAACCTTATATTATACTTGTACTTATCAATAAATTAATCGTGGAGGGATAAATGAAATTCTTTTTCCTTAACCAACCCTAATCAATAGCAAATCCCGACATTCATAAAAGAAAATTTAAAACATTTACGATAGAATAAACAACTTTTTCTTATATTAGAGGAATTCAACAATTTATATATAATCAGATTTTTATTTTTATTTGTTTTATCCTATTTGCAAGGATTTAATTTGAATCTTATTAATTTCATCGTGCTAGCTCTGTTCCAAATCATGATAATAGAGAAGTTTCTAACAGAGAAAGCAGTTTTTATCTTTAATACATTCTACACGACATAAATTCAGATTAATCTAATTTGAAAATATTGAAATTAGATATTGTTATATACACTACCTAAATTAAATAAAGCTTCATTGTCACTAATGCCTTTTTAGACTTCTACTTCGTTTTTGTTTGACATTTATCATAAGACCCCATGTACCATGAATAGAAGGCCATTTAACAAATAATTATAATAAAAAGACTACTTTTGGAAGCGTTATCATTATAAATAGGTTTTATAAAATGCAATTTTAGATTTTGTCAAATTTATTATAAATATTAAATATCGAGTGAAATATATATATATATATAGAAACCCCTTTGACTCTTAAAGATATAAACAACTACAAGCTAGGTGTGGATACAATTTTCAAATGAAATAATTAATATAATTGCACAAATTAGTTGGTGGAGAGACAAACTTACTTATTATATTTATTTTATTTAAATAAAAGAGATTATCATTAAAAGGTTTCAAGATTCCTATTTTCAACTAATAAATAATTTGACAAGAAAGCATGCTTTATATCACTACTTTATTAATTTGTATTTGAACATTGAATTGTCCTCTTACTAATTGTCTAGATGCACCTAGCTAGATTTGACAATTTGAATTTGTTTGTATTCAATTTATTTATATCTCTATTTTCTTTTTATTTATTTATTTTAAAAAAAATAACACCTCTTTTTACAAATTATTTTCTACAAATGATCATTTCTAGATAATTCTTATGAACTCATACATATAAATTGTAAAATATATATCATCTTTCCATTATCTTCTACAGAGTATTTTAATATCAACTATATATAAATAAATAAACAAATAAAGGAATAAGTTATGATTTCATCTCTAATCTATCACTTATATAAATATATAACCCATAGTTAACATGATTTTTGATAGGTAATTGCTAATCTGTCGTTGAATAGAATAAACGGTAAATTCTTTTTGTTCAACAACAAAATTAAAAGTTATCCGTCGCTATTTCTTTTAATATAGTAAACAAATTAAATGAGATGGAAAATGGATAAAATAAAAGTAGGAAAAGGGTAATAGTGGTTTTATGAGATGTTAGTGGCCACAATATATATGAATTTTAATTATATTGTGGGAGAGAAAATCATTTAGCTTACTTTTTTTTTTTTTTACATATTTAATAATTTAAAGAAGTGGGGTACATATAACTTAATTAGGCCAATGGCTAAGTCATTTGATACCACTCAACTATAAAGTGACTTTGTATAAATGGTACAATTATATATTTAAATTAATGATTTGATTAGGATAAAAAATGTGAGATTAAGGAATTTAAATGCAAATTGAAGGATTAATTATATATTAAACCTTATTCCTTATATAAACAATTTCAGTGTAGACGTGGATAACAATTGCATTGAAGTGGTGGAAGCAAATATTAGTTTTTTTTTCAATTAAAATATATATTATAAAAGGATTCTAAGATTCGAATTTATTAGAAATTAGAAAAGAGAGCATGTTTTATACCTAGTTCTTTGAATTCATATTTTATATTGTATATGTTAACCTATGCTAAAAAGTCAAATATTTTCCTATATGACCTAAAATATGACATATTTATATTCTCTTCCCATATTAATAATTATTTCCTAGATTCATTATGTGGTGTAATATTCATCATTTTGAAGAGATAAAATAAAGAGCAACTTTTACATATAACAAACATAAAAATCATATTTGTATGTTATAACTATAGTTTATATAATTGCGCTCCATAGCAAACATAAAGATGTATATTTCGCTACACATATACAAAATAAAGCAATTGTATAATTTGTTTCGGTATACATATACAAAAGATCAATTGTATAATATGTGTTTGTATAAAGCGAGAAAGAGAGAAAGACAAAAGAAAACTGGGCAGGGAAAAATCGTATTTGTATAATCATAAGTGTATAGGACGAAAATATATGCATTTGTATTTGTATATATAATTTTCTCTCGCTTTATACAAACACAAACGCAATGTATACATTTGTGTTTGTATAAAGTGAGAGAGACGAGTGAGAGTGGCGAGCGAGATCTGGGAGAGGGAAACGAAAATATATGTATATATATATTCTCTCGCTTTATACAAACACAAACGCATTTTATACATTTGTGTTTGTATAAAAGCGAGAGAAGCGAGGGAGACTGCCTAGCGAGAACGAGAGTGGTGAGCGAGATTCACCAGGAGAGAGGCGAAATAACAACAGTTTGCTATGAGGTACAATTAAATCAAACTATGATTATAGCATTTAATTAGAATTAATAGTTTGCTATTATATACAATTTTCCCTAAAATAAATTGGTTAATCGTTTTGAACTTTGCTCTAACCGGTGTGTTAGGTTTGATTTTTTTTAATTCGACATACTGGCTTATCTTTCCTCCGAACTAAGATCCACATGATTCATTATCACGAGCTAATTTTAGAGATTCATGTGTGCCAGTCACATGATCATGTATTTAAAGTCATTGAAACTAAGAGTCAGGAGTAATTTTCCTAGATAGTCACCCATGTTTGGGAAATTACCTAGGAATATCATTTATGCTTGTTTTAGGACTACAATATCACCCAACTTTACCTATTTTCCTCGAAATATACTTGACACAATAAGTACATTAACTCTTTCCTACTAGGATGCAATGTCACATTATTCTTTTTTATATATATTATTATTAACAAATTTTTTAAAAAAATTTAGACAATCCATATATTATACCCAATAAAAAAAATTACATAAGGAACTCTAATATGAGCTTCTCCGATTCTTCAAGAAAATAAGTGGCTTTCTCTGGTTCTTCAAGGAATAAATTAACGAATTTGCATAAGGAACTGTCTCCTGAGTCGTTGTATACCTTTGATGACCAAAGAAATCGCCACAAGGTAAAATTCAAATTTTCTTCTGATTCTTTTATTTTTAAAGTGTAAATTGTGAAATAATTTGAATACTTAACATGATATTGGAGTAATTTTCTAAAAAATAGGGGTTTTTTGCTTGCTTTTTTTTTAATAAGATATTTCTATTGTTTGAATCTGCCCAAGCTTTGAACAAATGTTTATAGTTTGTGTAAAAATCTTTTTTTACCATGAACAAGAAACCTTTGATTTTTTACCATGAACAAGCAACGGATATTTATAGTTTGTGTTAATATCAATGTTCCTAATATCTAGTTTATCTCTAAATGTCCAACTAAATTTATTGTTTCTTCATCAGCTTCAAGTAACTAGTTTAATTTTTTCCTCGACAGCAAGACTAAATTTTTGTATGGATATAACGACAAATACTCGTAAATGAAACATAGGATAAAGATTTTCGCTATAAAATTGAAGTGACTAGATTTTCATAGAGAATGAATTAATGCTCTCTTATAGATACATTAAACAAGCTGTCATTTAAAGAATTAAAAAATATTATTATTAATAAATTAAAAAATGTGACATGGCATCCTAGTAGGAGAGAGATAATGTATTTTTTGTGTCAAGTATATTTTGAGGAAAATAGGCAAAGTTAGGTGATATTGTAGTCCTAAAACAAACATAAGTGATATTTCTAGGTAATTTCCCAAACATGAGTGACTATCTAGGTAAATTACTCTAAGAGTCAGTGCATTCATCGATCTCAAAGCTATCTTCACACGACAACACCCTAATCTCGATATTCACCTTGAACATTTTCTTATTTTTTTACGAGTCAGTTTATGAGATTCACGTGTGTCACTCATATGATCAAACATTTAAAGTCATTGAATTCTAGAGTCGGCTTCTTCTCATGCGCATGCATCTCAAAGCTAGGCTATTTTTGGTGTGGTAAAGATAGTAAACCAAACCCTACACCAACACCTTGATCTTGATCACCTTGAATATTTTCTCAAGTTTTACGAGCTAATTTATGAGATTTATGTGTGTCTCACACATCATCAAGCATTTAAGGTCACTGAAATCTGAAGTCAGCTTCTTTCCATGTGCATGCATCTCAAAGCTATCTTTGGCATGGTAAAGATAGTTAACCAATCCCTACGCCGGCCAACATTCTGATCTCGATAATACTTACCTTGAACATTTTCTAAAGTTTTTATGAGTCAATTTATGAGATTCATGTGTGTCACTCACATGGTCGAGCATTAAAGTCACTGAAATCTAGAGTTGGCATCTTCCCGTGCACATGCGTCTCAAAGCTATCTTTGTCGTGGTAAAGATAGTAAACCAAATCCTATGCCAATACCTTGATCTCGATACTCACCTTGAACATTTTCTCAAGTTCTTACGAGTCAATTTATGAGATTCATGTGTGTCACTCACATGATCAAGCATTTAAAGTCACTGAAATTTAGAGTTGGCTTAGCTTTTTCTTGTGCGCATGCGTCTCAAAACTATCTTTAACACACCAACACCCTAATCTTGACACTCACCTCGAACATTTTCTCAAGTTTTTTTTTAAAAAAAAAAATGTTGCAAGGGATGTAAAATTTCACTCCAAATTTGAAAAATAATAATAAATTAATACTTAAACAAGTAAAATGTATATTAAAACATAATTTTACTTTTCAAATAATACACTTTTTCAATGCAATTTCAAATATTATTCAATTTATATTCAAATGCCAGCTAAGCATTTGGAAAGGTGCATGTACCGTGGAAGCAACAATTCCTGTTTTTTTAAAGCCCTTCATGGGATAAAGTGAATTAATTTTAAATAAACTCAAATATGCTAGTGGACGTAATTATCTTTTATCCTATTTTGCAAAAAAAAAAATATAAAAAAAAATAAAGAAGGAATGGACATGACAATAGTGGTATAAATAGTGGCGAAGTCACAATTTTCACTAAAAAGGTTCAAAATGTGAAAAAATAAATACATGTACTAATCAAATATGGTTCAACATCTGCTAATATATATCATTTTAATGATAGATTGGCAATTACCTATTAAAAAATTTGTGTGCACAAGTAAATCTTTAAACTTGTATAAAGTTAAACAAATAGCGACACACTTTTCCGTGTATTAAAGTAGGTTATTATGAACTATGTGGGAAAAATAATTTGCTATATACTTTTTATATACTCCTTTCTTTTCTATTAAATAAATAAGGGAAAAAGGACAAATATACCCTCGAATTATCATAAATGGTGCGTCAATACCCTTCGTTATACTTTTGGGTTGTGTATACCCTTACCGTTAATATTTTGGAATGTATATACCCTTAAAATAAACGGAGGGGAATGTATCATGATCTTAACGGTCTATCCAAATTTAATTTAGTTCTTACCCATAATTTTAAAAAAAAACACCCATCTTTCACAATTCTAACCCATCCATAACCCAAATTGTAACCAAAAGCACCCAAAATCAAAAGAGAAGTTACAGTAAGACAATCAAAACTCTCAAATTCCTGTTTTCTTAACTTCTACAACAAAGACTTATTTCAAACATTTAGATTTGAACAACTTTTTTTTTAATCGAAATTTTGACCCACTGGGCCAGATATTTATTTATATGGAATCAAAAAACAAAATAAGCCAAATAAAGTTGTTTGGCTAACCAGAAAATGCTAAAATCTGAAATTGGAAATAATATACAAGTTATTGTCGTCTCTTCCACTTCCACTCTGAACCAAATGGATTTCTCCACGTTCTTGATTGTTCCTCCATGGAATCTTCCTTTTGAGCTGAGCCGATGCGTTGATGTTGAAGATCTTTGTTTCGGAGGTCACTTGAAGGTGGTCTTCTCCGATTTGAACAACATTTTCAAAGGAAGAAGAAGAGAGTTTTTTTTTTTTCTAGAAACCCTTTGGACAATTTCTTAATCTTCATCTTCTTAAAAAAAAAAACCTTTGTAGAATATTTCGATTAATTTGGCTGAAATCACGAGTGGGTGTTTAAGTTAGGTTAGATTGGGGAAGAAGAAGAGGGGTTTTAACCGGGTTATGGATGGGTTAAAATTATGAAAATTGGGTGGGTTTTTTTTAATTGTGGATAAAAATTAAATTAAATTTGGCTAAGCCTTCAAGATTATGACACATGTCCCTCCGTCTAACCTAAGGGTATATACGTTTCGAAATATTGACGGTAAGGATATACACAATCCAAAAGTATAACTAAGGGTATTAACGTACCATTTATGATAGTTCTGAGGTATATTTGTCCTTTTAAACGAATTAAGAAGTGGAAAAGCTTAAGGTTACCACACGCTAGCTATAATCAAATCAAATATTGTTAGTGCTCACTTTGGTCATTGGTTAAGTCATTTGGCACCATTCAACTAATTAATTAAAGTAACTTATGTTAAATTATTTGTTTATTTCAATTATAATATTTGATTAGACTGAAGAGAGATGAGTTTAAGGATTCTCTTGTGTGATTATAAAAGGAAAGAAAAAAATGAAATAAAATGTCATTTTCTAAGGCATAAGTATCCGCTTAAATTATGACTAGTCAAATTTTTTAATTACACTTTTTTTCAAAAATGGATAAATATATTCGTAGATGCTGAAGTGACACAAAAAATGTGTTCAAGCGAATGGAGAATATGATCTATATAACAATGAAAGTTCGTATAATCGATCCCAGTTAATTGAAATTAAGGCGTATCATTATGAAATAAATATCAATTTGCATAAAAAATAATAAAGTTATGTTTTAGTCATCAAAACTTTATTTTCTTATTGCAAAATTTTCTAGCACTAATATTCTATTAGATGGTATTGCTTTTACTTTAACACATATAAGTTTTAGCTATATGCACGAGACATTATATAAAAGGATGACATTATTAATATAATTTAATTGATCATGACAAATTATTACTTTATTTTTCAAATTACTATATTTAACATAATTAATATGAAATTTTACTTGTTATAAATAGATAAATCTAATTAATTTATCCGCATAAAAATTCTTTACATTATCGATATACATAACATAAACTCAACTAATTAATTAATCAACACCATAACGTTGTTATCACGAAGGAAGTAGTATTATTATTATAGATAGAATGTAGTGATATTGTGACATGTATAATCCATTCTTTTGGAACAATTCACAAAATAGATTAATAAATAAATATAATGACTGATTAAAGTATTGAAAATCGTGGGTGCTTTTAATTTTTAAGAATAAAACCTAACATTCATCCTAATTAAAAATATGAACTATAATATAATACTTTATTTAACCGTCTTAATCAAATCTTGACTCTAAATAACCATATCTATGACGTGCAATTAGATAAAATTAAATAATTGGGGGGGGGGGGGGGAGGGGGGGGGAGCCTTTTAAGTTGATTTTATTCAACGATTTAACAAGTGAATAGTATTCTAAAATAATTATAGACAAATTTATCTCATAGGTATATATTATTGAAATAGTGCTTAATTTGTGTTGAAAATTATCTAATTTATAGATTAATTTGTGCTGAAAATGATATAATTTATAGCTTAATATTATGACTTTGTGTAATAAAATTTTTAGCGCTGTCACACTGATTAACCTCAGCTAACTTGAAATAGAGGTATATTATTGTTGTTCCCTAATATCAACTAGTGTAGGTGTATTAGAGGGTGTTGGTTTCAATTTAACTATAATATTAATATTAATTGAAAATAATTACTACTAATATTTTAGATTTTAGATAAATTGTAGTGTTAGTGTGACATGTACCATCCATATTGTTAGCAATTTACAAATTATATTTAACTAAAGTACCTATCCCACTGCTGCTTTTGACTCAAAAGCCTAGTACTCTTTTTTCCTAATACTATGGACTTAAAGATCATGTCTTAATCAAATATTATACCGCTAATAAGTGTTTCAAATATGGTTATACATCAAACCTCGTTATATTGATTATTTTTGTTTGAAAAATTCATGACTCAACCTTGTTATATTAATTATATTTGTCTGAAAAAAATCATGACTGTTATAGTAAGATGGTGTTATATATAAGTTATAACGTATCATTGTTATAATGATGTTTAATTTATCCGTGTATAAAATGAATCTGACTAGTGTAAGTGTAATATGATACATTCACAGTCAAATAATAATGTAACATTTTCTTTTTCAACGAGCATTACATTTGTGGAAACATACAACATCTTAAAAAAATATAAGATAAATTTACGTATAATAGACTCTTATAATTAATTTTTTTTTAAAATACCGTACATAACAAAAGCTTTACTATAGTGCATCGAGCTGCCATTTTAACTAGCATTAGGTCAACTAGGACTAGAAACTCCATCAATAATTATATCTTGATATAATTTTAAGATAATTATTGTCTAAACAAGACCAACTCAATTTCTAATATCAAACAAAACTTTAATCATCGACTTAATAATTCAATTTAAGGGAACTTATCAATAATTGTAATTTGATATAATATAAGAATCATTGTCTAAACAAGAACAACAACAAATCTAGTATCGAATAAATTTTTTATTGATTTAATAATTCAGTTCCAGGAAAACCCATCTATATATAGTTGTAACCTTATATAATATATGCAAATTATTATCTAAGCAATAACAACTCAAATTTAGTGTCGAACAACTTTTTATTGACGATTAATAATTCAATCACAGATAACTCATCAGTAATCGTAATTTGATAATATAACACAATTTTTTTTTGATAATCATGATGTTTAGATCAATTTATGCACAAGTTGACTAATTTCACGACATATCCTACCATCAACAACAAGTATTATATGATTTTGTTTACCAAAACTAAGACAGAAAATACACTCCCATTTAAAATAAATAGTGTTTTTATCTTTTCATTTTATTTTAAATAAATAATATTTTACAAAATGAAAAAAAAACATTTTTTACAACTTCACCTTTATTTAAATAAATATAATTTTCAATAATCAAATAAATCATTAAAGAGTTATTTTAAACAAGAGTTATGTGGAGTGCCCTTATCCTTTACCAGATGTCTCAAGTTTAAGTCATCTTGAATTCCTTTTTTTCGGTGCAACACAGGAAAGTTCCCCCTTTTTGTCATCCCTGCAACTTTCCAGATTTTGTATTGAACGCATGGTGTAGCTAGGACCCTTCAAATTATGTTTGAGCCTATGTTCAAGCCAAATCCACTCCCTATTTTACTAAGGCTGAAAAGAATGCCCACCAAGTTCAGATAAGGGAATGCTTTCCCCAACCATTAAAGTAAAGGCTCGACGAAGGGAGGGAGGTGCGGCGGGGAAATGGAATCCTAAAATGACGCCTTATATCTCTGCAAAGCGTAAGGGTATTCATATTACAAATCTTACTAGAATTGCTCGTTTTTTATCAGAAGCTTGTGATTTAGTTTTTGACGCAGCAAGTAGGGAAAAACAATTCTTAATTGTTGGTACCAAAAATAAAGCAGCTAATTTAATAGAGTGGACTTTAATAAAGGCCCGGTGTCATTATGTTAATAAAAAATTCTTTATTAAAAAATATTTTATTCTATAATGTAAAATTTTTCGACACAAATTTAAATTCATTCGGACTCTAACTTAAGAACATAAGTTGGTTAGATTGTGAAAGTTGAATAAATTCCTCTACATTTAAAAAAGGGGGTCCAAAGAGTAGGCGCGGTTGACGAGGCAATAAACTTGTGACGGCACGAATGCTTCACATGCCATCCAATTTTTGGCACGGCTTCTCCCTCTTCTTGTGTGTGCTTCCCTTTCACCAAAGGTTGATGAATTTTCGTCACAAGTTCGAGTCTCGAAAATTATACATACGTAATATAAGTAAAAGATTAATAAATTTTCATCGTAAGTTTGAATTTCGAGAATTATACATAATATTTAAGTGAAAGATAGTAAAAAAAATTATCTATTATTTTTTATTATAAAGAATAGTCTTAGATGAATTTTAGTTATTCATTGAGAAATAGCTATGTTTGAACTTTGCATTTTAAATTTTACACTCTTCGTTTAAAAAAAAAAAACCTTATTTCTCTTTAGTCCGTTTAAAAAAGAATGATTCATTTCCTTTTTTGGCAACACTTTAACTTCAACTGTCCACGTGACATGTTTAAAGCCACAAGATTAAAAAGTCATATTTCTTTTCTCTAACTCCGTTTAAAGTCAAACTAGGTCATTCTTTTTTAAACGGAAGAAGTAATTTCTTAATTATGGAATTTTATTTCGACGGATTAATACTTGTTTTTAAATTAAAATATAGTTTCATGGAAAGTTTAATAATTTGTTTGATTAATACTTTTGTATAAGTTAATTAAATTTCATGGACGTTTGTTTTTGACTGATTAATAGTACTTGGACTCAAAATTAATTTCTAATTCCATGGATTTTTTTTGACTGATTTTTCAAACTCCTTATTACTTTACTTGCCATATTTTTTTTCACGCTTTTAAAGAAAATATTAACTAAAAAAATAATTTGACGAAATTGTTTTTATTTTTTAATCTAAATTTAATGATTTTCTCTTCTTCACCATATCTAGCTCATTTTCAAAAAAATTAAAATATAAAAAAGTAAACACACAAACTAGTCAAAAAGAATTAAAAGATTTCTACGGAATTAGTCCCCTTCCCTATGCTCCACTCCCGATTACGTACATGAACTTTTACTTTATAGGTAAGAATTTGATCCTTTCGTCATTATATATTTTATTAATTTTTTTTATAATGAAACGATTTTGAATTTTAATAAGCACGACAACTAAAATGAATCGTATTTTTTCTAAATTAGGCACGTGCCCCACCTTTCCCCACCAGCAGCTCATCCAACACATCATTTGCTGACGTGTCCCATATTGCCACGTGGCCAACTATATATTGCATCCTCTTTATCCGCCCGATTTAACCCCACCACCGGAAAATAAAACAAACCTATACATACAGAAACAGTCACCTATAGATATAGAGAGAGAAACAAACAAAATGGCGAAAAATTCATGATAGAATTACAGATTGTGGAATCTGAATCTGAAAATCATAATCGGAGGAAAGAGGATTTTCCGGTAGTATAAATAGATACCGATGGCGACGCCATTAACGACTACAGGAGGAGGAGGAATACAAGGAGTTGGCGGCGGTGGAGGAGGAGTAGCGGTAATGTCAGGTACGACGACGGTGGGACACGTGGAACAATCTGGAACGTTGAATAGTAGTAGAGCGGTGGGAGTTAAAGGTTCATCGCCTATAAGGATTTTTCTTTTCTTTCATAAAGCTATAAGGAAGGAATTGGATGGGTTGCATCGATCTGCTATGGCGTTTGCGACGAATCAGGATACTGAGATTAAGCCTTTTATGGAACGGTGTTACTTTTTGAGGTCGATTTATAAGCATCACTGCAATGCTGAAGATGAGGTTTGTTTGAAGTAGTTTTTTTTAGCTTAGTTGTAGCTTAGTTTTTTGAAATGATTTGGGGAAATTTGTGTGCAGGAGGATTCTGGTGAATAATTTTGAGCAGCTTAGCAAGTATATACACATAAAGGATTGAAATTTAAGTTTTAATTTTCTGTTTCTCCTGCTCTGGAAATGTTATGTAGTTATGTTTATTGAACTGGAATGATTTTACTTGCATACGTGAAATTTCTGATTTTTTGAATGATTTGATTTGATTTCATTTACGAAATATGAGTAAATAGAAAGAAATGTAGAATTTGTAACAATAAGATTGGTACAATCTGATGAGACGCGTAGTTATTGCATCTTTAGTTAGGGTTTGGTGCAAATTTCTCTTCTTGAGTTCTTTTCTGGGGATTTTAGTTGATCCTCTTTGGTTAGTTGTGGTCTATTCTGAGGTGGTGGGAAGATGGATAAGACTTGAGCTTTCTCCTGCTCAAGTGTTCAATTTTTCTTTTTTGATTGTTAGCTCAAGGTATTCAATTTATTTCATGATTTTCTTTCGAGCTATGTAGCACTTTTTGATTGCTGCTAGTGCCAGTATTGGTTGATATGGAAATGAGATACGGAATGTCACATGTGAAGTTGACAATGAAAAGATCTTTATGAACTGTTTTTGCTTCATGCCTTCTTTGTTGGGGCGAAACAATGTGGTATATCAGTTCTCCTGCTGGTTGCATTATTATGTTTCTGCATAGATACTATAACTTGAATCATTTAACAAAGCTGTCTGTTTTCTGGCAACTGATTCTGAATTTTGAATGTCTGAAGCTACTTACTGTTGTGAGAAGATGTACACAGAATCGAGTTTAAATTTGAATTTTTAGTTCTCCTCTTGAAACTATTATGATTTTTGTTGCTTTTTGAACTGGAGAAGTACAAAATCGAATTTAGTTTCATGCTTTTTTTAGTTCATTTTAAAATTGAGAATTAGTAAATGACAAAAGGATAGTTAATGGTCTGACAAAGTGTAGCAAAATTTGGACTTGTATTGTCGATAAAACAGATGGGGCTGGTAGTTTTTGCATCTTAGTTTGGCTTTAAATTTCCTTGTCTTGTTTGAAATTTGTTCTAAATTTCTAATCCCTTTTGGTTACTGGGGTGTGAAGGGAGGTGGTGGGAACTTCTTTGCATTGGTGGGAAAGAGGGCTGGTTTTAGAGTTTGTTTGTAGTTCGAGCAATATTTTTTGGATTGAACTTTTCTTTGTTTATTCTTGGAAGCATCAAGAAAGTGTTTTATCTCGAGGTATAAAGAATTTGGTTTGCCTTTTTTCTTCTACTAGTTTTAATATTAGGTGTTATGAAAACGAAAAAAAAAAAAAAAAAAAAGAAAAGAAAAGAAAAGAAAAAAGAGGGCGTATTTCATATGTGAAGTTGAGAAAAAAAGAGATATTAAGATCTGTCATTTGGCATAATTCATGAATGTGGTTCATTCCCTCTTTGGTTAGAGCAATGTATTTTATCGGATATCTCTTGCTGATTTCATTATTATGTAATACAAGAGAAATTTCTTATAAGCTTTCTGTAATATTGCAACTCACTCCTGGTTTCTGTCTCCTTGCACTATTGCTCAATGTTGCCCTCGCTAGTTTAGGTGAGTTATGTTGTTGTAACCTAATAGGTATCAATGTATCCGCAGATCCTCATTACATAAAGAAGACAACATATTTTACTTTGGTGCTTGAACCCACTATGTTTTCATTGCCCCACCACCAAAAAACCCTTGAAATATTACCTTTTTGCTTCATGAGAGATAGAGAAACATTCCCACATTTTACGACTTAAATTAACTTCAGGGAAATCGTGTGTACATAAGGGTTCACCTCTTTGTTTCGCGTCAAAAGTACGCCATGGTTTGATCTAGTGGACTTGAGCCTTCCCTTTGCAACCCCAGTAATAGGAATGTAATTTTATAATTTTTTCCCCATGATATGCTTCTCCTTCTTGATAGATAAATATTTCATAAGTTACAGAGAAAAATGGCACGTGCATACAACTTGATATTCTGCTTTGAACATCATTAGCATATCATCGTGTGAATGGCAGGTTATCTTTCCAGCACTTGATATTCGTGTGAAGAATGTAGCACGGACTTACTCCCTTGAGCATGAAGGAGAAGGTGTGCTTTTTGATCACCTGTTTGCATTACTTGACTCGGATATGCAAAGTGAAGAAAGCTACCGCAGAGAATTGGCTTCCTGTACAGGAGCTCTTCAAACATCTATTAGCCAACACATGTCTAAGGAAGAGGAGCAGGTATCCTTGCGAATTTTACCTTGCTCTTATTTTGGCTTGAGGGGACACGTGATATGCCTTGTTTTCTATGAAATTAATTATTTTATTGACGTGAAAAGGGAAAATCCCCTTGCTGTAGATCATATGGAGATCATTATCACTTGATATGATTCATGTATGCTACTCAATTTGTTTATATGAGCTAGTCACTATTTGGGAATCAAAGGATGCTTTCTTTGATTACGATCTATTCAAATACTCTTAAAATATAATGAATTGTTAATTATTATGATTTATAGTAAAAAAATTTTGTAGTTTCTAAATATTGAAATTTTATTTAAAAAGAAAGAGAAGAAAATTATCATACAAATTCTTAAAAAAGAAGATCCTCTTAATTACATAATTCTGAAATGGAAGTCGTGAATTGAATTTTTATAAGATCTATTAATTAGTAAGAGTGACCCTCGTACTTCGAATCATGTCACATAAAGTGGAACGACGGGAGTATTCTCTTTCTGATAACTGAGAAATCTCTAAAGGGCAATGGTTAATGGTTCAAAACTCAATGGATAATGGGCCCACACCTTTACTCTCTCCATTTAAGTACCAGGTTGTCAGGTTCTACCGCAGTGAAGTGTGCCTAACCCATACGTTACGTGTTGCGCTCTTATTACTAGACGACAAAAGTCTTGGGAGGCAGATTATTGTGTATATATTACCCATTTAGTTAGATATGGAGATTTTATGGTTCTTTTCCATTATAAGTAAAAGAAGAAAGATTTGAACTCTTGACTAAAGAGCTCACAAAAGTCCTCCACTCGCTACCTCCTCCAATGCACCCGTGGATATTTATTTGAGCTTTGGTTGTTTTAAATATTAATTTGTTTAGAACTCCTTATATATAAAAAGGACCTTCTTGTACTTTTGTGAAGTGTTGGAATTTGATTTCGGTGTAACTTCCATTCTCCCTGTGGTGCTACATGTCTACATTCGTATCAGAGCCGTCTCATTTCTTGCTCGTTGTACTACATCACCTCACATACATCATGTCTATAAAATTAGAGTCTTACATATAAGCAGTACTGCTGATTAGTCTGTCAACGTTAAAAAATGAAGAGAAGCATGAACAATTTACTAATTCATTACAAGTGAGTTTTCTACTCTTTCAAACTCACCACAAAGGGAGTGGTGAGATGAATGAGATCCCTCTATCCTTAACCAGAAGTTTCGACTTCAAGCCCTAGGAATGGAGGAACATGTGGTAACGAGCGCATCACCCTTTAATGGACCCTATGCAGCATGAATCTTAGAATGTGGTTTTTAGTCCCTTTTTCCCTTTTGAATCATCCATAATGTCAATACAATATTTTAATGTTATTTCTGGTTCAGTAAGAGATGACAATATCCAAAAATATTGTATTTGAAATGTCGAACACAAAAATGAGGACGATATAACAACAACAACTGAGTCTCAGTCCCGAACAAGTTGTTGTTGGCTATATGATTCACTTCTCTATTTAAGCTCAACTATGTCATCATCATGCTAAATAAAGTAAAAGTAACTATCATAATATTAGAAGTAATCTAACAAGACAAACCTATTCCCAACTAGTAGATTTCACCAGGCCCTTACTTTTGGTCTGCATTGAATTCAAGAATTTGTAGGTCTTTCGAGACAAAAATGAGTAGGATATTTCTGTACATTAATTCATTCTCAAGGAAAGATATTTCTGTACATTTGGGTGGTGGGGATTGTTCTTTGCCTGAGGTTCATTTAGTTAAGTTAAAACTTTGTTGTATGAAATTTCCCCTTATTATTTATTTTCTTGATAACGGACCCTTATTTTGTGACAGTTGTTCGTTTTTTTTATTGTTAAAATTGTTGACCAGTATTCTTTTACTTTCTTCTTCTTCATTATTATTATTTACGTTTCTATCTGTTGTTATTGTGCCATTTTGAAGGTTCTCCCCTTGCTCATGGAGAAGTTTTCATTCGAGGAGCAGGCGTCACTGGTGTGGCAGTTTCTGTGCAGCATCCCCGTGAATATGATGGCTGAATTTCTGCCTTGGCTTTCATCTTCTATATCTGCTGATGAGTGCAAAGATATGCATAAATGCTTGCACAAAGTAATTCCAGACGAGGATCTTCTTCAAGAGGTGAGTTAGTTTGCTTGTAGGTGTTAAAGATCTTTGTTAAGTATGGCAAAGCTGATAAAATTCATCTTGCATGAAGATTATGTTTACCTGGATGGATGGCAAAAAGTTAACAAACAAACGCAAGGCTTGTGAAGAGAGCACAACACACAATAGTTCAGATTCTGTTGTTAGAGGCTTAATTGGTCAGGCAGAGAATGTTCCTTGTCCTTGTGAATCTTCTAGAAGGGAATTTCCAGTCTCAAATTTGGATCTTAAAGAATCCACTCTGAATCTCCCGGTTGATGAGATACTGCATTGGCACAAGGCTATTAGAAAGGAATTGAATGACATAACAGAAGCAGCTAGGGGAATAAAGTTGCGTGGAGATTTTTCTGATTTATCTGCCTTCAACCAGAGGCTCCAGTTTATTGCTGAAGTTTGTATCTTTCATAGGTATGCAGCATTGCTATTATGCATATCTGTTTGAAGTGTTGGCTTGAATAATTTTACGGACTAAGATAACTGCTATGGTGCTTGAATCTGGATCATTCAAACTGTTTTCATACTTTGACTGCAGTATTGCCGAGGACAAAGTTATATTTCCTGCAGTAGATGCAGAAATATCATTTGCCCAGGAGCATGCAGAAGAAGAAAATGAGTTTGATAAATTTAGATGCTTGATAGAAAGCGTTCAGAGTGCTGGATCCAACTCAACTTCTGTAGAATTTTATTCAGAACTGTGCTCACAAGCTGATCATATAATGGAGACAGTGGAAAGACACTTCTGTAATGAGGAGGCTCAGGTGAGTAATATCAGAATCACAAATATTCTGCAAGTTCAATGTTTCTATCTTTATATACAACAACATACCCAGTGAAAAAAATGTTGTTTCTCGAAAGTGATGAAAGTAGGTAATTGATCTTGATTATTTGGATTCTATGTGATCCCAGGTTCTTCCACTCGCACGAAAGCATTTTAGCCCCAAAAGGCAGCGGGAACTCCTTTACCAGAGCTTGTGTGTTATGCCACTTAGACTCATAGAATGCGTCTTACCATGGTTGGTAGGTTCATTAAGTGAGGAGGAAGCAAGGTCTTTTCTGCAGAACATGCATATGGCAGGTAAAGCCTAATTTCTACTGTTTGATACTTTGATTTAATTAAAACTTGGCTTCTGTGTTGACAATGATAGAAAGTATGCCTATTCACCCCATCTGTTTTTGTTATCTAATGCAGCACCAGCATCAGACACTGCTTTGGTCACACTTTTCTCTGGTTGGGCATGCAAAGGTCGTCCAGCTGACATTTGTTTATCTTCAAGTGTAACCGGTTGCTGTCCTGCTAAAATTTTAGCTGGGAATCAAGAGAACTTAGGTAAATGTTGTGGTACATGCACGTCTTCAAGAATTGTCAAATCTAGTAGCTCAAATGGTGAGCAAAGTAATGGTGAAAGGCCAACCAAGCGTGTAAACTTAATGTCAGAGGAGAAATGCTATCGTCATGATCCTTCAGGAGGTGGAAAATTTCGGAAAGGATCCACTGGTAATCAGTCTTGTTGTGTTCCTGCATTAGGCGTTGTAAATTCCCTTGCTGCAGCAAAATCATCGCGCACTTTTACTCCAAGTGCTCCTTCTCTGAACTCCTGTCTTTTCAACTGGAATACCAGCTTGACCAATGCTGGATATGCAACACGGCCGATCGATAACATTTTTCAATTTCACAAGGCAATCAGAAAGGATTTGGAATTTCTGGATGTCGAATCTGGAAAACTGACTGATTGTGATGAGACTTTCCTCAGGAAGTTTTGTGGTCGTTTTCGTCTTCTACGGGGATTGTATAAAGCTCACAGCAATGCAGAGGATGATATCGTATTTCCAGCTTTGGAATCAAAAGAGACGCTTCATAATGTTAGCCATTCTTACACCTTGGACCACAAACAGGAAGAAAAGCTATTCGAGGATATTTCATCTGCACTTGATGAGCTTTCTCAGCTCCGTGAAAACTTGAATGGTGGGAGTTCAGTTAAAGGTCCTTGTAGAAACTCTGGTGCTTGTGACTTGCATGAATATTCAAGAAAATACAATGAGCTGGCGACTAAAGTTCAAGCCATGTGCAAATCTATAAAAGTAACCCTGGATCAACATGTTATACGGGAGGAAGTTGAGCTATGGCCGCTATTTGACCGGCATTTTAGCATTGAAGAACAAGACAAACTAGTTGGTAGGATAATCGGTACAACTGGGGCAGAGGTACTTCAGTCAATGTTGCCCTGGGTAACCACTGCTCTTACTCAGGATGAACAAAATAAAATGATGGAGACATGGAAGCAAGCAACCAAAAACACTATGTTCAGTGAATGGCTCAATGAATGGTGGGAAGGAACTCCAGATGGAACTTCCCAGGCATCAAGCTCAGAGGACATTGTTTCACGAGGTTGTCACCATGCTTTAATTAGTTTAATTCATGCTGTTGTGTTGTTCCATAAGCTATATACATTAGACAGGGCTATTAGTGGATCTAAACTGAGAAATTTTTCCTGATATTCATTTTAGCCTCTAAAATTATGCCCTTTTCAGGATGTGAGTTTCCTGAATCTCTAGAACAAAGTGATTCCACTTTTAAACCTGGATGGAAGGACATATTTCGTATGAATCAAAATGAGCTAGAGTCAGAAATAAGAAAGGTCTCCCGAGACTCATCGCTTGATCCAAGAAGAAAAGCATATCTTATTCAAAATCTTATGACCAGGTTTGTTTTCAATAAATCCATCTTTTTAAACCTTTATGATTGCTATATCATTGTCATTATTCCACATAACCTATTGAGCATCTGTTGTTCAGTCGCTGGATAGCTGCTCAGCAGGAGTCTGAAGCAAGATCTGTTGAAACTTCAAATGGTCAAGATCAAATAGGATGTTCACCTTCATTCCGTGATCCAGATAAGCAAGTGTTGGGATGTGAGCATTATAAAAGAAACTGCAAGCTCCGAGCAGCTTGCTGTGGTAAACTATTTCCATGCAGATTCTGTCATGACAAAGTCAGTGATCATTCTATGGATAGGTAAATTTCTGGATGCATTTCTGTTTCTAATCAAACTCCATTGCATGTCTAATTTTTCTAGTAATTTGCAGGAAGGCAACAACTGAAATGATGTGTATGAACTGCCTCAAAGTACAACCAGTTGGACCTACTTGCACGACTCCATCCTGTAATGGCCTTTCGATGGCAAAATATTACTGCAGCAGCTGTAAATTTTTTGATGATGAAAGGTGATACTAAAATGACACTACTTGTTTCTTGTTGATGAAGTAGGTTGAATCACATAAGTCAATTAGCTAGAACATAAAACCCCCATTTAATAAAAAATTGTCTGTCGATTTCCTTTGAGAAAATCACTTGAAAATCTATTTCAATACTTAATTCCTTTAGTCAAGGATGAATCCTTGGGTCTCTACTATTTCTGCTTCTTGTACATGTTGCAAGATGAAATTATGCCTCTAATAGATCTTAGATCTTGATTACTACGTTCTATTTGTTTCCTACTTCAGGACAGTATATCATTGCCCGTTTTGCAATTTATGCCGGCTGGGGCAAGGACTAGGTGTTGACTTCTTTCATTGCATGACCTGCAATTGCTGCCTCGGAATGAAACTTGTGGACCACAAATGCAGGGAGAAAGGTCTTGAAACCAACTGTCCAATATGTTGTGATTTTTTATTCACATCAAGTGAAACTGTCAGGGGTCTGCCCTGTGGGCATTTTATGCATTCAGCATGCTTTCAGGTCTGTTCGCTTTTCTCTGCTAGGCTATTTTCATGTCTTTGTTGTCAGAAAGGATTATGTTGGTTATTAGAAATTTAATTTGAATTAAAAGCAATCTCTTTATTTCCTCAGGCATATGCTTGCACACACTACATCTGTCCCATTTGCAGCAAGTCTATGGGAGATATGTCGGTAAGGAATGTTCTTCCTTCTTTAAACAAACCTTTTTTGCCGAGTAGTGATGCTTGTTTGTGTAAATCCATGGAATTATTTGCAGACTAAAGAATATTGTGAAATATATCTGTTATAACTCATTAAAGTTTTAAATTATAGACTATATATATATATAAAAAAAAATATACTGTTTTATTTTCCTTTTTCTGGAGTAAAGAGGAATATTCAGGTTGCATTTGTAGTTGGTTTTATTTCTCAGAGGGCTATAGTTGTATTACCTCTATGGTCTAGTCAAACACTAACTTGATGTGTTTGTGATAAAACGTATTTTTGATTTAAATATTTCCTTAGGAAAAAAAAACTGCATCAAGCCTACAAAATGGGGCAGATGAATGTGCAAATGTGCGTGTGTTTGTCAAGTAACTTTATTTATTCTTGCATAAACAGGAGTGCTTGTCTGATTTGTGAATTCTTCTATTACTCCTCACATTTTGTACTCAATTATAAGCCTTGCCTGATCCACGAAGAGTCGTATCTATTCAAAAGAGAAAAGGAGAGGAGTATCTTTTATTTGGAAAAATCAATTTTGCCACAGAAGCATGTAACATCATACTATTATTATGCTTCTCTTTTAACCTTATTTATGAACGTTATCTACTATGCCCTTGGATATTGATATGATGTTTTATTTAATGAAATTCTGGTAGTATTAAGAAAGAAATAGAACATTGTCTTTGATCCTATTGTTTAAAGAAAATCACATTGTCTTCTCACTTCTTGTGGATACGTACAGCATGTAGCCCTATATATTTCTTATTTCGAGACTTTTCAATCTGTATGTATCCTTTTATTCCCGTTCTATTATATTTGTGCTCAGATAAATGACCTCAACTTTCGTTCTAAAAGTTAGTGCTCAGATAAATGACCTCAACGTTCGTTTGCTCTTTTAGGTGTACTTTGGGATGCTTGATGCTTTGATGGCTTCGGAGGTACTACCAGAAGAGTTTAGGAACCGCTGCCAAGTACGAAATTTTTCTAACAACTCTTATGCTTATTAATTATTTCTGAAGCTTTTTTTCTCAAATTTTTTATATGAAATTTCCCCAGGATATATTGTGTAACGACTGTGGTAAGAGGGGAACTGCACCATTCCATTGGCTATATCACAAGTGTGCATCTTGTGGATCCTACAATACCAGAGTGATAAAGGTGGAAGCAAGTCCTAATTGCTCCAGCTAACGAGACCTGTCGGATTACTGAACGGATTGAACTAGAGGGAGGGGTGGGTGGAAGGTTTCTTCTTCCAGATCTTCACATCACTATATATACAAGGCCGTACGTTTCTATTATGTATATATATAATAGATGTTGGAACCCAGAATTACATACTTTTATACATCGCATTGTTTAGTGCGAGCTCGATACATAGGTTTGTAAAATACATGAGCAATAACGGTCGCCAAAATTTTGTTATTGTTTTACACCAAATATGCTGTTTAGCCAAATTAATGTGTGCTAAAGTTTTCATGTACTTTAGCTGTTGTTTCATTTTTAATCCAGATGTATAATGATAATAATAACAATGTGTTCTCTGTTGGACCCTGCCCATATAGAAAATACTCATTCCTTTAATTAAAAGATGGTTTCTTATTTTTTGCATTTTGTAATTAATAATTGTGGCATCAAATCATAATTTCTTTCATTCTTAATCAAAGACTTGAGGTTCGAGTTTGCATTGCAACGTCCATTCTAGGATGGTGCTCTCGATTTTCTTTTCGAACCTGAGTCTTTTGATTAAGAGCAGCAGTCTCATCATTGTACCATGATTCATGTTGATGAAATTTTCTTCTTTTGCTAGAAAGAAAAACAAGGAAAGAATAAATCTAGATGCCGGCATTTTCCTGTCAAAGATAAATGATATAAAAATCATGATACATTACTAAACTAAAGACAGAGATAGCAACTTGCACATCAAGGGCTAACACGTTTTGTAGTGGGATGGTTCAGGATTTGGGTATCTTGAAATTTTAAAAATTTCGTTGTAAGCATTGTTTCCAAAAATAAATCATGCAATACATGAATTTTAATTTAATCAGATTTCAATATGAATTTTGGATGAAAAATTGCAAAAAAGAAAGAGAGAAACAACTTGCAAATTAAGGAATCAATATTCAACATGATATACAATCAACTAAATCAGCTCCCCATGTTCAATATGATAAAATGAATACAGAAAGAGATGGCATTATAAATATATTATAGAGATATTGGAATATCATTTACTTCACGTCTTTCACCCGTTTTGATATACCATACATATTTCAATTTGACATGAAATTTACAAAATAAATATATTTTTTTTGAAAGTTGTTCTCGTAAAAGTACTGTTAATGTTTTGCGGTAAAATATAGAAATATACATTATTTTTTTAAGAACAACAAAAAATTAACCTTGTTTCTCCGATATTCAAGCATAAATTTCAGCGACTCAAAACCTACGTTAATAAGATCAAGAAATGAAGAGTTCACCCGTGAGGTTACTACCTTTGTCATTGAGACTTTTCGGTGAGGAAACCTTAAGATAAGTTGTCAAAACAAACAAAATAGAAGGATCCATATGTCCAAATAATTTCGAAGAAAGACTATACATGTCAAAAGAAAAACCATATTAAAAAACAAAAATCAAGCTTTCATTTTTTTGGACAAGATTACCCCTATAAAATACTTTTTGAATAGCAAAGCTAGCTATATTTCCTCAACCTCACATGCACATATTTGTACTTTCACAATGTATAACTTCTCATGATAAAATTTTTAGCTACACAGACTTTCAAAATTGATTATTTTTTTTCAAAATCAGAGAAAGCAAATAAAAAAGCTCAGCTGAAGAAATTTTTTGGGGTAAATTTCTCTTAAACCCTGGCTATTTTTATTCAATTTTTAGTATAATTGCATTGATTTTGATTCCTGTTATTAGATCTCTCTGTTAATGGATGTTATACTAGTTGAAAAATTTGATATTTATCCAAGAAACGAAAAGGGGTGATTCAATTTTATGAATTTTGTATTAAAAACTGATTAATTCATCTCGAATTTTAATGGGTTTGTGTTAAAATCTTGTCTTTTGTCTGTAGATTTTGGGAAATCAAGGTTTTTTTTGCGTTCTATTGATTTTTGCGGTGGAAAAAGGGTGTAATGAGTGGTTCAAAACTGGAGGGGCCATTGGCTCCGGTGGTAAGACGAGACCCGTATGAAGTGTTGGCTGTTACGAGGGATTCGTCGGATCAGGAGATTAAGACTGCTTATAGAAAGCTTGCTCTCAAGTAAGTTTATTCCTAATACATATTTCTAAATTTAGTTTATAGTTAGTTTTTGCTATAATGGTGTTTAAATGTGGTATTGGATTGAAATAGACCTGAATAAAGCAGAATATGTGTAGCAAGTTTATGTAGCTGACACAAGTAGTTGGAGTTTAAGGTGTTTGTCGGGGCCAACTTGCGTGCACCTCGACTAATTATATAGATGCCCGCCACCTCCCACTAGCAATAGGGTACTAGGTAACTCTATCTACCAAGGCTAGACAGATGTGAAGAAATCGCATAGTGTTTCACTTCATGGTGAAAACTTTAATCTTGAAGCACTAGGGAACGGCCACACCCTTGGGTGCTTTAAGGGCGGTATTGAATGATGGTATAACTGAGGTGTAAGTGTAACCAGTAACCTAAACAGAAATTTAGTGAGGACTGTGGTGAAATGTGTATGCATTTTTTGTTGGTATTTGTTTTGGAGCTTGCTGTTACCACACAGCACACGCGGTTATTGAATTACGGTAGTAAGACAAAAAATTGTGGAATTTATGGTCAACTAATTAATTAGGTTATGTGATGATTGCCGCATATTGTCATTTGAAGAAATATAATATAAATGGAGAGACTTGCTTTTACCATATATATACCAGTGTTATCAAAAGCGAAAAGTGCAAAAATGCTCTTAAGGACTGGGGCTTTAAGCGCAAATGAAGTGTGGGCTTTATTGGGGAAAAAGGCGCAAATGGAGAAAACATCTATATATATATTTGTTTAGTCCAAGACTAATAATTATAAGCATGAAAAACAAGTATATATGAACAAAGAAATTGATTATTTTTACGATAAAGTAAAATATCAATGGTTTAGCGTCGCCTCTTTAGGAAATTCTCATTCACAAGGAAAAGCATGTCTTAGAGCTTTGATGACGACATTGAAGCGCTCATCAAGCGAGGAAAATCGCTCAATGCATTTTGAGCCTCGCTTCTGGGCTTAAGCGAGCCTTGGATAACACTGATATATACGTATGGTGTATCTGATGGAGAAAAAGAATGTGATGGAAAGTGAAATCTGGTTATAGAGTTTTTGGGCTGTGGATGTTGGGATTTGGGGAACTTTTTGATTTGATACTTGCTCTTGTGGATGAATAATGGAATGCATAAATTATTGGCAGGTATCATCCTGACAAGAATGCTAACAATCCTGAAGCTTCAGAACTCTTCAAGGAGGTTGCATACTCATATAGCATTCTATCTGATCCAGAGAAAAGGAGGCAATATGATATGGCTGGCTTTGAGGTACTCACCCCCTGCCACTGTAAAAGACATATTTTTGTCCGACATGATTGTTCATCATGAGCAATGATGTATGATGCGAAAGACTTTTACTATTTTGCTGTTTTTAAAGACTGAAATCATGGGAGAATATTTTGTTTGATTTATATATCCTTACATTTGCTTGTTATGTATCACGTTGCATTTAAATGAGGTTACTGATTTAGCAGTAGAAAGAAAGTAGTTCATAGATAGAACTCTTTATGTTTTTAATTTCAAGAAGGGTTATAGAAATAAGAGCTAGCTTAGGCTAATATTGCTTATATGATAGGTTGTAACTTTATGGCTTCAACCAAGCATATCTAGAAAGATTGAATACTAAGTGCTGACAATATAAACTTAACATATCGTAAAGGTTCAACAAAATGTGGATACTTGAAAGTTGCAGGATAATGCTGCAGCAATCTATATGTTAGAACACTCCTTTCATTCTTGAAGTTTGTCCTGTTGTATTTGTGGATATTAATAGGTGTAAAGCTGAAAAGTCATCCTATCAGCTGCCATTTTCTGGACTCCTCACTTCTCCTTGAGATTTCTAGTCGAGGATTGTTTATAGGGTCCCCAAAATATATTAGAAACATGTTACAACACAACATGTACCTACAAAGGCAGTCTTTGTTTTCATGTTAGTAGCAAAAGGTGTTTCTATTGTGTGTTACAAGATCTTCCTAATGCCAATATCTTTCAATTCAAAGGTTATAGTTCATCTAAGTGATGCCATTCATGTAACGACTGTGTAAAATTTTATGCTAGAAATAAGTGAGAATTAAAGTACAACGAAAGGATCTAGCTACTGGACATTGTCCCAATAGACCAGATCTGCCCATAAAAAAGCATATTGGCCTAGCTAGGATAGAAATTATGATTGTCCAGTCATTTTGGGAGATGACTCTACTTGCCAACTTTAATTTGAATCTCTTTGGATGATGAGCTTGGTAATAGAATCTGGCAGTTGTCTTTGTTGCTAGAAAATTCTGACATTCTTTTCTCTCCATATATGATAAACAACAGCAGCCAACATCATCCTATACTCTTTAGCCTTGAAAGACTTCCCCTTAGTTCATCCTTGTACAGCCCACACTAGTTCATCCTCCCAGGTCGTAGGAGCTCTTTTGATGTTCATCCATCTTAGCAATTTCCTCCAAATCTTGGCAGAAAAGTCACAGGTAAAGAATAAATGTGATATACTTTCCTCAGTCAGTTCACACAGGGTGCAATTCTGGTCATCAAGTGTCCCAGTTTAAACAATCTGTCTTTGGTTGATAATCTTTTGTGAGCAGCCAGTTGCGGTATAAAAATCCATCTTTGGTAGATTCCACCCTTGCGGACCCCAACTGTCTGCCACTGCGACTTCAGGATTCAAATTCGAAACCTTCATGTCATTGCACATGTACTTCAAGGAACCATGTCCTAACCTGTTTTCATTTCAGAAAGATGTATATCTTCCATTCCATACTATAATGTCAATATTTGGAACCAAGAGAGGCCAAAAAACCTTGATGGACCTCCACACACTGAACCCATATAGTGTTTTCACTGCCCTGGAGATTCAATGTCCCGTAGACCATACTTTTCTGTGATGACCTCTTTCCATTGTGCTTGCTCTTCCTTACAAAATCTCCAAACCCATTTCATGAGTAAGCTTTGGTTGTATAGTTTCAAAAATCTTATGCCTAGATATCTTGTTGAGTGTAAGATTTCTCCAATTAACAAGGTGAAAATATCTCCTTTTTGTTGCCTTGTATATGCTCTTTGCCTTTTATTTAGTCATTCACTTTACTCAGGGTATCAATATCGTTTAGTTATTTTTGTCTGGGTCAATAGGCATTTTGTGTTGGAAGCCTGAGTTCCAATTCTGGCTAGTTTCTTTGGCAAGTTATAGCTGATAAAACTTCTTGAATCTACTACGCTCAAGGGATGCCATTTCTGGATTCTTTTGACATTTTTCTTTAATTTTAAGGCTCTTGAAGCTGAAGGAATGGATATGGAAATTGATTTGTCCAACCTTGGAACTGTCAACACAATGTTTGCAGCATTGTTTAGGTTAGTCTTCCTCCCAAATTTTTTTCTTTCTGGTGATGTTTTTGATTAGTTTTCTTAAATTTGTTTTTTTTTTCTGGATAGCAAGTTGGGTGTTCCTATCAAAACAACTATTTCTGCTAATGTTCTTGAAGAAGCTTTGAATGGAACTGTCACGGTCCGCCCTCTTCCAATTGGCACATCAGTCAGTGGAAAGGTATAATTTAATTGTCTCTTCAAGTGACAGGATAAATTTATCAGCTGTACCAGGGTTTTGACATCCGTTGAGCTTTAATGCAGGTAGAAAAGCAAAATGCTCATTTTTTCGGTGTAACAATTAGTGACGAGCAAGCAGAAGCAGGGATTGTAGTAAGAGTTACTTCAGCTGCCCAAAGCAAATTCAAGGTACATTTTATACATTTATATGATAGGTACTTTCATGCACTTTGTATTTTCATGCCTTTTTTTTTCCTACTGTGGTGATACTAAAACTGAGTTTCATGAAATTTTCAGCTACTATATTTTGAACATGATGTGAGTGGGGGTTACGGCCTGGCCTTGCAGGTAATGCATTTTACAGTTTTTGTTCTTCATTGTGTGCTTACAGAGGATTCCTATAGCCAACCCTTTGTTATTGTGTGCTTGAGATATTTCTTGCTATAGATTTCTGCTGAACAACCTCGATGTTTGCTTAGAGTAAAGTTAAATGGAATTGATGCTGAATTCCGAGTAATTTGATGTGGTTAGAGAACAATAAAGCAGTAATAGGGATTAGGGAACTATCGCCCTAGGGCTGGATGTGTTTAATTACTAACAAATGAATTTTGTAGGCATGTTTTGCCTGATCTTACTTTATATTTTTTGTAGTCGAGACATTCGTAAAATGGCTTTTCTATCATTTCTTAGAAAATTTGACAAAATTATATAAGAAAATAGCATACCTCCAGTTTTGGTTAATAAATGGTATATCTCTAACCTTTTAAGAGAGTTCATGCATCATTCCAATATTGATTACATTTATAGATTCCCCATGTACACCCAATTTTAGTAAGTTTCTGTTGTACACTAAGGATCCAAACAAAGTTTTCACACCTAGAATGGTCATCACATATCATTTTGATTTGGTTATTCTTCTATATGTGTCATCATATTAAGTTGAAAATTTTGGGCATAGCCTTTGGCCACCAAGTGTGCCTTGGGTATATCAATCCAACCACCTTACCAACTTTTATTGTTGCTCATTAACAACCAACAGTAGAATTATCGGACGCAAAGGACAAAGCTCCGGAGTACCACAAGGTGTAAGCCAGAACATATCCTCAATTAGTCTCCAAAATTAAAAGATATCTCCTCGATCGGTGTTTGTGATAACTTTAATGTGAAAGAAGTTTACCTATAGACTTGGGAATGTAAATAGAGCAAGGATGACACAAAGGTGTAATGATTCATGAGTTCTCAAGAATGTATAGATAGGATGATGATTAGGAGTAGAACAATAACTTTTCTAGCCACTAGCGGAAGATTGTGTGGAAAGAAGGTAAATTCAACTTTAGTGTATCCAAATAGCTCGTCAGTGGTTGCTGGGAAAAAACTCCAAAATAGTTGGGTAGGCTCGCCTGCTTTTGTTGGCTATCACTATGGGAAAAATCTGGTTTGCATCTTGCTATACATGTCTATCTTGAACCTTAAAGAGTGTATTAGATGTTTCTTTTCACTTGTAACTTCCAAGTTCCAACCCTGTGTGTATCTTCTGTATTTATAAGCTTGTAAACTGGATTTTAGATGAAGCAATTATCCAAGCAATTTACTGATTAGTGTTTCTTAATAAAACTGATCCATTGTCACTATTTACAGGAAGATAGTGAAAAAGCCGGCAAGGTAACCTCCGCGGGAATGTATTTCTTGCACTTTCAAGTGTACAGAATGGATTCAACTGTAAATGCGGTATGTGAATTCATCTTAGTGGTTAAAATTCAATAGTATAGCATGCAGTGTTATCAAAAGTGATAATACTTGTGATGATGTAGTTAGCAATGGCCAAAGATCCAGAAGCTGCTTTCTTTAAGAGGCTGGAGGGCCTCCAACCTTGTGAGGTCTCACAACTAAATGCTGGCACTCACATATTTGCTGTTTATGGTCTGAGCTGCTTTTATTTTGTTGAATATAATGTTTTGTTTTTGACAAACACTATCTAATTGCTACTGATTATGCAAATGCTAAGAGAAATATTTGATCTGATGTCTGCAGGAGATAATTTCTTTAAGCCTGCTAGTTACACTATTGAGGCTCTGTGTGCCAAGACATACGAGGACACAACTCATAATCTCCAGGATATTGAGGCTCAGATATTGAGGAAGAGAAATGAGCTTCGACAGTTTGAGACAGAATATAGAAAGGTTGTTTATCTGCTAATCGACAATGTCTGTTATTCATTTGTCGTACCTCATGCATCCTCATTCCACTATTTTCCATGTGGTGTTTACAGGCATTAGCGCGGTTCCAGGAAGTGACCAATAGATACAGCCAGGAGAAGCAGTCTGTAAGTTTGTCTCTTACCTAAGTTTCATTGCACTGAGATAGAATGATCGATTTGGTTTGCCTATATCTATCGTTTCTTAGTTACTCTGATTTATACCCGGGGGTTTTGGGGGCGGAGGAAAAGAATCATCTGTGAGTTACCCTCTGAGTGATGTTGTTTTTGTAAAGGTCGAAGAGCTGCTCAAACAGAGAGACACCATCCACTCTTCTTTCACCGTTACAAGGACAGTTGCTACCTTAAGTGGCAGTGGGAGTGGTCATTTCAGTAACGGAGGTAGCAGTAAACCTTCTGGTGATGACTCAAAACCCGATAGCCCAGGGGAAGATGGCAGTTCAGACTCCAAGGATAAATACGCGAAGAGAAAGTGGTTCAACCTTAACCTCAAAGGATCCGAGAAGAAGTAACCAGAGTTCAGACTGGAAGTCATCCATAGTCTAGATGCTACGAGTTTCCAATTCCAGCTCCGCGTTCAAGGACGAGGGCTGCCTGAAGAATTCTCCGCATGTATTATTTGTTCAATTTCTTGTGGTTCCGAGACGTTCCTTTGTTTCATTAATTTTTTTCAAAATATCAATTTTTGGGAATGTTGATGTCTGTTTTCTATCGATTGATCGAAGATATAGAAGGTTTTTTTGTTCCTGTATTGTACGTATGATTCTTCTGCTGTGTATCATAATGTACTAGTCAATGTACTCCATTATTTTCAGTCTATCGCGTTAAAGTATAAGAACTCAACGGGATTCTCTTCTTTGTTGATCACTAGAAGAGGAAGTGCTCTTCGAGTTCTTAAGAATCATAATATTTTTTTCGTCTCGAAAAAAAGAAAGTGTATTATGTTATGTTAATGACGTGTGAAATTTCTTTTCAAATCAACTATCTTGAAAAGTTAAAGAGATTACAATTCAAAATTAATTTTAGGCCAATGTTGAGTTGGGACCATTCTATTCTTTTTGAGAATTTTTATTTGCCGTCCTAACTAATAAAATAACAATAAGTTCCGTTTGGATAAGGTTATGTATAATAATAAAATCATGACGTTGTACTTAAGCTTATTAATCAACCAAAATAAAATAAAACAAAGTTCAAAACATTCAGTATTGTTTATTTATATGCTCTAACTTCTAACTCTTTCTTTAGCTAAAACATAGTACGGTTTATAATTGTTTTCTTTGTGTTTAGTAGATTAGTTGTCTTGGCCTTCTTTTTAGTTAGTTCCTAGATATATAATATTGCATCTCGACAATGACGACAATAACATATCTAATATAACACTACGAGTAGGGTTTGGGGAAGGTGGCGTGTAGTGTGTATGTAGCCTTATTCTTATCTTGTATAGATAGAAAAGTTATTTCCGATAAACCCTTGACTCAAGTAAAGAGAACATCATATCGTGTAGGTTATCGTATCACTTAAATTTTTTTATTTTCATTTTTTGGAAATATGACTTAAAATGCATAACATGGAATATGATTCTTTTCTATTTTGTCTCAAGAAAAGCTTGACTTGAATTCTTCTCATAGAACCAAATTAAAGTATCTTGTTGCTTATGCCAATTATTAAAAAAAATGGTTGCATTCATTGAATTTGGACTCCTATGGCACATCATGTGCCTCAAAATCAAACACTTCAAAAGCTGTTTGTTTATAATCAAATTAAAGCATATATTTTGAAGTTAAGCATATGATCATGTTGCTAGAAAGTTTGTTAGTCTTGACAAAAGTACCACATGCCTATGAGTGTATATGTCTTTGTATCTATTTGCATATATAATTTTCTATATCCTTTCGAACCTGACTAATGTATGACGTCAATATTAACTCTTTTATGTTTGCCATAAGAATCAAATGAACTTATTCGAAGAATCGTCTGAGTCATATATACAATGGGAACCTCACAGTCGTCATCTCCAATGTTAGATAGTAGGATATGGATGAGTCGTGTCTGAATTCAGATCGAACCAGACTCTTCTTTATTAGATTCATGATTTGACAATAAGTTTTAAAGATAGAGATACAAAGGATGTATACCAAAAAGGGAAAAACAATGAAACATTAAAAGAGTAACAAAAAAGGCAAGAAAATAAATAAGTAAATTGGTGGGATCTATAGGGACACACACAAACACGTGGAGTGTTATAAGAATTTATAAAAATAAAATTAAATTAACAAGTTAGAATTATATATTAATTAGGATACTTTAATGAGTATGATTAATTAATTAATTAATTACTTAATTAAGTTCCAATACATGTGCAAAAGTCTCCCAACTATTTTTTTTTAATTATATGTTGTGTTTATATAGTTCACGGGTGTTTCTATTATTGTTAGAAATTTTATTTATTTTTTAAAAGAAGATTTTGATGGAATTGCCATTAACTATATTAAATTATAATTTATAGACACCTAAACTATTAAGGTTAGGCTTCATGTTGTTTAGAGTATTGATTAATTATTATAAATTAATTAATAATTAGTTTGTGTCATCAATTATATATAAATAAACATAATTGTCACTTCACATGACTTAAAGCTGACTCCAGTACTCCACCCAACCTATTAGGCCTTTATATGTTAAAAAAGAGTAGGTTTGTATCACTTGGATTAAATTGATGATATTATTGATATATTGATTCATAATAATTAGATACGAAATTCGTCGTTAAATAGTTTGTATCTTAAGAGATTTCTAGATAATTTGTAATTAAACAGTTCATAATTGACATGATTTTTGATAATTTGTCGTTAAATTAAATTGAAGATCTTTTATTGTCTAGTGACAGAAGTTGTACGTCACTAATTAAACATTCTTTGAACAAATCAAAAAAGGGATTAATATTACAACTTGAATTAATTCATTGGATTTGGATGTGATCTTTAATTAATCTTTTCTAAATCCTTCCAAAGTAATGGTTGCTTAAGGGAAAAAAGATGATTAAAAAGTTAATTAATAGACATCTTTGTTTAAACTTTTTTTGTTTGTTGATGGATCATGTCTGAAATAATGTAATGTTTTAACTTTAATAACTTGTGTAATCACTTATTATTGGTTAATTTCCTTGATAAACACCAAGTTGGTGGGCCATAATCAAGATTTGGGATATCTTAGAACGATAATAACATCATATTTTTTAATTATTAACAAGAAAAACATGATTAAGGTCTTGGTTTAATTAGTAATATATTATGATGGTGGAAGCCACTAATTAACAATTACATGGAAAAGAAATTAACACTTTGTTTAAGGGCAGTTGTTGATGATTCAACAAGGAATTTGACAAAGTTGATTGGACAAGAATGCTATAAATTAAAAGTACTTAGGCAAGGGGTGGGGTTTTTGAGGGGGTGGGTGGGGTGTTCATGAGTTGAGTTTTTTTGTTTTTGGGTTTCTCATCTGGTGTCTGATACTTTTATTGGAGTCCAACTAATCCGCGTCAGGTAGGACCAGTCGAAGGGTAACGCTCCCGACTAAGGATTTTAACATTAAAACAACCGTTGATCTGAACTCAATATGTTCGATGTAGAATGTAGATATATATAAGTAAAAACTCGCTAAAGTTGTTATGGTTTACTTGTGATCACGTTTTGAGATAACTGTTTAGTAAATAACCTTTGATTCTCTACATTTTATGACCTTTTAGACAACGATCTAAAGATCCTTTTTGAGAAACCTACAAATCTTATGAGAGAACATCATACCATAGCCTAACACTTTGTAGATGTTAAATGACAGTCTAATATTTTGTCAGTTCCAAGGGCTTTATTAATTTGCACAACTTCTAAAAAATGAAAAATAAAAACTAAATAGTAACCTAAAAAGAGGACATTTATGTAAATCAACAAAACCTTACAAGTCATTCGTTTGTATTAAATTCAAATCCTAGATCCGATTTTGCGAGACATAACCCTTCTCTAACTCTTGTCAACTTTATAAGTACAATTAAGAAATTTCAAGTGGTTTCCTTTGGTAGAGTAGATTAATAGTGTTTTCTTTTTAAATATAGATTGGTTAAAACTTGTAAAATAGTTGAATTTAGGTGCCAATTTTCAAACCAAATTCCCAAATCATTGCCAAAAAGTTAAACCAAAGTACTACTACAACCAATAAAGTTTGCAAAAATGGACAATCACATCTTTGGTAGTTGAAATTTCAGATTTTCACAAGAATATATTTCAAACATGATATGGCTTTAATGCACTTTGATTAATTAGTGGTGTCTGCTAAAAAAATGAATCTGGCCAAAATGTGGCAAAGGTGACATGATTTAAAACTAAGTTTGTTTTTTTCCTTTAATAATTAGGCTTTTTTTGTGGCTATTTTTTTCAAAAACTTGCATAGCATTGGCCTCATTATAATCATAGAAAATGGACAAAAATGGTCCCACTTGTTATAAAGTTCCGACTTATTCAGATTCACATAACGTAAGGCTCATTAAAGAGCTAGCGATGTGTTCTTTATCAGAAACTCAAAATTTGTGGTTAACTGTAAAAAAATATTCCATTTCACCATAATCCTTACTGGTATACGGCATAGCGATTCAAAATACCTAAAATTATGGGAATTACAAATTGATTATTATTTAGGACAACGAGTTTAGCTTAATATGCATCGATAATGTTAAATTATTATTTTTTGCGTTTAGAGATCGATAACTATATGCATCCGTCCATAAAAGTGGGACTATAGTAACCTTTAAAATAAAACAGACTATGTATATACTTCAAGTATTATTATCAATAAATATAAATTAAAGATACATAAAAATATTAGAATTTAAAGCTTAATAAATATATATTATTATTATATTTGTAAAAGTAAGATGCATGAATTTAAATGGAGCAAGTAACTACTTGTGTTTAACAAAAATGAAAAGCTAGCTAGCTAGCATACAAAACCCTAAAGTAAGTACAAACTATTTGTGTTAATTAACCACTTGTTTAATTTTCATAGATAGGTTACAAAAGTACCCAAAGTGTATAAATCCAAAATATTTTTTGTTTAGCTATTTGTTGCTAAGTCCCAACAACTTATAGTGCTATAATTAAGTTTCAATGTCTTTTTAAGTATGACCCCTTTAAATTCCCAATTAATTGAGGGTCACTTCACTAATTAAATTTCCCTTATGAGTCAGACCAATTTCTTGAGCCCCATAGCAAGGTCATTGTGTGGCCCAATCCTTGATTTTTTATTTTTCCCAACCTCTTTCTTTAGTTTTTATATACTTATAGTACTGATCGAGATCGTTTATGTGTATCTCGACTATTTATTTTTTATCAGTATCAGAATATCGCTAATATATGACAGACGTTCTATTGAAATCTTGCTTGTCGTCTAATGGAAATGTTACCGAGGAACCAAATACTGACATGCGATAGAATTCATTGAAAATTAGCGTTTTTCTGGTATACCGAATATCTACACTCGCCAAAACTTAGACAGATGGAAATAAATGACATAATATTTTTTCTCGTCTTTGCTTCGTATAAATTATGATATATAAGGTTTTTTGCAATTATTTTATTGATCATTAGGTCACGTCCTTCTCTATTTTTAACCTTATCAAGAGAGATAAGAGAATAAAGGAAAGTGAAAAAACATTGGATCCATGTAGTGATGTAGATGAAGCTATATATATTTATAAATTATTATAGGCTGTTAGGTTTAGTGTTGTAAAATATATCTTAAGCTTCATTATGGGATCCTAATCTATTACTACTATATCTAGAAGCAATAATTAATTTCATATTAACAACCTATTATAATTAATCACCATTAGTTTAATTGACCCTACATTTCATCATGCATGAACTTTGGCCTCCTAATTAATTAATTAAATTAAGTCATTGTTAAGTTGACTTTTGAATTTTTCATTTATGTAGATAGGTATCATAGTTACCTATAAGAAAATATGATTCACTACAAGAAAAAAGTGAATTACATGAGGATTTTCCTGCGGATTTTCATACTAATCCCTAGAAAAATTCCCATGTAATTCACATTTTTCCTGTAGTGATTAAAGTTGTTTATTACTAGGGGAAATGCATGTCTAAAGCCTATGGATATCAAATCATATCCTTATTGTCTCTTTAAAATGGCCATTTCATTAATTTAGTAGTAATACAGACTAATTATGGTTAGTTATGATTAGAATCTAACGGTCCAAAAGAATGTATAAGCTAAGCTTTCATTCAATGATTCAAAATATAATTTCAAATATTAAAATCAACACATTATGCATGGAATATTAAAGTCTAAATTGTGTTGAGAGAAAATTTGAAAGTGAGGCATTGCGAGTCTAGAATATGAACTTTATGGTTTCTGAATTTTAGGATAATAATGTCAAATGCTAGTTAGCACTGAGTTTCGAATTTCATATTTTTTCTCAATATTTTTCAAAAGGATTATATCAAAACAACATTTGATTACACATTGGATTGTTTTTCTCTAACATTTATATATATATATATATATATATATAAAAGATGAGTTTCAAATAAATGTTCAAACACAACTCTTTCCAAATATCACATTTTTAATATTCAAACGCCTACTTAATATATTTTTTAAATATCAATAAATAATTTAAATTAAAATTACTAAATTATGTCGAACTCGTATAGATTGAAAACAATTTCTCTATTCATAAAAATAAGTAAGATATGTGTATATTTCATCTTTTTTCAGACTTCATCTATAAAATTATACAGGTATATATATCAATTCTATAGGCTTATAGCTGAGGTCTGGAAAGGATAAAATATACATGTACGTTACTCTTATTTTTATGAGTAGAGAATTAAATTGTTTTCCAATAAATTCTCGACTTTGCGGGGCTAGGGTGGGCAGGGGCGGATCCACGTGAGTTCCATGGGGTTCACCCGAACCCCTTCGGAAAAAAATTGCACGATATATATAAGGTAATCTTCTATATTTATGTGGATATATATATTTTGAACCCCCTCAATGACAAGGAGAAACTAATAGCCCAGCGGCAGCTGGTCCCCTTGAAATTAAGCTTCATGTTGAGGGTTTGAATCCCTGCTTTAGCGTTTTATTTTTTTATTTTTTAGTTTCAGTTCCGTTTTTCACTTTTTTTTTTTAGTTTTTTATTTTATAAAACATGCGAAAAGTGTGGTTTTAAATCCAAAAAAATTCAATGATCCGCCACTAAAACTATATACTACTACTTTCCTGAAATTTTGTTTTGCTGGCTTATATACACGTTTATACTTTTATTTTCGAACCCTCTGAATGAAAATTTTGAGTCCTCCACTGAGGGTGGGAAGTTGGGGGATGGGGTAAGGAGACATGGTGGGACATATTTGGAGTTGTGGTGAAGACTTTGTAACTTGTAAGAGCTTTTGATTGAACATTTTACGAATATATAAACATTAGTATATCAAAAGAAAGTTGAAGAATATTTGGTCTATTTTAAGTGTAGGTTGTAATTAATTAACTTTTTTCTCTTTCTATCTCTCAAGTCTACTAGTCTTGTAGTTAGTAAGATTCGTAGAGATCTCTTGCCATCGAAAAAAATCACAAAATAATAAAATAAATAATAATAGTAATAAAAAAAAGACAAATAAAAACTATATAATATATGGATTTCATCGTCAATCACGCAAAATTCCTAATATTATGATTCATCATCAACACGTAATGTGGGGTCCCAACTTGAAGTTGTAACACCTGAATTATTAGTTCATTTTATTTTTATATTTCATAGTGCCCTTGGGAATATTATACGATAAATACTTATTCTCACTTGATTTTAATATTAAATTAAGTAATTTTCTGTTTTCACCTTACATGTGAAAAATAGAGGGAGTCCACATGTCATTTATAGAAAAACATATATTTTTTGTTATTGATTTAATATAAATACAGAGTACATGCTCAAACTAAATATAATGTGCGTATATCTCTGTCTCTATTTACTTGTTCGGTTTTTGACTTGGTATACCTATTAAGAAAATAATAATTGATCTAGTAAGCTTACCATTTTACCCCTATTAATTGATAGAATTTCAAAATTAATTTACTCATTAAAGAGGCTCTACCTTTTTCAAAAAGGTTAACTCTCAAAATAAATCGAGGGTATAATAGGTAAAAAAAATATTGTCTTTTCTTGATTTGTTAAAAATAACAAGTAAAAAGGGACAATGGTTGTATTGAACCATAACCACATTTTGACATCTTAAGTTCGAATCAGTAAGAAGAAAATTGTTTTGGGATTCAGATACATGTGAACTTCAATACAAATATCAACCACCAAATTATAAAATTTAAAATGTTAGTGTAATTATTTTTGTAAATTTTCCACATATTGACTAATCATCATCCCATAAGGAAGATTGATTTCAATTTTCTATTTGCAACTTATGAGTTATGACTTCTTCAACTTATTGAATGTTTGAAAATATTTCTAGTTCTTGACTCTTGCAAAAAAGAGCATTACTCATCTATTAAGCCAAATAATTTGTGGACTATACTTTTAGCAATTTTTTTTATTAAAATAAGAGGTGTTGGAATGTTTAACGCTCCTTCAAATTATCAAGAAAACAAAAAAAGATGAATACACTAAAAACGAGGTAAAGAAAAAAAAATTGGAATACTAAATTCATTATACTTTTAAGATTATGATTAGAGATGCAATATTTATCAAATTTTTAGTATATATATATATATATATATATATTGAGAATATTTAATTTATCGAATTCGTTACTGATTCAAACAGTACGATTATATTAGATAAGTTGTATTAGTATGAGGGAGACACGTGGGCCATAGAGAAAAGGTGTGATTACATTTGATCAATAAATAAGCATAGATGTGCATGAATCTAAGGTTAGATACTGTTCCTATGTAACCGTTGGATAATTATTGACATATTCGTATATTGCAATATTAATTTTTTAAAGGCGAGGTTTTTAATATGATTTTTTTTTTGTAATATGCAGAATTCGAACCAAGACCCATAATCTATGTTGATCTATACGTACGGTATCAAAAATAATGTTTAGCTGTATTTAGTTAACACTTTTTGTAAATATCGTTAAAGTTTAAAGTGATATTGAATCTAATAATAATTGACTAATATCTGTAAAAGTTGTAATAATAATTTTTATCAATGTGTATATATTTATTGATGCTAAAATTTATTTTTATTAGGATGTACATTACATGCATGAAATTATTACTTTATTTTTGACTTTTTTACATTAATTTTATTTCTTATTGGTTTGGTCTGTGTCGGCTCCTGTGATTAAGCTAATACAGCTGTTCAAATGAAAGAGAAAAATCCAAGGACATTTTTGGAATAAAATGAATTTAATACAATTTTAAGATACAAATATTTGACATATAATATTTTAACTTTTTAAGGGACCATATCATAGACTATAAATACTTGTATAGATAAAATTTATCGAGAGGTTCGTCATCTATTATATATTTATCAAATAGTAAGAAAACACATAAGTTATTAGATGACATCTTAAAATAATTAAAGTACAGTTTAATTTTTTTTTTACGTATCAATAAGTTAGATCAATATCGTGAGTTATTTCACGCAATAAATAAATAAAACTGTATACTTAAAAAAAAAAAGTAGACATGCAAATTCACAGATCTAAAAATAGATATAGTGCAAAAATATAGTTTACGAGTTCAACCAACCTAAAGCTTTCGATTTATTAATATGTATTTAGAACTCAATAATATATTAAAAATTTAAATTTATAAACTTCAAATCAGGTAATATCTACTCGTACTTATAAAAAGAAGAATAAAATATAATAGGTAAATTGAGACAATTAAAGTTCTAATTATAATTTAATTTTAGACATCTCAATTTTGAAGTAATTCCATGAAAGGCACGGTCATTTCTGTTAGGTACTAGTTTAGACAACTTTTACAAGAATCCTCATGTGATATCTTGTCCCCTAATCAATGATCATGGTTTTAGTATTTTTTTATTCGGTGTTCGAAGTTTATATTGAAGCTTCGATTAAATTTGAATCATGCACTGCAGTACATTTGAGAGTGATATTTTCAATAGAATTTTCTTTATACATAACTCAAATCCGAAACTCTAATTAAGGGTGGAACAATTCTACCACTGCATCCAGTACTCATAGTATATGTTCTTCTGATCTTTCATCATATGATTTTGGTAAACAAAAGCTACAAAGTTCTTTCATTTGTTTTTCTTGAGTTGCGGATCTGTCATATAATCACTTCTCTGTAAGATTTGTATATACAGTATTTTCTTTAGAATTTATTTACTGAATATGTTATTGTTATTATTGTTCGAAATCTACAAAGTGCAATGAGGACATAAAAATTTACGCTACTAAAAAAACAATGACCTAAACTAAATAACAATCATTTGACAGTTCAACAACCCTACTACTTTCACATGAATCAAATTCACTCCACTATACTCAATAGTTCAATTGAAACAAGACAAAATTTAAAACCTCAAGTAAACAAAAACAAACAAACAAATTGACACTTTCACTATCTCTAATTTTGATGTGTAATTCGTCTAAAATACCATATACTTCGATTTTCAAAAGCTTGACACTTGCCCGTCCTTCTCTTGACCCATCCTCATCGATTTGTCTTCCATCATGAGTATCACATGCATGCATTTACATACTTAATATTTACACAAATACAAAAAAGTTCAAAATATAAAATATCGAGTACGCATAAATATTTTACGAATGGGTCCCAATTTAGTCACTCTATAACTTGTTGATGTTCCTAAACTTCTCCTTGTGATGTCCGCAACAAACTATTTTTCTCTCTCTTACTTTATAATAAAATATTCTCTTTGCTAAATTAAAATATTAAAACCCTTCCAAACTTTGTATTATATAATATAACTTATACATGCATTCATTTCCCTATCGCCTTCTCATTTGTTTCAAAATTCTCTTACATTTTTATTTGTCTCACCTTCTCCTTCATTAATTTCACATATACACTTATAGTCACACACATACATATTTAAGGAGAAACATCTATATGGCGGAATTGGAATATCGCGCAGGTTCTAATACTAGTGGACGATTAAAATTATTTGGTTTCAACGTTATAGAAGATCAGGAACAAGAGGTTGAGTCTACAAAAACGTCATCGGGGTCACCGGAATCCGGTGAGTTTCCGGCGATCGATGGCCGGAAATATGAGTGTCAATATTGTTCTAGGGAATTTGCAAATTCACAAGCTTTAGGTGGACATCAAAATGCTCACAAAAAAGAAAGGCAACAATTGAAACGTGCCCAAATTCAAGCTAGTAGAAATGCTTATATGAGGAACCCGATTATCTCCGCGTTCGCTCCGCCATCTCACCTACTCACTCCGCCGGGTACTGTGGTGTACCCGGCGGGGTCAAATCCATCGTGGGTTTATGTACCACGCGCTCCACCATCCTTCCATGTGTCACATGGAGGGAGAGGTGTAACGAACTTTCACTATATTGGCGGTATAGCGGAGCCCAACTTAACAAGTGTTGGGCCTCAACATGTTAAGGCCCATGGTGGTAGAGTTGATGGAAATAATGGGCCATCATTGAGTAGTTTCTCTAGACCGGATTTTGGGCCCAATTGTGATGACCCGTTTGGATTGGATCTACATCTAAGCCTTGCGCCAGCCGGGTCATAGAAATATCGTTTACTGGCCACTCGTTTTTTCTACCTTTGAAAAATAGTTATCGTCATAAAATTTCAAATTTCACCGTTGAAATTTCAAGACATTTCAACTATGTCTTTGAAAATTAGCCAAGATTTCAAATCTCACAAGTGAAATTTTCGAATTTCAATTATAAGAACTGAAAAGTGTCTATTTGTGAATTTATGTCGGCTCACGGCTTGGCTTGGATATAATCTATAGGAGAGTAGAATTATAATTTATCCTAAAAATGGGATCTTGTACATGATCAAATTATTTATTTAGTTTTTCAATATATCAAAGAAAAAAAATTTCATTATGTGCATTTGCTGATTTTATTTCATTTTTGTCTTCTTTATTTTTGTTTTTTATATGATAGTTGTTAAATATATTTGATTTCTTTCTGTATTTACTTTTCGTATTTAGCACAGATCAGAAAAAAATCTTAATTTCGCCACTGATTAAATCTTGATTCACCGAACCAAGTTAGTTGTTTTTGCATGACATGTATTTAAGTGTCAACTTTTTTTTTTTAATATAACACAATAGCAAATTAAATTTGTTTTATTGCATGAGTGACCATGTGTCTTCTTGCTAATCCCCTCCTAATTCACGGGTTTTCCTAATTAGTATTATTAATTGTTATTTTAAAATCAAAAAGGTTTTGATGGGATTGCCATTACCTTAATTATAATTAAATATAATTTTCAAAAAAGGAGATAACAACTTGAAAATTAAGTCAGAATTATTGGGATATTATCTTTAAATCTCTTTTAGGATCCTTCTAAAGTAATGGCTCCAAAAAGGAAGTTATAAGATGACTAGAAAGTTAATGATTTAATTATATTTATTTTGTACATTATGATGGGATATGTCACAAATATAATATAATTTCATGTTTAAAAATCAATATAATAACTTCTAATTGGTTGATTAATCTTGATAAACACTAGTTGGTGGACCATATTTAAGATTTGGGAGATCTTTGAAAAATAATATTGCCATCACTTTCAATCAACAACAAAGAAAGTTAATTAGCATGATTAAGGTCTCCCTTGATTAAAAGTGTTTTAATTAATTTGTATGTTTTATGATGATGGAAAACCATTAGGAAGAAAAAAGGAACTCTTTGTTTAACAAGAGGGCTTGCCAAAGTTGATTAGACAAGAATACTACAACATTCTACAAACATATTTATTCACACTTGATATTTATGATAAATCAAATAATTTAAACCTAATTATTATAATTAAACTGAAAATACATATTACTTAATCAAAATTAACTAACAAATTTTATAAATATTGAAGTTTCCCTTGACTATTTTATGTATTTATTTCTTTATATTTTAATATATTTTTAAGTAAAAATATTTATATTCACGATATATATGTCTTATATTAATTATATATATAATTTCCAAACAATTAAGGTATACCTGAGTTTGGGGAGTTTGACTTTGACTTCTACCTTCGTTATTAAAAAAATACAAAAAGGGAGACTTGATGCAAAAAACCTTCAAAAGAGAAGAAAAAAAAAGCACCATATACAGAGCTATATATAGTATTACATTAATTAATTTAATATAAATACCGAGTGTGTGACATTCAAAGTATAAACTTGCAACATCATAGAGCGAAACATATATCAACAAAACACAGTAGACATGTTGATATATAAGAAAACATGATTTTAGGTCTCGTGACACATTTTAAAATCGAGTCAATCTAGGTTCAAATTGGATATTTTAGTTATTCATTAGTTGTGGATCCAAGAAGCAAAAAATTGCAGTATATGTAGGACCCAAACATGGCTAATTAATGTTACATTCTTCTTGGTTCCTAAATTCTTATATAAAAACTATGTGTTTGTTTGAACAGTGTGAGGCACATCCACATGTGATTCTTCCTAACATTATTCTACTAGCCATGTGCATGCAAAATTGGATCGTTTGACAGCTGGTTAGAAGTGTATAGGTAGGTGTAGTAGTTATTTTATCTTTCGTCTTGTATAATATAATATGTTAATTTACTCATAATTTATATATATGTATATGTTAATTATTCAAGTTTTTAAGTTGCAAACCAAATATCGTATTAACTTTATAATACATGAATAACTTATTTTCTAACTAGCTATCTACTAAATATTGTATAATTCATATAAAAATTAATACATGAATAAAATTGCTTCTTTACTACCTACGAAACGATCTTTGTCATTACAAATTTATGATTTTTGAAAATTGGGTGTAAATGAATATAAAAGGTTATTTCATTATATATATTTTTGAAATTGTAGTCGTCATTAGTATATATTGAATGAATAATAAGTATATATATAGTTTGTGTAGGTTATATAAATATTAGGATTATTTTTGTTGTAGATTTTGTTGGACTAATTTTAAATCTTTAATTTTCTATCTTCTGGTTATTAAAGACGTGAAGTTAAGGGAAAAAAAAATTTCCTTTTTCCTTTCTTCTTACAACTTTTCTACAAGTTTATAATAATGAAAGGTGTGAATTTTCAAAACTTCACCCCTAATTATAAAAATGGACAATCAACGTCGAAAATAATATAATACTATATATACATGATCAAAATAATTATTTTTTATTTATATTTATAATATTAAAGTTACTCCTGACTGTTTTATGTATTTATTTTTTTATATTTTAATATATACTTTAATGAAAATTTTGACTTTGCCCGTTAAAAACACATTAGCCCCACGTTAATCATATAAAGTTGCCAAAATGGTTCATAATAAGGACACAGACTGTATAATACTGGACCACCAATATATATATAACTTTAGAATCAAATTATTCAGAGGACATAATTAGTTCATAATTCGTTAAATTAGTATATAGTTAGAAAACATTATTCTTTAGTGGGTCCTATGCAGGCGAATTCGAATTAATCAGATTAATAAGTATCGGAAAAATTTTATGCGACGTAAATTTGGATTAGTAGATATTGAATAAGAATTTTATTTTCATTAATTAATTTCGTCTATTTAGATCTATATATGCAGAAAACGAAAAAAAAAGGTGTTGTGGTTATTTTGCCACATTTGCAAAGTCTCAACCACTAACTAATTACTAGCTTTAAGTTTCATAATCATTTTTGAGTGCGTCTCCTCTCCATTCAATTGAAAATTCATTTTTCAAAAAATTAATAACCTTCTAGTATTTAATATTCATTAGTGTGATTGATTTAAATTTATATCGCACTACATGGTTATGGTGTAGTGGTGGGACTGGTTCACCTTTAATTAGAGGTTTCAAATTCGAGTCCTGAGTATGAAGAAAATTTAGTTGGGAGCACCACTCTCGTAATGGGCCATACAATGCGCAATTTGGATTAGTCAAGGCTCTAATACAGACATCAAACAGGGAGTGAAAAACCAAAAAATTGTATCGCGTATGTAAAGCTTATTAAAGGGAATAATTCTCCTCAATTAACATTGATTTCTCCATTTTCAGAGCTAGAGACAGAGTCAAAATTTCAACATTAATGATTCTGAACTTCAGAATGATGACTTCGATTTCTAACAACAAGATAATTCTTAATACAAATATATTATCTGGAAAAAAAGTCATCAATCTCATATTTAAACTCCTAATTTTGTTCATGCTCAGAGTTCGAACTCAAAAGTTATGATCGAGAAATCTGACCAACTTCTTGAGCCCCATATAGGAGGAAATATTGTGGCCCAATCTTTTGCTTCCTTGAGTGTATATTTTCTAACCTTCCACTAGAGACAAGATAAGAAACAAAAGTAAAAATCTCTAAATGGATCAACATATATGATTAAAAACTAATCATTTTTTATACTTTATAGGCAGTTAGGTTTAGTGTTGAGGAAAAAATATATATTCTCCTATAAGCTTTCATTATAGGACCTAATCTAAGTCTAACTCCTAAATCTAGATACCATAATTTCAGGTTAATTTAACAAACCCTATAGTCATCATTAATGTACTATATTATATAATAATAATTATAATATTAACCCTACATATATATATTTATGATGCATGAATTCTTGCCTCCTTTGCCCACATCCACAAACCCCAAATTAATTTATTTTTAACCAATAAAGTAATAATTAAATTAAGTCATGGTTATGTTGACTTTTGGAATATTTTGTTTTTGAGGATAGATATCATAATTACCAAATAGGTTAAGATTGATGATTATGAACTATATATCACAAGAATCTATGGGTGGAAATTAAAGAATATAATCTTTATTCACTCATCGTAATCGAGTAGTTTCTTTTTCTTCGATGTGTATTACTATTATTTGTTAAAAAAAATATCCTCATCTGCTTTGTATATTACTATTTCTTGTCATATTTTCTTGCTATCATGCTTCATATACTTTTCTTTTGAGACGGAGATTTATCCGAGACAACATCTATATCATACAAAGATAAAAATAAGATCTGCATATATTTTATCTTTTTCCAAATCCCATTTTATAAGATTACGATTACACTGAATATGTTATTATCATATTATTATTATTATTATTATAATTATATTAAAATAAACATATAATGCATGGTGAATCAAAGTCCCATATTTGGGAAATTTGAAAGTGGGGGTCTATAAGGAGACATGGTGGACCATATTTTGAGTTGTGGTGAAGTCTTTGTAAGTGGTTTTGATTGAAATTACATTCATGAATATAACATCATTAATAAATTTTATTAAAAAGTTGAGTAATATTTTGTTTATTTTAAGTGAGACTTAGCTATCTAATTAACTTTTTACTGTTCTCTTTCTTTGGAGTTGTTAGTAAGATTCGAAAAGATCTCTTGCTATGGAAAAGAAAAACACAAATTAATTAATTATTAATTAAAGAAACAAAGACAAGAAAAGAAGAAAACTATGGATGGAGTTTAAGTGTTCAACGTCAATCACGTAAACATCATGAATAATACTTCATAATTAAATTAAAACATAATATAGTGGGGTCCAAACTTCAACGATAACTTAATTACCGCTAAGTATTCTTGCAAATCAATATTACAGACATTAAAAAGGAAATCTATTGTCATTAAATGTCTCTTTTGTTGTAGTCACTAACTATATTTATAACTTAAACAATGATATATGGTAGTGTCTTGGTGAATACTGACACATAAAGACGAATTCAAAATTTAAAAACTTATAAGTTGTCTTGCAACGACACCAAATACTATATAATCATGATTGAATTTACAATAGATATTCATCTATACATATAAGATCTGAATTGAAATTATTGCATTTACGTGAACCGGTAATCAACTATGAAAAAGAGGTGATTTGAAGCTAAAAGTCTAGCCATCAACTCAAGTATAGGTCATGTCAAAAAGCAAATTTATCGGTGCTTAAAGTCTATGAATCTTAGGTTAGATACTATTCCTCCATCACACATGTGGATTACAAAATAATTTATCTTAGTAATCTACGAATATTATTATTTTTATTTATCGTGAAGTAGTAAGCTTAAGTATATATTCGTACAAATAATGAACGTTAAAAGTTGTTCGACTCTACAACAAGAGGTTGGCTCTACAAAAATGTACTCTGATCCAATTCGTCAGAATTCAGTAATTTTTTTAGAGTGGTGGGTTTACCATGCGCAACACGCCCCCTTCCACGAGTCGAATGGCGGGAGGGGTGTAGGAAACTTTCACTACACCGGCAGTGTAGCAGAGCCCAGCTTAAAAAGTATCGGGCCTCAACACGTTAAGGCCCACAATGGTAGAGTCGATGGAAATAGTGGGCCATCATTGAATAGGTTTTTGGGCCCTATTTTGATGACCCTTTTGAATTGGATTTACAAAATTTATTTATTTATTTCACACTAAAAAGGAAAAAAAAAATATCCTTGTTGTTAAGAATTCGATTTTTTGTAATTTATTATTTGCTATAGCGATTTCAAGTAATTAAATGTATGTGAACCCGTAATCTATATTATAGATCCGCCCATACTAAGCTAGTATATACCTAGATAATCATCCATAATTCCCCACCTACCCCATTATTCAAAAGATTTAGTCTTGTAGTCCATAACGAATGTTATTTCGTTATATATGTATATTTTTTATCGGAGATCATAATTAAAGTATAACATAAAATATATGATATCTTTGTATGATTATTTTCTTTCATTCAAATTGTAAGTAACCATAGGAGATCATTTTCTCAGACGATCTCGTTACTTGAATATTGTTTTATGAAAAAAAATGTGAGGGGGAGCCATTTTGGAAGTTAGTTTGTCTTGATCAAAAGGTAGGATTTTAGAGTTTGGATAATGATATACTCATAATGTGAAGTTTACTTGGCACACCAAGTGCTTAATTGAAGTAAGAAGACAAAATTTGTTGAGGAGACTTGTCCTTTTTTGAAGTTACCAATTTATTTGCAAGTATAGTTAAGCTTTGATATGATTTTACATACACCATAACATTTGTATGACTTTACCACTTTTTAAAATTTATTTTATAACATTTAAGCAATTAAAAAAAATTGCCATTAAAAACACATATAAATGTTTTTTTTAAAAATAAATGTACTAATAATTGAGAGGGCTGAAAGGAAGCTCGATGAAGTGAAAGAACTGAAAAGGAATTTCGATATATAATATATGGAGAGGAAAATTCATTAACAAATAATAGAACACCTAATTAAGTACAATGAAAGGTATAGATTGAAGGATTGTGATTGCATAACCCACTATAACTTAAAAAGAATTTGATTCACCATTAATGGCAAAAAATCCGCTAAAAAACAAAATCCCATTTGCTCCTATGTGTTATATTTGGATACAACATGCAAAATTGATTGGACTATAGTTGAACCCAAGGCATGTGATATGACTCAAATATTAAATCATTGCCCTATATTTTTATTTGTGCACCTAACAATTACTCTTTATAATAAAAGCATTAATTAGCTATCGATATGTTATAATATGTTAAATCGTACATTATCGATGTTTATAAGTTAAATTACGTACCTTGCACTCCGGAGCATAACTTAGGAGAGGTGAAGTCAAGTTTTGAACTTGACAAATTCCAAATTCTAGATTATTGACATAAAATGTTACGATAGTAATTGAGTTTTGAATTTAATTTTTGTTCACATATTTATTAATTTTTTTAATTTAAATACATAGTTTAAACTAAAATTACATATTGAGTACGTCAACTTCTAGATCCGACTCCCATCTAGAGGTTAATGATCGAGTGTATTAGGAATCATGATCGGTCAAGTACTTTAAATCTCAATAAAGACCAAAAATACTAGGTGATGTTCTCTCCATCTGTCCAAGTGTTGATGAAATGTTTACTCGATACTTGTAATTGATGAAAGATAATAGATACCTCATAAAATTAATTGAGATATGTGTATATTAATTCAAATCTTTTGTGTGTGGGGGGGGGGGGGGGTGGAGGGGTTAAATCACCTTTTTCTTGTAATTGGTTGAGTTATCTAATATTTCATAGAAGTGGGGCTTTTATTTTGTTGATTGTGATCATGTGAAGTAATATAGCAAGCTATCTACTATGAAAGGTACTTTAATTTGTTCCATCAATTTAGCATGATTGCCTCACTTAGAGGGAGCTAGCTAGCTTTCACCAAGTGATGTTTGAACTTATAGATTGAGACAAAAGTAAACCACAAAACCTTTATTATAAAAATTATATTGTCTAGCATATAATATTTATAATATGATGAGTCTTCTCCTTTTGTCTTTTTATTAACTTCTATAAATAAATATTGCTTCATATAAGAACTTGAGTGGAAGGTGACAAAACAATTGATTTTAAAAAAAAAATTCTTGATTAATTAAATTAAGAAAGTGGATGTCTACATCACTTAAAAATGCACTAATGAAGGAGAAATTATTGGGCCCTCTAAGAAAAAAAGAATATAATATATAATTAAAAAAACAGCTAGCTATGAGTACTATAGGGGTTAAGTTATTTTTTTGTTTCATGATCAGACAAAAGTTGTGGGAATGAGATTGATTTTTTCCAAGTTCTTTTGCCTCACCAACCACTTCAAGAGTTGCTTCACTTTGTACTACTCATATGTCAAAAAGCTCTTAGAAGAAACCTTTTTTTAATAATTGTGGTATCCGAATTTAACTTATACATAATATTACAAGATATCTGTTATTTTCTATCGGTATAAATATAGAGTAATTTTACCCATTAAGGCGTAAATAGAGTCAAAACAATCACCAAATTTGTTTTTCGCGCCTCTATTAAATTTGAACCTGACAAATAATGATTCTCAACCTGATCATTATTTCATATTTTTAATGGAGAAAAGAAATTCTTCATTTTTTCCTTTCTTCTCTTCTTCCAAGTGCTCAAATTTTCACAATAGCAGTAGAAACGAATTTAGAAAAAGTAAAAAACGTCACACCTGAGATTTGAGCATGTATTTATCTTATTTTAAAGAAGCTTCAATATTTTGTATAATTATGTTATTTTTATTCTATTTATGCAGTATAACTTTTCGATCAGTAAAATTAAATTTTGATTTGGAATATTAATCAATCGATTACTCAAATTACTGAACTAAAATATATCATTTGAGTTAAAATCACTGAATTTGATTGAATCTGTATTTAAATATGTTCAGTGGGTAAATATTTTGATTGAATTTATCAGAAAAGAACAAATAGTAATGTTTTTATACATAAAGATTTGGAAGTTTTTAACTATTTCAGTGAGAATTCGTTTTTCAGCATGCATATTTTAGTGAGCTGATTCTGTAGAAAATGAGTGAAAAGTCTTGTTCTATACATATATTTTTCACCCATTTACAACATTAAAAAAAACCTTTATTCCTAATAGTCGGGTAAGCATTATATCTATTTACGAGCAAGCATGGTGTGGTAACCCTCAAATTATGGGAGTAAATGATTTGTTACAACATATTAAACGTAGAATATTATTTATTTTATATTATAGATTGTATATAAATATAATTTATTATATTTCGTATCACAAGGACTACTTTCTTTTCTTTTTGTTTGTATTTAAATCAACTTTAACATGAAATAATATGATACTGAATAAGGTGCAATGATAATTATATACTATATTTGAACTATTATTAGAAGAAGATTTGATGCAAACTAATGTAGGGACCTAATGAATTATTAAAGGGGGAAGACAATTGGATGATATAATACAAAGAAAAAAAATAAGAAATATTAGTTTAGATTGGATGCTTTTCTTGTCTTATGATATACTTTGACATTGAGGGTTGTGGTGATCTTATTGAAAGAAATAAAGATAAAAGAAAAGATTGTGATTTGCAATCATAATAATCATATATTTGAAAACTCATGTGGCTATATTTATAAATTTAAATTTTGAATCTGCTCCTCCGATACATTACTACACACAAACACATACATCACAACTAATTGCAAAGAGCCGACCTTCCATTATATTGTATGAACATAATTCAAACTAATATTCACTTTTGCACCGAAAAGAAACTAAGGTGCCCCCAAAAAAAGAAATGCATAATAGTTTCCCACTTAATCATTTTATTTTATTTTACTTTAATTTAGGTGCTATCTTTTTCTCACCTTTTTTAGTGTTGCATTATCTTGCTTTCGTGTCTACACGTAAGCTTTGTTAACACACATAAAACCATTGGTTATTTATCCATAATTAACTAAGCACAAACTCTCATCTTATATATATATATACTAATCAAGCATAATTTTATGTTCTATAAATTAACCTTGTAAAAGATATTTACAATATAAAGTTTACACATGTAAATATTTATAATAAACATGAATTGATAGTTTAGAAATAATAGATAAGCTAAAGGGATGCAAGGGGTTCAACTTAATCGTCTTCTTCACACAAAAATCGTGTAGCACGAATTGGACATAAACGAATCATTTTGTTATATATTATCTATTGAATTCCCTTGATATAAGCAAGATGGAGTTCTAAAATTACTTTTGGTTATAGGTTTAAATTATAGGTATGACGACATAGTATTATTTTTAAAATAAGATTTTCTTCAATGAATTTCTGGCTTCGGACTTCTACCTCCACGAGGTAGAAGGTTTTCGTACATTCTACTCCTCTCCAAAATCTCACTAGCTCGTGAAATTTCACTGAATATGTTATTGTTGTTTTTGTTGTTGAATTTATGGCTCTGATACAGCCTAAAAAGTGATATATATCTAAACCATCCAAACAAATAAAATCTTTATACTATCAATATATATATATATATATATATATATATATATATATAAAGATTAAGTAAGAAGTCACTCACTTTGTGTTATAATTTTTTAAAATAAGAAAACAAATTCCCAACCCCCTACCCCTCTTTTCCACACCCTTAAAAATCTCCTAGTCTTTTCCCATTATATATGTAGTAACAAATGGTTCTTGTTTGGACAGCTTTCCACCAAGGCTTTCTTAGTTTAATTCTTTTTGTTCAAGTGGAAGACAATTAAAAGACAACTAATTGTGCTTTGACTCAAGAACAGCACTTGACTAATACTATATATACATAATTCATCCAAAAAAAAATTTAAAAATTCATCCAATCAAGCCCTAGATCTCAAAGCTAGGAGAACTAGATATAGTCTTCATGTGTGATAGGTTTGGGTCCCACATTTGGACCAATTGTATTTTATTTGAGATCAAAGATTAATAAAGCATATCAAAGGATTAGTTAAGAATTTTTGAAGAACAAAACATATCTTTCAAGATTTGTTTTAATTCCATTTAATAAAATTACTAGTTTTGTTTTATTATTAGTAGTTTACATCAAGGAATATTAACTTCTAATATATGAAGTTACAAGGATGCAAGGGCTAAGTTTTGTGATCTAGATTGTGTATATAGAACAAGATTCCAATAATTAGAGGTGAATGTAGCGCATAAATAAAATACGAGTTCATTTGAACTAATAGATTTGACTCAAATTTTATATAATTTCAAATAATTTCCAACTAATTAAATAACAAATTTTGATGCTAGTGTGGTGCCTTTTTTAAATTTATTTCATATAGGTATTGGGGGACACTTTTTTAATTTATTCCTTAAATTTTACGTGATATAAATTTGAATCAATCAGGCTAACATAGATAGATGATCATACTAAACAAAAAAGAATCATAGACAAGTGAGAAAGTTGTATGGATAAAAGAAAAGTAAAAAGGTAAAGTAGATCAATCTTTTTACTTAGCCATTCACATCATAAAAGTTTAGATATAACTTAAAATTAAAGTTCTTTTAACATATCACATGAATATTTACATGCAAATACAACGAATTTAATATTTCACATAACTTGAACTCTAAATTTGCAAACAATAAGTAGAAAAAAAGACATAAATATCATAAAATGGATGTAAGGAATTTTTTTTTCTTTGAGTGAAAAAATAAATAAATAATCTGAGATATACAAGATCCTATTTTTTGATAAAATTTAAACTAATTCAAAGGCTTAGATGCAAATCCAGCCCAAATGCATCATCAAAATTGGGTCCAGAATCCATACCCGAAAATCTACTCAATGACGGCCCATCAACTCTAGCACTATGGGCCTTAACTTGTTGAGGCCCAACACTAGTTAAGCTAGATTCCGCTACACTGCCGGTATATTGTAAGTTCCCTACACCCCGCACCCCCGTAGAATTCGGGAACACACAACCATGCGACACGTGAAAGGGTGGCGTGGGGCGGGGAACGTAAACCCACGACGGAGATGTCGTGGGCACCATCACACTTCCTGAGGGAGCGAGGAGGTGTGATGGTGGCGCGAAAGCGGATATAATAGGGTTCCTCATATATGCATTTCTACTAGCTTGAATTTGGGCACGTTTCAATTGTTGCCTTTCTTTTTTATGAGCATTTTGATGTCCACCTAATGCTTGTGAATTTGCAAATTCTCTACAACAATATTGACACTCGTATTTCCGGCCATCTGAGGCCGGAAAATTGCCGGATTCCGGCGATCCTGACGACGTTTTTGTCGATTCAACCTCTTGTTCTTGATCCTCCGTCACGTTGAAACCGAATAATTTTAAACGTCCGTTGCTTGTACGATTATTATTATGCTTACTTTGAAACTCCAATTCCGCCATATTGTATATATGTATGTATATATATATATAACTAGAGTTTTTTTTGTGTGTGTGTTTTTGTATGAATATATGTATGTGTTAGTGTGTGTGTGTGTGTGTGTTTTTATGGAGAGGGAAATTATACACAAAATATGAGATGAAATTGAGATAGAAAGAAAGAGAGAGAAAGAGGAAGCAAATGGGAAATAAGGTCTAAGTGAAGTTGTTGCATGTGTGGGGTATTTATACTAGTTTTAAAGGTTTTTTTCTTTTTCTTGAAGTTTGTGTGTTTTTTTTTCCTTGTCTAGTTTACATACTATTACTATAACAGCTCGAGTATGATTTCATAAGCGAGGTTTAAAAGAAATGAACTATATAGCGAGATCTTTTTATTATTTTTATGGGATAGAAGTGTTGTTTTTAATAGATTCACGACTCGTTAAAAATATTATTCAAAACATGTTTGAAAGATTCAAGAATAAATAAAACATGATATTCTAATATACATGATTTTTTTTTTCTTTTTCCAATTTTTCTTAAAAAGAATATTACATTTTTTATTTTTAAAATGTATTAATTTTTTAAAAAAATTACTGTCACATACATATCTAAGCCTTATTTTAGAACAAGTTCTTCAAGTCTTCTTTCCTTCTAAAAAAATGTATTTAGTTAAACAAGTGTACATAAATTAGGATGAAGAAATTGTTTTTTTTTAAATGTTTTTCTTGTTTTTGAGTGTGGAAAGAGAGATAATTAATGTATATATATTGGTTGATGACATCTCAAAAAGAAAGAAAAGAGAGTGTAAGCTTTTTTAGAATATGACCCAAGATCAACACTAGGGGTCCCAATGTCTCATGGAAAAATAATACGCGATGCCACGAAAATACCCTATTTAGAAAAGAGTTCAAATTTTATATATCGACAGTGTACTGTATAAGGTATAATAATAATAACATATATAATGAAATTTCATAATGTGAAAAATTGTTTTTGAAACACAAATTATTATAATATAATCGATAAATTTTAAATGTTGAATCTATGATAAAAAATTATTTGATAATTACGTACATGAAAAGATTTAGGATCTAAGAAAACGACATTGTTTAGTGACACGAAGTGGAAACACAAAGTCTAGTTAATTCGTAGGACATATATAAACTTATATAGGTGGGGGAAGGGAAGTTATATATCAAGTCATTTTTCTGTTTTTTTTTTTTTAAATAATAATAAATTATTTTCTTGAAAGTGCAAAAAAATTGTCATTGTTTTCAAGAAAATATTGAATAAAGTGTGATGCATGTGAAATTTGTAGGGTTGTTGAGAACTATCAAATGATTGAGTTACATGTACTGTTTTACCTTTCTTTTTGCTGTGCATTGTTTTTCTGTTTCATTGTATTTGGTGGTTTGGTTTGGATCAATTCAATTTGTAAACTAAGTTATAACGAAATTATAATTTTGAAATATTTTTTTAGGAAAAATGTAGACGCTAGTATGTCGATAGTAGTGTTGAAAAATTATTGTTTTTCTATTTTACATTCCACTGAAAAATGCGTGGCTATTTTTATAGATATTTTGATTGAATTAGTGAGAATGAAAAACAAAAATAATAATGTTTTCTTACGGAAAAATAGAGAGTTTCCTACATTTAAGTGAGAATCTGTTTCTTATCATGCATTTTTCTAGTGAATTGATTCAGTGAGAAATGAGTGGAAAACTCATGTTGTATAGCACAAATTTTCATTGATTTATAGCGAGAAAAATCTTTATTTCTAGTTGTTGTAATTAAGGATTTTCGACAAAAAAATATTCTTAATCTAGAACTTCAAACGTGTGTTTATTCATGATGGACAGAGTAACACGAAATTGAATTAAATAAAATATAAATTTAGTTATAATCTTAATTCTAAAATATCTCATCTTATCCGAACAGACGATCCTATTATTTATTTATTTTGCTTTTTGTGAAAGAAACTAGATGGAAAATTCCAGAGAAATCCAAATGTATATGATTGGATTAGGGGACAGAATATCATATTAGATTTTTGGTTAAAGTTGTCTATAAAGTGGTAAACATATATAAATGCCGGCGCTTTTGTGAATGAATTTAAGTTTAACACGATTGTATTTTAAAGTAGAATCGAGATTTAAATTTTATGATTTTAAATTCTAAAATAACGAGTAATAACATGTTCTAAGTTATACTTATTTATTGATTTTTAAAAAAAATATAATATTCAAATAAAATCTATTAAATTTATCTGAACCAAACTCATATTTAGCTTTTTACCTTCACGCCTAATTATAGTATTATCAAAGATCGATCTTTGTACACGATTGATAAATTTTACCTCATAATAAAAAGTTAACTATTATTTTTACCAAATTACTTATTAATACTCATCAAGAAATTTACATATAATTATATATTTAATAAATATTTTTTTATTTCATAAGTGGGAAAAAAACTTAAAATCTTTATGACATTATCTAAGATATCTAAATAGAGAATTTACGTTATATAAATTGACAGAGTTAGGTTGTGTTACACTATTATTATAATCTAAACTTTAATAGTATGTTAATTATATTTTTATCATGTTATTGCTTAATATTTCTTGTAAATAATTATCTATAATTACCTATTTATAAACAAAGTTAACTTTATTACTTTCTTCTTTTAGTTTATACTTATGTTGATGCAAATCCAAAAGACGAGAGAATTATTATTGTAATATACCAACATTAATATAAAAGATCGAACGATACTCTTTGTCTGCCTTAAATAAGTAAATATTTATCTAATTTACCTAAAATAGGAAAATATGAACTAAGAGACATACAGTTTCTTTAATAGGGATATTATTAAATTATGTTGATAATAATTATTTGTGTATGGTGTTAAGCAATGGGCCATATTTAGGGGCGGCGTTTTTGATAAGATTTTTTTTTATTCTAATATTTTCTTTGGGGGCGCTTTCAACATGATTTTTCTCATCCTTAGGAGTTCAAATTCGATATTTCTGATTAAAAGTGGGAGAATCTCAGTCATCCCATCATGAACTATGTTGGTAACGATATTAACTTTTCCTTTATAATCTCTAGACAATATTTATGCCACCTAATATTTTGAGAAAAACAAGCAAGATTGTAGCTTAAATAGCTTATTTGATTAGCTAGCTATTTAAATTGTTACCTTATTGATAAGAGTTTGATCTCCGCAGAGGGAAAAAAGAAATCACAACATTATGACTAAAATGAACGAATGAACTAACATAACAATGTTCTAAAAGTTATCAGGTGTTACAAACTTCAAATTTGAACCCCAAAAATATTACACCTTGATGATCAATTTTTAATATTATTTTTTTATAGTTGCGTGATTGACGTTGATAACCATTTTCTTTTATTAAAAAATAATTTATGCTTTTATTTATCATAGCAAGAGATCTTTCAAAATCTTACTAACTACACAAGACAGAGAGAAAAGCTAATTTTGGAAGGCAAAGTGTACGTATATCGTATTCTGTCTTGGAGATAGCGAAAGTATGTCTTTGATAAATCATCAATTCAAGGGAAAATAATTTAAAGTAATGTGAAAAAAGAAATAACGAAAGTAAAAAAGTCAGGACAAAATACTATATATATAAACGTTTCAATCGAAAGCTCTTACAAAGTCTTTACCACAACTCAAAATATGGTCCACCATGCATCATGTGTTTTTGTTAAATATATTTTTATTTTAATTAAATCTATGAGTGAATGTTTATATTCTTTAAATTCCACCGTTAGATTCTTGTCATATTTTTTTTAAAAAATGATACATTATCGTAGTTAGGAATAATTTATTTATGAACTTCTTATCTTAACCATAATAATATGACTCCATGACTAAAGAAATCAGAAAAAAAAATCCACAAATAATTCTTTTCGGTGCTAAATTGCTGGTAGCTAACAGATTTTTTAATAATTTGCCATCAAATAAGATTAGCTAAGAATTTTATTGTTTAAAATAGAATTTTAGCTTTTCTTTTTGGTAATTATGCTACCTATTCTCAAAAACAAAAATTTCAAAAAGTCAACCTAACCATGACTAAATTTGATTATTATTTTATATGGTACTATATGTTTAACTTTTTTTCTTCTTCTTTTTATAAAAAAAAAAAATATTTTTGAGATTGTGGAGGTGAGCAAAGGAGGCAAAAATCCATGCATCATAAATGTATATATGCAGGGTCCATATAGTATTATACATTATAGTACAATGGTGATTATGGGGTTCGTTAAATTAACCTGAAATTATGATATCTAGATTTAGGAGTTAATTAGAATTAGATTAGGTCCTACAATGAAAGCTTATAAGAGAATATATATTTTTTCAACACTAAACCTAACTGCCTATAAGTTTAAAAAATGTTTAGGTTTAATCATATTTATCATTTATATGTGGATCTAATGATTTTCACTTTTGTTTGTTTCTTATCTTATCTTTGGTGGGAATATTAGAAAATAGAAAATATATAGAAATGAAGCAAAGGATTGGGCCACAATTAGCCCTTCTATATGGGGCTCAAGAAGTTGGTTTGACTTGTAAAGAAAGTGTTTAATAAAGTTAATTGGAATATAATGGAATGGATAAGATCTTTTTATATTTAATCAGATTTGAGCTCGGGTCTTTAAAACGAAGAAAACTTGATATAGAGTATTGTTTTCCTTTTATTAGCCTTACGTAAAACGAATCAAAACTATTCGAGTCAGTCATGATCGAGTACCTTATGGCTTATATCATATAGTTATTTTTAAAAAAGTGACATTCTCTTACCATTAAGGAATATATCGGGATGAATGATCTGATCATTTCACCCTTAATTAATTAGATCGGATTCAAATCTTAGCTTGAAAATGAAAACTCTTGTTATGAGTATTTACTCATTTTATGTTTTTTATGTGTGGTACAAATTTAAATTAATTGAATCGAAGAGTGTGAAATTAACTTGGCACTACTAATTAAGTTGTTGAGACTTTACTAGAAGTGCCTAATAAACCACACAACTTTTGGACTTCCTCTTAGGTTTATTTTGCAAGCTTGTCAAAACTAAGTGGCTATGCATACTAAATATTTTGGACTTAATTAACTTTAGGGTTTTCTAAGCTGCAATATTTTGAAAACACATAAATGAACAAAATATTTTGTACTCAAGGTTTTTATACTAGCTGGCAAAGAATTATTTCATTTCTTCTCTATTTTTTTATTTTAAAATCAAATAGAATCTTGACCATAGAAAAAACACCTTTTGATTTTCTTGCTTCCTCTCCTTTTTCTTCCATTATGGAAAGTTTTTTCTTTCTTCTTTCTTTTTTTGTTTGCTTTTTTTACTATAATAGATCCAAATGGGAGAAAATATATATGGTAAAGTAAAAATTTGCATTACGTAGGATTCATTGTCATCTATTAATCTGATTAATTCAAATTCGTTTGACACATATAAGATCCATTAAGATGACTTTTTTTCATTTTCATAGCTCGAACACGAAAGATTAAGAGTGGAGGAACTTATTGTAAACAAATTACTATATATATAGATGGTCAATTGAAAAGGGTACGCAAGTTTGAAAAAATTTGCCACACCAAGACTAGACTATAAAGAAAACTCAACTCTTTGTCTAAATCATGCAACATGCCAACATCTTGATCATATTCATTTTTAGAGTCATCATGTAGGAAAATATTCCATGGGATGTAATATTTCAACGACCAATATGTGTGATTGTATTGTCCATTTCTATGTAGTTCATTATGGTGGTAGAGTCAGAATTTTCACTAAAAAAATTCAAAAAATATAAAAAAATAAACACATGAAGCAGTCAATCAAGACGGGTAATTTCAACATTTATATAATAAATGAAATAATTTTAATCTTGTATATGAAAATTATATTATTTTCAACAAAAAGAATTTGAATGAACCTATTGTGCCCCTGGTTACACCAGACCTCCCCTAGTTTGTTGTAATACTTGGGATGAGTAGTTTTGGTTTTAGTTGATTGAGAATTAGGTTTGAATATTCACACCTTTAATTTCAACTCTCTTACAAGTTTAACTAGTTCTTGTACCATTAATCTAATCTACCATGAGACTAAATTAAACTTATTTCTTGTACTCAAATAGTTGACAAGAATAAGTTCATTTCTCCCTTTATTAACTTCACTTCTAAGTCTTAGTAACTAAGAGAAAGAAAAAGGGACAAAGTTTTTTTTTAGTTTAACCATCTTATATTCGAAATTCACTAGTCTGACTAATCAAGATTTGTGTTGTGAAACTTATTCGAAAGGAAAGTGCTTTCTATCAGGGCACAAACCCAAAACTTTGTCTAAGGGTTTGGATGATCTCATCTATCCAGAGGCGTATCCAGGAGGGGGTCACCGGGTTCACGTGAACCCATGCTCCCCTCCTGAAATCATATATAGTAGTGTTGTATTTTTTTTAAATATTTAAATATAGATATGTGAACCCACACTTGAAGTATTATACCGTGCGATTATGTTGGTTGCACCTCTCCAAGTGAGGTTAGAAATTTGAATCTTTTAGTTATCTTGTTTTATTTTCCTTTTTAAAATTGGGTAATGTCTCTCTAAGTGGTTTGGATAGGTAAAAATAACTTTGGATCTATAATTTTAAAATTTTAATTATTTTTAGTGATAAGAACCTAAATGTTAAATCAATCAAATTTATATCTTAGATCCACCTTTTTGTAATAGTGCACCCATCTCAAAATCTTGGATACGCCTCTCCATCTATCTCATCACCTTATACTTTTTGTTGATATTAAATGTTAGATTATTTGACTTCCTAAGAATAATAAAAAAGAATTATATGTATAACTAATTAAGGACTTTGGTTGTCTTATATATGCAAGTGTTCCAAGGTTACTTACATTTTATATTGAAACATATGCTATGCTTTAGGGTTGTCTCTTATATATGTAAGTGAGACTTTATTATTATAATTCTATAGGAATGAATAGATTCATAGAACCAAATTTTTTTTTTATATTTTTTATTTTTATATAGAAACATGGTATACTTAGGATAACAGTTGCAAAGAAGAGCCAAAGTCATGTTAAAATATTAGGGTTTTTGCATGCACATGGCTAGTGAAATTATATTAGGAAGAAGCACATGTGAATGTGCCTCACACTATTGAAACAAACCCAATAGTAGTATATATAGGAATCTAGGAACCAAGAACAATGTCACATTGGCCATATTTGGGTCCTACTTATACTAGAAAATTCTATGGCTCTTGGACCCCACAACTAATAATGAATAAAAATAACCACCACCTCCATCTTTTAGTACAATTTTTTTTTATTTCGATTCAGTCTACGAGTGATATTGTTCGCTTTAGTTTTCAGTCATCAGTTCAGTATCAAAACGTGTTACGAGGTCTAGAATCTTGTTTCCCTATGTACTCTATCGATATATTTGCCCTATTTTGTTGATGTGTGATTTTGCGTATGTTGTTACAAATTTCTGATTGTATATTGTAGCGTGATTGGGAAACATATGCATTTTATGTATATATCAGATTAATAATGTAAAATGTATATTGTGTATACAATTTTAAATTAGATAGTTATGATTCAATAATATGTATCAATCTCGCTTTAGCTATAATATTAAGATTAAAATATTTGATTTAATGTAAATATCGAGTGCCGAACAAATCTATTTTTAGGATGTGGTGGCTAGCTAGCATATTATACTTGTCCAATCAACTTTGTCAAGTTCTCTTGTTGATTAATTAACAACAACTGTCCTTAAACAAGTTGTTCCTTTTTCCTTGTTAATGGTTTTCCATCATCTTGATTAATACTACTAATTAAAACACTTTTAATTAAGGGGGATCTTAATCATGTTATTAACTTTCTTTGTTGTTGATTGAAAGTGATGGCAATATTATTGTTCAAAGATCTCCCAAATCCTAATTATGGCCCACCAACTTGTGTTTATCAAGATTAATCAACCAATTAGAAGTAATTAAATGGATTTTTAAACATGAAATTATATTATATTTCAGACATGATCCCATCATAATGTACAAAATAAATATAATTAAATCATTAACTTTCTAGTCATCTTACTTCCTTTTTGGAACCATTACTTTGGAAAGATCCAAAAAAATAAAAAGAATTTATAGTTAATACCCAACAATTTTGACTTAATTTTCAAGTTGAAATCTCCTTTTTGGGATGTTTTCAAAAAGCATAATTTAATTAATCCAAACAATGTGGGTATGACTCAATATAAGTCCATACATGTATTCCAAGTGACACCTACCTACTCTTTAATCATATAATAATTAAAGAGTAATGCCTAAGTCTTGTGAAGTGACAATTAGTTATAATTAATTAATAATGAAGATATTTAAATGAGTTATTGCTTACTTTAACTAAAGATTTCTACTTGCTCTCATCAGCTCAGATATACCTCTATGGTGGCAACGCACACCTTAACTAATACCAAACAATTTGTATTAGCTCTCATCACGTCAGATATCGAGTTCCTCTGTGATTTTGCACCCCATGACTATTGTCATTTGTCACGAATCAAAAATGGACGTGATGACAGTCGTCTTATCCCACCAAGACAAGTCAGCCTAAAACTCAATCATTACGATAAAATGCGGAAATTTTATAATAAACTCAAAAATACCCCAAAATCTAGTTGTCACGTGTACAAGCCTCTAAAGTATTACAATTGATTCAAAAGAAAAAAACGCAAGTCTCAAATGACATTGTTTCTAGAATAGAACAAGATCATAAATAGGAGTAAGAAGGTCCGTTGAAATGACAAGCAGCTACCTCACAAACCTCCATAAGAAGCCTCGGAAAAGAAGAGGATGAAAAGTACACAAAAATTCAGGCTCATAACCTACAAAAATTGTAGAAGCGAGGGGTGAGTACCAAACCACACGGTACTCAGCAAGTAAACCTCTAAACACAAGCTAAGGAGATAGAATACGGGTACTCCTTACACTCCAACCGAACCTCCACAACTACAACCTGCATAAAACCATCTCAACCTAACAGTTCACAGTTTACAAATTACATATCCTCAACAACAACTCAATATTCATCAAACACAACTTTCACAAAAAGGCACACAATATCAGCAACACACAAAATCAAGTTCATCAAGTAGAGGTAATCAAATATCAAGTGCTTTCCAACCACCAATAAAACACATAATAATCAAGAATGAGGGATGTCATGGGATGCAATGCAATATGACACCATGAAATGATATACCTCAGAATATCAAGTACTCTCTTAACCGTATATACATGATACTCCTCGGAAATACATCGAGAGTTCATGACCCATGGGGGACTCGTGAGGTCCATACCCCGACACGGACGATCTCCACGTGTCTGTGCAGACGATCTCAACGCACTATCATAAATCAAATAAATTCTGCACGGACGATCTCTACGTGCCCAAATTATAATCTTAACATCTCACCATCCCAGCACGGACGATCTCCACGTACCCAACTTATACATCAATCTTATGTCAATGCATGTGCACAATATGATTTCAATAAAAGGGATGATGATCACACACAAATAATTAATCACATTGCTTTTTATTACCCCTTTTTCATCATTAGAAATAATTAATGTGGTCAAGTCAACCCATCACCAAGTCTCATTACCCCCAAACACATATTACAAGGAATTACACGAATTTTATACACTTAACAAGGGTTTAGAAATCCACTTGCCTCAATCAATCAAGAATTTGCTTCCGTACTTGAGCCTTCCCTTTTCGTTGTACTTCCAAATCAAAACAATCTATTCACTTAATGACCACAATAAGATTTCAAAACTAACAACACCCATATTGCTATATGTTTAACCTTGATCCAAAAACTCACCCAAGCCAAAAATCAAGTTCTTAAGTTTCAAGCCTAATAGTTCTCGTATGATATAATACACCAATAATTACTTTCTTATCTTAATATAGCGAAACTCGAACTATAATATAATAATAATAATAAAGAATCTGGAGAAACAGTAAAATCAACCTACGGACTAACATGTATATCAATTAAAGAACAGTAACATCATTCAAACTTATATGAAAGATTTGCAATATTTTCAATATGAGCCAATCACCCCACTATCATCTACCAACTATCACCTTATGACTACCTTATAATCATTACAATAATTACCTAAAACAATTACCCACTAAAATACGTTCAACAACATTAATTGAAAGCAGCAATAGCTTCTAAAATCAATATTAATTGCTTCGTGAATTAACAATTCATTACGTGTTTAAAGAGTTCCAATTTGAAATCTCGGATGCAGTTCGCAACTTGCGATGCCGAAATCCTTGTCCGTTCCTTCTTTTCGTTAAACGAATAGTTTAAAATTTTCAAAAATAACCTACCGGGTCATTATATCATCGATCTTTATCAAGTTGTCAATTATATAGTTTATCATAAAACATGCAGACATAATTATCTTATAAGTGATCTAATTATGTAAAAAAAAAACTACAGTGTCTTACGTAAAATTTAAACTCTTATTATATTTAAATTATATATGTACGTTGATTATTAATCTATTAGCTAGGGAATTAATTAATTAATTACATAATAGTCTAATAGCATGAAGCCTAGTTTATAGAGTAGACACATCTAGACTATTTTAATTATGTTGATGTCAATCCCATCAAAACCTTTTTTTGATTTTGAAATAACAATTAGTAATTAATTAATTCATTCATTAAAGGAAAACCCGTGAATTTGGAGGGGATTTGTCAATCAATAAGATAAATTTTAATGTGCTTTAATTTTTAATTTTAAAGTACATAAACACCACATAACATGTCGTGCAGAAACAACTAACTTAATTAGTTGGGAGATCTTTTCAAGATAATCACAAGGAATATCGAATTTTTCCACCGTGAATTAGTCAAAAATTTATACTTTGAAACATAATTTTTCATCGAATTCACTCATTGAGAAAACACATGGTGGCATATAGATTCTTACTAAAATGTTGGAAAACTTCGTAATTTTCCATATGGAACACTATTACTTTCTTTTTTTCTGGTGAGAATAATCACTAAATATTTTTTCAGTATAAATTTTAATACAAAGTTATAATTTTTAAGTAGTGAATGTAATGGGATTTAATAAATTAATCATACTCATTAGTGTATTATAATCTAATTTTATTTAATGAATTTCTACTTGGTACTTTCTATTTTTATGGGAGCATAGCTGCTCATCAATTTTGAATACTTTAAAGATATATTTGAATTTTTTTATAGATAAATTGTGATTAGAATCTTGATCTCAAAAGAATCCAACTCTGATTAAATCACAATAGTAACATAAAAAGAATACAAATATTTGTGTGAAGAGTATCTAATAGAACTTCATATAATTTAGAACAAAATTAACATATTCATTATAGTCTTATAAATAAAATTTAAATAGAGTGAGGTTATTTCTGACAAATCGTCAACTCAAATAAATATCGTATAATTAACATATACATGTAAAAACACTTGCATATAGACATCTTAGGCATGTGGACTTGGTCAAGGCTAGGAATAAGAAAACACTTTGAGATGTTTGGAATCACTTGTATTTATTTATATACTAGATATGAGACCCCGTGCCAGCACGGGGCCCAATATATGTTACTGTTTCTGTTTTAATTTATGTGGTACATATGAAATTTGAAATTAATCAATTTTTTAGTATGTTTTTATATATTTTAAGTTGCTAATTATTTGTATTTAGAGTATGTTTTACGTAAATATATTAGAAATCACAATAATTAACAAGTTAATATAAAAAAAAACTTATAAAAAATTCATTGACTTTTGAAATTTCATTTGTATCACATAAATCAGGACCGAGTAATATATATGAAAATTACATAAAACGTACTATAACTCACAATAATTAGCAACTTAAAATATCTATATATCTATATTTCTCCCAATTTATGCGGTATAGATGAAATTTTGAAAGTTAACAAAAACTTTTTATATGTTTTGAAATATTTTAAGCTATTAATTATTATGATTTATAATACTTTTTACATAAAAAAATTATTTATATAAAGTATAAAAGAAAAAATTTAGAAAAAGGAAACATAAATGTCAACAGGAGTCCAATCTATGTTAATTTCTATGTTTTAATTATTGTAATACCGATTGAATTTGGAGAGCCAACTAAAAATTTTGAAAGGAATTTTTTTATAAATTTTAAGTTGTTAATTATTATAATTTATAATATTTTTATTAATTTTAAACCAATATATGTTTTTCTCTGTCTCAATTACATAAGACATATGGAATTTGGAGAGTCAACTAAAATTTTTAAATATGTTAAGTTGTTAATTATTATATCTTATAGTACTATTACGTGATTTTCAAATAAAATATGTATTTTTTAATTTCAATTTATATGTCATTGATATAATTACATATATTAAGTAATGAAGAATTAATGTGTAAATTATGTGACACCTATGAATTTTGGAGTGTAAATCAAATTAGTTATATGATTTTTTTTTAAAAAGGGTTAATTATTACAATTCATAATACTTTTTATATAGTTTTTAAATGATATATATATATATATATATATATATATATATATATATATATATATATCTTTATGATATTGATATTAGTATTATAATAAATTAAATTTTATTATTTTAAATTTATGATCTGAATTGTCAGCCTATGCCACATTATAAAATGTTCCAAAGTAGATATCAGATTTACAAAAATGTCGATGACAGCTAAAGTAATAAAATAACATCTAAGGGCATGAACCTATATATGTATATATAAAGTTGAATATTGACAATTTGATGTGGCATCTCTCTATGACCAGTATTTGTATTCATATTTTTTTCCTTTTTTTGACATTTTATCTTTGTTTTGTATTTTTTATTTGTACTTAAAAAAAATGTATTTATGTCATACCCGATTAATTATGCCCTTTATAACATCCATTACACTAATATAAATTTAAGTAAATGAAAATGGAAGATGAAAAGATAAAAACTATTCATTTTTTATAACTGTTTATAATTATTTAGCCTATAAAATAAAAACAAAATAGTTGAGCATTTGTAACAAATAAGAACAAATTTCTTCACTTTGGTTCTTCTTCTTTTGACGATAATGATCAATATATGGTATCAACTTTTGTCGCTAAGATGTCCATCAAATTTCTAGGTCATGTGACTTTTTTAACAAAAGAGAAAGAGAGAATATCTCATTATTCTTGTGAAGACATTGATGTAAAGAAAGAGATTATGTAACAAAAAATTCTTTTCAAAATAAAAGACATTTTGAAAAAATGTTTATTCCTCCTACAAGGAGAGAAAATTCATTGTGATTGAGAAATTTATAAGAAGCCTGATTAGTGTTTCAAAGGGTAAGAAAAATTATTTGGAGAAAAAATCATTCTATTTATGGAATTCGTATCAAATTAGGAGGAGAACAAGCAAAAATTTATTTTGTGACTTGAAAAGAGAGAAAATTAGATATTATTTCTTTCAACCTCATTATTCTTCTAATTTCTTTCTTCTTTTATTTTGTCTTGATTTTTTGTATCTTTAATTAAAGTTTTTTTTTCTTATTTATCTTTAATTAAAGTTTATATATATTTTCTTAAAAAAGAATTTAAAAAGATGATCATATTTAGTTCCTTTCCTCATCAATGCTATTAATCTCATAATTAGTGTTATTTATATTATTTTCTTAATTACTTTTTTTTCTTTCATTTAATTATTTATTTGAAGAAATTAGTTATTATAACTTTATAAGAATTACACATGTATTTTTACATAATTGATTTGTTATTTTTAAAATTTTTGGATCATTCTTCATCTTAAAGTTTCTATCTATATGTAATAATAAAGCTAAAATAGAAAATGTGGGGTGACACCTTCTTAGCAATAGATACTTATTTATTCTGATCAATGTTTCTGACATTTTTTGTTATTTTTTCCTTAAAATAATTGTTGCCTCGATTTTTAGTTTTAGTTTTATTTTTGTAGCATTTTCTAATTTTAAAAGACTGAAAAATTTATATTGAAAATTTACAAAATATAAAAAATGATTTATTTAACTCCTATCATCATCAATATTATTATTAATTTGTTTTACTTCTTTTATTAATCTCCATTTCATCATTAATGTAATTTATATCATTTTCTTAGATATATACATATATATATATTTGTGACATTTCTTAGAAGTTAGGATTACTATTTCTATAATTTTTAAAATTTTTGAATTCTTTTGTCATACTAAATACAACATGTTTTATTATAATTACATTTAATATATTAATCAATATGTTGTACGAATGAAAAGAAAATTATCATTTCACAAAAACAAAGGTTAAAATATAATTTATTATGATTAAGGAAAGATAAAATTATTATTCCAATATCCATAAGCATATATAATACATTAAAAATTAATTGAAAAGCTGTAAATGGAAAAGGAATCACCATTTAAGGAATCATTATTTTTAATTTTTTGGATCATTTCTTCATGTAAAAGTTTCTATCCATACGTAACAATAAAGTTAAAATAGAAAATGTAGTGACACCATTCTTACTAATAGATAGTTACTTATTTTTATATTTTTTTTTGACAATTTTGGTTATATTTTCTTTAAAATAATTATTGCCTCGATTTTTTTTTTAAGCTTTATTTTTAATTTTAAAAGATTGGAAATTTTATGTTAAAAATTTTAATAATAGAAAAAATGATTTATTTAACTTTTATCATCATCAATACTACTAATTTTTTTGACGTTTTTTCTTAATCTTCATCTTATCATTAATGTTATTTATATAATTTTGTTTAATCACTTATTTTTTCTTTTTTAACTCTTTTATATATATAAAGTTGGATATGTAAATGATGATGTGACATTTCTTAGAAGTTAAGATTACTATTTATCTAATTTCTCCATTTTTTGAGTTCTTTTGTCATACTAAATACAATATGTTTTATTATAATTACATTCAATATAGTAAACAACATGTTCTAGGAATTAAAACAAAATTATCATTTCAGAAAAATAAATGTTAAATTATAATTTTATTATGATTAAGGAAAAATAAAGATATTATTTCAATATCCCATAACCACATTCAATACATTAGAAATTAATTGGATATAACTGTAAATGGAAAATGAATCACGATTTAAGGAAAATAAATGTTTGCAATACCATAATAATTAAGGAGAGAGTAAAATATTAATTTAATATCCTAATTCGGAACTTTTAATCTACTACTCAATTAAAAATAGAATGCATTTAATAACATCAAAAAGTTATTAGTTTAATATTTTTTCTCATTGTACTAATTCAATTCAATGAAACTTAATTTTAAAGATAAAATAACAGCTTCATTTTAATTGTTGTCAATATATTTGAAAAAATTATTGTGAAAAGGCTTTTCTTGCACCTTGTTTTAATTTTCATATACTATTATTATTTTTTCTGTCATTTTTCAATGAATTTTATTTCAATTTAAAATTTAATGTTTATTCTTAAAACTCTGACGGTACAAATGAAGGTGGAGTAAAATATAATAAATGATGATTCTTTTACTAAATAAGAAGATATAACGAAATTGAAAGGGTGACGTTTTTTTTTTTGTTTGTAAATGGATAGGAAATTCTATTAAGGTATCTTTATGTCATTATTCAATATATTTTTAATATAAATTTCATTTGTTGATGCATTTGTTTAGTACTCCCTCTGTTCCTAATTACTGGTTTACTTTTCCTTTTATAGTTGTCTCTAATTACTTGTCCATTTTGACAAATCAAGAAAGAATATTTTTTTTACCTATTATACCCTCAATTAAATGAGCAAGTACTTTGAAAATTGCAGAACTTTTCATCTACTTCATAATTAATAGGGGTAAAATGATAAACTGACTATGTCATTAATTGATTTCTTAATAAATGCGTAAATTTAAAAGTGGAGAAGTAATTAGGGACAGAGAGAGTATTACAGTCTTATTTGACATTATGAGATATTTCTTAGACATTTAAGGAGAATGGTAGATTGAAATATATATTATATATTAAAGGATGAACTTCATGCAATGGAAGAATTTGTTATTAGCAAATATATTTTTAACTTATTTGATAAAAAATATATTCTTCCTCATTTAATAGATGTAAAATTTGTGAAGCTTTATTTTTTTTCACAATCTTCATATTATTAAGACAAATAATAATATTACAATTAAACAACAAAGTAAATATAAAATTAAAAAAATTATTTAATTTAAATGATCGCGCGAAGTGCAGCCAAGTTCTCTAATTTAAAACAAAAAAGTAAAATTTAAATGGGTCTACTATAGAATTCCTAGAAATCCAACTTGAAAAATTATGCTAAAAATGGAAAATAAAAAGTGAAATAAATTTAATTGAGAGTTATCCTTCGTCTGTCCCATTTTATGTGAGACTTTTTATTTTTCGAGAATCAAATAGTTTAAGTTTAACCATAAATTTGCGTATGATATCTTCATTTTTTTTAAAAAAATTGGACAAATTAGATAAATAGTAATGTTAGCTTCTAAGAAATGTGACATCATCATTTACATATCCAACTTTTATATATATAAAAAAAGAGTTAAAAAAGAAAAAATAAGTGATTTAAGAAAATTATATAAATAACATTAATGATGAGATGAAGATTAAGAAAAAACGTCAAATAAATTAGTTGTATCGATGATGATAAAAGTTAAATAAATCATTTTTTCTATTATTTAAATTTTTAACATAAAATTTCCAATGTTTTAAAATTAAAAATAAATGTTAAAAATTGAAAAAAAAAATGGAGGCAATAATTATTTTATTAAAGAAAAATATGTGTTAATAAAGTAGAAGTAGATGAAGCCAAATGAGTAATAATAATAATTCTAATAAGGACTAATGAGTAATAATAATAATTCTAATAAGGACTAATGAGTAATAATAATAATTGCAATGTTAGTCCTTCTACTAATGTACAATTGTTTTTGCACATTGTACAACTAATTAATGCATTGAAAAGTTAATGTACAAAATTGTATGCATGTTGTACAAGAGTATTAATGCAATGTTGGTCCTTTCCAACTCTCACTTCTAAATAAGAGTAATATATTAGGAACAAGGGACTTTGGTTCAACAAGAAGTCAAGTTATTTATTTACCTATATATATAGGACGAATATTAATTAATTAAAGTATTTGTAGTTCAAAGTGAGGAGTTTGAGTGTATTGTATGTTATTTATACACATTAGGTCATCTCTATTTTATTTTATTAAAATAAAAATGATCAACCATGTAATATACAATTATATTCTAGGAATAGATAACCTAAGATGACCTTTCGAGAGATCTATTAATTAGCAAGTACAATCATACAATTATTATTAATTTTATAACCATATAATTGTACTTTTTTCGTTAATTAAAAAAGGTGTAGTATAATTATAATATATAGCTAGGATTACATAAGCAAATTGGATTTGCCTTAAGAATCTTAGACTTAACCCTCATTTATCTACCTCCCCTAAAATACTTATTCATGGATGATATTTATATCAAATTAAGTAGTTAATTTTAACGATTCAAATATATATATATATATATATATATATATATATATATATATATTTTATCATAAATTAGTTAAAATATATTTGTCTCTATGAAAGACACGACTTGATTCATCGATTTTGTTTAAACATTCTAGTGTGAATAAATTTAATCATAGTCATTGCACTCAAGGACGTGACTTGATTGTCACTAAAGCATGTTGAGTATTATAAAATCTCAGGTTTAAATTCAATAAAGACAAACACACAAAGTGATTTCTTCTCTTCTGTCGAAATGTTTAATAGGCTGAGTTACCGAATACCTGGCTTAGATGCAAATCCCATCAAAATGGGTATAATTGGGCCCAATATCCGGCCTACTCACTTAAGGCCCAGTATTTTCATTGACTCCAATTACTACAAGAAAATCAAATATTAAGATTTTTTTTTTAAAAAAATTGTCACAATTCCGTCACAAATTTCAAATTTAATTAGTAAAAGAGAGTACCCTCCACTATTATATTCACAAAAGTACTCTAAAAACGAAAAACTTTATTTCCCTTGTTAGTGAAAACGCGTTCATCTCAATAAGAAGGATTCATTCAAGGTGTGAAATGGAAGAGAAGGAATTTCACAATTAAATTTTTTTTTGAATAAAATGATCTTTTATCGTCTTCATAATGAAAAAGTACAAAAAATAAAAGTGTTAATTGATAAGAACAAAATGATTTTTCGTATTAAAGTGGACAATCTCATTAAAAAATTATTATAATTTGACTTAGCAATACGATAAATGATATATTTCTCTTTAATTCCGCGTATAATCAACTAACTAACGTAAAGACTAAAGAAAGAAAGCAAAAAAGGAAATTATTTCATTTTTACAGTATAGTTTTCACAAGACAAACTCATGAATCATGATGACACATCTTATGTACTATCCAAAAAATTATACATTTTCTTTGTGGAAAAAATGAAAAAGTCCAACAAAGTGGACATATTATCCCTTATTATTTTCACCTTTAATTTTTCTTTCCACTTTGCGGTGTTATTCGAAACTTAAAATTCAAGTCAAGTCCTTAGATTGACAACTTGTTATTAGTATCCCAAATTTACGTAGAAATCAGTGGGGAAATTATAATTTTTATTAAAAAATTAAGAAAAATTACGTGTATAAATAAAACAATTTTAACTTTATATAAAATATAATTTTTTTAATAAAAATATTCAGATGAACCCTTACGCGTAGAGTTAGTGGACCCAAAATAAGTTCAATATTCTTAAAGATAGAGAAAATAAGACAGGTAATAATGTTAATGATAATGGTGTCATATCATATAGGACTTGAGGATTAATTTCTTCAAGCTCTGATTGTGATTTGTCAAGCAAAGTTAGTGGCATGACTTTAGGAGTGAGATACACATGTTTCATGGTTTAAGGAAAAAATATTATCCGCGCTCGATGTTTATGTTAAATTAATTAGAGGTAAATTGAAAATTTTAAATTTTATTGGAATGTGAAAATTCTATCACATGATGTAAAATTTATGAGTTTCTGCAATAATAACTTGGTTTATACTAATCAAGTATTTATAAACATTTGTATAAATTATAGGAATCACATATTATAAGTACTAAATAACATCCTATCCCTTCTAGTTTTCTATTTACCAAAAATCCCTTAAAATGATGTTTGCGGGATATATAGCGTTGTGCAAGGGATACATTAAGTTTGATACATTCCACATAGCGGGATACATAGCATTGTGCATGGAATACATTAGGTTTGATACATTCCACATAGCGGGATACATAGCATTGTGCACGGGATACATGTGGGATACATAGCATTGTGCACGGGATACATAGCGTTTGATACATTGCACATAGCGAGATACATAGCGTTGTGCACGGGATACATGCGGGATACATAGGTAAAATAAGGGATTTTTGAAATTTTTGAAATAAGTAAGGATAAATGGATATTAAGGTAAGTAAAGGAGTGTAGTTAAGTAATTTGTCCTATATTTATATATACTTTACAAAAGTTATTGAGTTCCAAAAAAACTCATATATTGTATATTGGTTCCACGTCTCATACTAAATCAGTTTTTTTTGTTTTCAACCCGCCCTACTCCCATCGATCCCACCGCGACTCCCTCAAGTTTTCTTCTAATTCTTTTGTCCAGCATTTTCGTTGGTGAATTATGAAAAGACTATGAAAGTTCAGAATTTGCAAAAATGTTATTTCTTTAATGAATTATTTCCATCTTTTAGCTTTATAAATTATTATTCTTCGCCCCGTCCCGTTTTCATCCCTATTTGTAGCATTGGACCAATCAACACTTGAATATTAGAATTTGGGCCATATGGTCCATATTAACTAAATGTAGCCCAATTCTGTATCATAAATAAGCCCATCTGATTTGGGGAGGAATTGCACAAAATAGCCGTTTTAGGACCCCCTAAATTTTACTGTCTTTAAAATTTAACCATCTCAAAATCAACTTCGGACCCAAATGAGTCTAAGGTTTGAATTCGGGTCTGAATGTAAGTGCAGACCTGATGGTCTGAAGTTGACCCAAAGGTCTAAAGAAGAAGCATGAGAGGTCTAAAGTCGGAGTGAAGTAGGCAATAACTGGTCTATCTTTTTTTTTTTTTGATAACCAAAAAATCCTTCTATGACCCGCCCTTTGGACCAATCATAGCCTTTTAAACTCGGTAGATAATGGGCCGGCCCCTCTACCATTCTCCACTTAAATACCGGGCTTCGCTTTGCATGGTTGGGGATTGAACCTGCAACCTAAGCCACAAATCCTCCACCTTTTGCCACTTGAGCTAGGCCTTGGGGGCTTAGGGTCTGTCTTTTAAGGCATAGGCTCTCTAAAAAAAAAAGAATTCACTATCGTTGCATGGGTTCTTTTTTGTATAAAACATATTGACTACAAATTGAACTAAAGAAAGAATGGTGACTATTGCAAAAACTGGCTAACCTTTAGATAGTTTTTAAAGTCTAACATGTTTTTAATAGAGGTGTTCAAAGATGCTACATGGAGTCAAATATGGATGATGGAGCATCAATTTATGTCAATAGCTAGAACAAGTGCAACAACATATTCAATGTAATCACACAAGAGATGCCTGAAAATAGAATGTACACAGATATTATTCTTACCTTTGTGAGGTAGAAAGATTGTTTCCAACGAACCATCAGAAGTTGTTAGGAAAAAAAAAGTTAATGGGAAGCTCATGGGACTCGAAATCATACATGCCCAGACAAGGCATACAACAACATACTCAATGTATTTCGACAAATAGGATTTGGATCCAAACAAGACATTTTCATTCCCTACACTTCTGCAAAAAAAGAAACTTCATTACTTAAATACTCCCTCCGTCCCTATTTACTTGTCCATATTTCCTTTTTTAGTTGTCCCTATTTAGTTGTCCATTTTGACAAACCAAGAAAGGACAACAATTTTTTTCCTATTATACCCTTATTTACACTTCTTGAAAATTGTAAAAGTGTATGTTGTTTCCCTCCAATTTATTTCACTTGAATTCAAATAAGTGGTTGTAATTTTGAAGTGAAAAGTTGTCATAAGGGTAAAATTGTAACTTCACTGTGCTAATCATTGTTGCCTTAATCTGTGTGCCATTTCTAAAGTGGACAACTAAAAAGGGACGGAGGGAGTATAAGCTACTACTGATAAGTATGAACAAGATTAAAGAAAAAGTTACAAGCAACCAAAAAGGATGAACATGGCAAGAAGGAATGCTATTTCATAAGAACAAAAATAAAACACATATTGGCACCACTTTTATTCAATCAGTAGAGTGAAATAGCTATAAGAATATCTCCAAATAGTCAAAAACTGGTGGTGCCAGTATATTCATAAGTTTTATCAGTACAACAATGATACAGTTTACATGTCAATTGGATTGCTTAAACCAAGGCAAAAATGTGCCGTGAAATATAACAGGAAGTGGGCATTGAGCCTCAGGCCTCTTCTTGTAAAGAGAATTATTCTGCTCATCTTAGCTACATGCCCAATGCTATAATAGTATCATGTATGTCTCATCCATAAACTAGAAGTTCACAAGTTAAAGATTTCAAATAAGTACGAAAATAACTCCAAAAATGAAATTTGACTCGAGTAATCAGAGAAGGGCTACTGAGGTGGCACCGTAGGATGATCTTGTTGAGCTGACGCAGCAGCGGGCTGTTCTTGTTGGGGTGCTGCAGAGGGCTGCTTTTGTTGAGATGGTGCAACAGGCTGTTCTTGCACTGCTGCAGCAGACTTTTTTGGTTGAGCTGGGGCGGAAGGCTGTTCTTGCACTGCTGCAGCAGACTTTTTTGGTTGAGCTGGGGAGGCGGGCTGTTCTTGTATGGATCTTACACAAGGCCTCCATGCTGTTTCTGTCGTCCCTGTAATATCCATTAAAGAGATGCCCTTGGCAGCTAGATCAGTTCTGATCTGATCACTTCTAGCGAAATCCTTGTTTTTCCTTGCTAGTGCTCTTTCCTCTATTGCATGCAGAACATCTTCCTCTGTTAACTCAGCCCTTTTCAATGCCCTCTCTTTAAATTGCTGCAAAACCTGCACAACAAAATAAATGAGTTAAATAAGACTCAACATCTGAAAGTCTCATATAGTAAAAGGAAACAAATGTGCTCTCCATTCCAATTTGTTCAGCCTTGCTCGACTAGAAACAAGATTACCAAGAAAGAAAAACTTTGGACACATAAACCAAATAAGATTTAAATACCAAAAGTACACTTGTATTAAAAAATTGTTTTTGTATGGGATGAGGGCTATAACACAACTGACATGATGGAAATGACAATATTAACTATTTCCAAGTATAGAAAGGTGCTAGTCATTTTTAAACAAAAGGAAAGAATGCCAAAAAAAAATTAAGACATAGGGAGTACTATTTCTGGGCACCTCAGCACAAGTTGAACCAGCAAGCAAGCCAAGAACATCCAATACTGCCTTCACTTCTTTCAAGAGCTCGGTCAGGGACAAAGATGCAGATAAGTGTTGTTGCTTTTGCTGCTTTTTCTGGAAAGATGAAGAGATAATGGAATGATTCAGTTATATCACACCAGCCATATGCAGAAGTTAAAAAGGAAAGTAGAGTTCCCACCTTCAGTATGGTCAAGCAACTATTCATGAGTTTAAGGGCTTCTTGAAGAGCAGCGTTTAAAATTGTAGGTGTGTGCAAGTCATCAGAGAGCTTTGTCTTCAACTCATTATGCAGCTTATTGATACATTCTTGGGCCTGAGGGGTAACACGCCCCTTTGCATTTTTTGCAGTTTCAGTTCCTTGTTGGAAAGCTGACAAGGCTTCTTCAGAATCTAGTAAGGTCTATCAATCACAAAAATTACCCGAATAAATGTCTAAAAGTAAGACAGACGCTAACTATAGATTTGGATTGGGGAACTATGGTTTTGAAGTCGCATGAGCATTCATGTAACAGGAGAAAGATCATATATATATATATATATATATAAAAGCTTCAGACAACCTTTCATTTTTTAATTGAACTAGTAAGTTGCTGAAAACATAAGCCCAAAACCATATTACTCAGTTCAGCTATTGTGCATGCGAAGTAGCAATAGAACCACAATCCTAAGAGCCTCGACTGCAGATCTAAAAGGAACATGCATGGACAGACAGAAATTAAAGAGGAAAACAAAAAATAGCTTAGGAATTGCGTGTACCAATCACCAAGAAGCAAATAATCAAACTTTTTTGCAGAATGGTAACAGTAAAGCAAAAATAATTGAACAAGAGGTATTAAAAGTACATTAAATGTGTATTCCTGACCTGATAAATGTAGAACACAGATTCTGAAGCAATTTCTATCTGTGATATTGAGTAATTAACCGGAGATCGGTAGTGATTCCCCAACAAGAAGTACCTCAATGCAAGGGGATGGTACAATCGAGTAACCTACAAAATATGCATGATATGATCCATAACATTTTATAAAACAAACATATTAAGACAGTAGCTAAAGATTATATTCTACCTCACGTATAGTGAAGAAATTCCCCAATGATTTCGACATTTTCTCGTCATCTATGTTCACAAAACCATTATGCATCCAGTAGCTAATATTACTCTCCCGGCAAGCAGCGCAACTCTGGGCAATCTCATTTTCATGGTGAGGAAAAGTCAAGTCCATTCCACCACCATGTATATCAAAGGAATGTGTCAGATAGTGCGCACTCATTGCGCTGCATTCTATATGCCAACCTGGTCTTCCAGGACCCCAGGGGCTCTCCCAACTTGGTTCACCAGGCTTTGCAGACTGTAAAAATGAAATTGGCATGTCAGTCTAAATTAGTAACTCTGAAGAAAAGTAAACAAAAACTTCGCACCTTCCACAAGGCAAAATCAGCAGGATTTTTCTTTCTTGAATCAACTTCAACTCGTTCTCCAGCTCGATTATCTTCTAATTTTCGTCCAGACAATCGACCATACTCTGGAAAACTATCAACAGAGAAATAAACATCTCCATTGATTGTGTATGCACAGCCATTAGCCATTATCTGCAGGTTACACCTCAAGATCATTAGCATTAAGAAGAGAGCAGAGTATATCTGAATCATCATATATCATTCATATATCATATATCATATATATATATATATATATATAAAAGAGAACCTTAGGCCCGCTTACATTGCGCCACCACAAACCAGAATTCCCTTTTAATTTATTTATTTCCAAAAATAGCCTTCCCTTTCATGAAAAGTTGTGACTTTTATGAAGAGTTGTGACTTTAATGAAAAATTGTGACTTTTATGAAAGGTTGTGACCTTTCCGAAGGGTTGCAACTTTTCCAAATAGTTGTAACCTTTCCGATATGGCACAATCAACATTTTTCACACTACCCTTTAATGTCTATAAATAGAGGGATTTCCTCTCATTTTAAAACAACGAAAATTCTGAACCTCTTCTACTTCTTTACAATTAAATATTTGTGTACTTTGCTGCTGTTGAGGTTACAGATCCTGATATGTATTTTTAGAGTCATTAATTTATACTTATGTTATTAAAGATAAATGATAAGATGTAATAATTTTCATTTTCCTTTGCATTATTAATGTTTGTTACTACGTAATCTTGTATGTAAGATAATATAGTGTTTTAGTTTTAATGACTTATAGGTTTTAATTATTATTTTATAAATTCCGTGATATTAATTTCCCGCGCGAAGCGCGGGTAATTTTACTAGTAAAAGAATAAAACAAAAAGCAGCTCAAGGTAAATCTAAGATAGAAAGATAATATGATTGCATACTTTAAGCAGTATTTTGCACTTTTCTCCCATCCAACACTGAGTTTTACTTCTGCTAACCTAACTGTTAATCCTTACTACATATACTTCTTCTCTCATTATATACAAGAATAAATTTTCCAGACTATCTTTCAATGCAAAGCATACTATCACGGAATGTAGTTCTTAACTTCCTATTGCTTTTTTTTCAAAAGTAGCAGAAAATGATAAATAAGTGAACAAGATGAGCATCCATATTATTGAACTTCAGAGAAGGAGAAACCACATATAACGTCAAATAAACACAACAAGATGAATCCTAGATCCTACACTATCAAAGATTCAAAATGACATACATGGTTTTCAAGATCATTCAGAAAGCATCTCTATCTAAAGGAGGAGTCTATTACAACCTCTATCCAAGGAAAAGAAATGAGAGAAAAGTTCGCATCAGAAAACTGCAATAGCATACTTAACAGAAACAGACCTCACCTCTGCTCAAGTGGGATTTCAATTCAGGGAAAAAATGGGAGGGATCACATCAATAAGCTTTTACTTGTCAGAATAGGTTTTGGAAGGGATTATCTAAATGTGGGTACCTTAGCTATCATTTCCTTAATCTGCTCCATGTGCTCAGTAACACGTGGCTGATGAGTCGGTTGGAGGCACTGGAGATCATCCATGTCTTTTAGAAACTCTTGGCAGTATCGACCACTCAGAGCTGTTGGGTCTTCTCCAAGCTCATTAGCCCTACGAATTATCTGGAAAGAACCAACTGTCATGCATTTGATGTATTATATACAGTGAGCTAACTGATACTGCCAAGCTTATCCATAAAAATTAAAAAGAAAAGGGTCTAAAATTCCTTTAATCTCGGGAAGAGAGAACATAAAAAGAGACTTACTCCCCAAAAATTGTATATCTCACCTTGTCATCTACATCGGTGAAGTTGCGCACATACATAACCTCATATCCCAAGTATTTCAGATATCTGTAAATTCCAGATCATGGAAAATTTCTATCAGACTGTTGAGTAATTTGAAGTAAAAACAATCACAAACTACTAAAAGAACTAATCTAAATGCACTTACATTGATTTATACCACAACACATGATAAATAACATAAGTCTCATCACAATTAAACAGATGAAGATCAAAACAAAAGACCCTCAAGGATTTTTTTCTTCTTTCTTTTCTCCTTTTGGTTGGAAAGCAAAGCACCTTTTGGTTCCCATGTTTAATGACCTCAAGGAGATACTAGTCCAGGCTAATGTGGTACACACGTGCCAAATTAATATCAACAAGATAGTCTTCAATTACTTGATAAAAACTATTCCCTCTATCCCATTTAGTTCAACAAATTACTTTTAGAAAAACAGAAAACTCATTTTAATTTTTTTTTTATGAAGTAAATGTTCCATTGAAGGCATCAAGAAGATGCAAATTAGTTACAAAAGTAGAAGCAAAAACAGTTGGTCTGCTGGCAACTCATTTTAATTTGGGGTCTCTTAAACTACAAATTCTCTAAATCTCACTCAACTAACAGAGTTTAAGTGTAAAAAGAGTAACTAAACAATAAAACCAACTAACTAATAGCCTATATGGATAGAACATAAAAGTACAATTCCAATTTATTGGTTCAAACTAGACAATTCAGAATAATAACATCTAGATTCCTCAAAATGAGAAATGTTTTATTCAATTTCTGGTTGTTTCTCCACTCACATACAACAAACAGAATCAAACTTCCAACTCTTATCAAACTAGCTACCCAATTCCTCTAAATGAAACTGATATATTCGAACTTACCAACTTTTTATAGCCTATTTGGGAAAACATAAGTGCTTCTACAGAGTAGTCTAAGTGTTTTTCAGAAGCTAAAAGAAAGTCGTTTTTCCCTAGAAGAAAGCACTTTAGAGAAAAATTCACTTACAAGCACTATTAAAAAATTTATTGGTAAAACACAAACTACTTATCGACAAAAGTACTCTTTTTGAAAGCATTTTTCAAAATAAGCTGATCATAGAAGCTTGGTCAAACGAGCTAAATATCCAATCATGTTCCTAGATCAACCAACTTCCTCTATGTGAGAATTACAGCACAATTCAACACCAATACATAACATAACAAGAATTAAACAAGCAAAAACTACAAACAGCTCGAATCAAATCCAGAAAAAGCAACAATTTAATGCAGTTACAATTGAAACTTAGAAATTTGACCTGTAGAGAAGGTCGAAGGCGACATAGGCACGAGCATGGCCGATATGACTGTAATCGTAACTGGTAACGCCACACACGTACATTTTGACCTTCCCAGGTTCCTTCGGTATGAATACTTCCTTCTGTCTCGTCATTGAATTATACACTTGAAATTCCACCTTCTCGTTCGCCATTTCTCAGAAATATCTCCGATCGACCGGAACGGACAGTCAATTTACTCCTCTTCGTACAAAAACCCTAACTCCGGCCGTTCAGATTTGTGTACACTATCGTATAATAAGAAGCATAATTTTTTTTCCCTTTTATTCTGCTTTTATTTTCCTCTCTTTATTTTGGAAAAAACTTTATTTGCTTAGTATAATTTAGGGGAAAAAATCACATTTAGCTTAAAAAAAAATTGCGTTAAATGAGTCAACTTGTAGTGAGTTGACTAAATCGAGTTGGGCTCGTGGTGGAATAGTTGGGATTCATGAACATACGATAAAAATTATCTAGTATTTTTATATTGTAAGAATCATATTTTTCTTTTTAAGACTGGGCACGCAAGGGGAAATAGGGACAAGGATTGCAAGGTGGGAATCGAAACCCGTGCTTTCAAAAATGAATCTTACAATATGTGAATCGAAGTTTTAATTATGTCTCAATTGATATGATTCACTTTCCTTTTTAGTCAATTTCATCAAATTGGGACATTTCTATATTTAGTAATAATTTAACTTCGATATGTTCATTTTACCCTTAATGAAATAAGGACAAATTACTTAACTACACTCATTTACTTACCTTAATATCCATTTATCCCTACTTATTTCAAAAATTTCAAAAATCCCTTATTTACTTATATATCCCGTATGTATCCCATGCACAACGCTATGTATTCCGCTATGTGGAATGCATCAAACGCTATGTATCCCGTGCACAACGCTATGTATCCCGCTATGTGGAGTGTATCAAACCTAATGTATCCTGTGCACAACGCTATGTATCCCGCTATGTGGAATGTATCAAATCTAATGTATCCCGTGCACAACGCTATGTATCCCGCAAACATCACTTTTAAGGGATTTTTGATAAATAAAAAACTAGAAGGGATAGGATGTTATTTAGTACTTATAATATGTGGTTCCTATAATTTATACATGAAATAATTTAGACACTTATTCTAGACTACAAATTTCAAAACTTTTTTTTTCTTAAATTTTATATCAAGTAAAACTAACTCACATAAACATCGGACATTGCTTGAAAAAACACAAATGGAAAAAGTGTTGGGCTTGTTTTTTTTTAGAATTCGATTGGGCTTGTGTTGTAATTTGTAAAGGAAATGAAACTTCAAAATTGCAAAGATTAAGCAAAAATTCATTCTTTGGGCAAATTGTCTACCAAAGCCACACACATTGGCCCAACATGGGATTCGTTTTGGTTTGGACATTCTTAAGCAAAAATTCTAATTTTTGTACTAATAATAACTTATAAATTTTGTACTTTCTTGGTTAATATATACAGAGAAAAGATTATGTATATATAGTAGGTAAATGATAAACTCTTTTGATGAAAATTATGTACCAGTTAATACACTAACTATTTTTAGTTGGTGTTTATAAAAAACAAAGCAGTTTGATAACTACACTTCACAGTTTAAACAATGATGTTATGAGTTTAAATTTCAATAATCTCATGACAACTCCTCATTTAGAAAAAACTTATGTTAACTATGTGTGATCAAGAGAGGAATTTGTATTAATTAAGTGGTGCTTAACTTGCTATATGACAATCATATACTTAATTGGTAAATTAAATGTCCTATTTGAATCAAGACTATAAAATAAATGCCGCAAAGTCATAGTAATAAATACAAGATGAATATACTTATACAAAATTATAAAAAATTAAAAATGATCAACTTCATTGCAAGATGCAAAGCTATGTAGGAAGTAGTAAACACATTTAAGGACAAGATGATTATATAAAAAGTTTCTTGAGATTGTATGATAATTTTGACCAACTCAAAAGGCACTAGTCTTTATGAAATCATAGGAATATTGAAAGTGTTAAAAGAAGACAAAATATATCTAAAATCATGTGGAAGAAAATCAAATTTATTGGAATAAGTGTAGATGTAATGAAAGGTAGGATACAATGGTCATATATTAAAAATTTTAGTAGCTCAATTAGTTATCTAAATTTATACATCTTTTTGACGATTTGATTTTTCATCTTGTAATCCTCTTTCACCATTTTTTCACCTTTCTCCTTAATTTTTTTTTAAAAAAACTTAGGTCAAATTCTTTCTAATAGTCTTTTAACCATATTAGAGATATTTAGGCTAGTAGGAAACAAATAAAACTTTTATTAACTACTATGAATTTTTTTTTTGGTACAATATTGACCTAAGATGAATTTAAATTAAAAAAAATATTATAAATGACAATTCATATGATCAAATTTTATCTCATTTTGGTAGGAACATATAAATTGTTGTTATATCAAACTTAACATCAAATTATACAAAACCAAAAATCAAAATATATTTGCATACCATCTCCCAAATACATCTTTCTATTTCAATATTTTCTTTACAAACTTTAGTCAAATACTATCCAAAACGCTTGGACGACTTTTCTATTCATCTAATTCATTTTGTTCTAAACACTTTTAAGTATTTTCTCTTAAAATGCCATTTAGGTCACATAGTAATTACGAAATTCTCTCAAATTCAATACTATAGGCAAAGAACAAAAAAGGGTGTGATAAAATGGTTTATAAGTCTTTCAATCTTAATGTTAGTCTCGAATTTGAACAATGAAAAAGAAAAAACTTTTGATATGAAGCATTTTACCTTCTTAATCATGAATTAGTGAGTTTTTAAATATCATATATATGGATTTCGTTTGATTTTCTAGTTTGAATCGGCCTTTACTATACCCAAACCATGAATATACTTTGTTTTATACAGATACTGTCAGGAGATAGAGTCAAAAGCGAAGTAAGTCCTTATGATTCAACCAAAGGGAATATAGTTTATCGACTCCACAACAAAGATTTGAAGGATTCGATTTTCAACTTCACCATTGGGAATACAATTCGAGATGAAAAATTTCTTCCATAATCATAAATAGAAAGCCCAACTACCAAAGAATATGGTGTAGCGGAGAAGCTCTTTCTTTAACCAAATATCAAAAAATTCTTGATACAGAGTGTTTTTTTTAATATATATTGAACAAAAAACCCAATTAAAAATATTGTCGTTTTTATAAAAAAAAAAAATACTTAATTTGCAAAGAGTGTAATACGACGTCGTCTTATGAAGAAAAAAAAAACCCTTAAGAAATAACAAAATGCAGACCGTCACTTGCACCGCGCATTTTAGCACATAATACTGTTTCTCCAAACCCGAACGTTAATACCCACCCTACCCCCACTCCCCACCACCCCACCTATATAAGCTTGCATTCCCGGCGATTTCACACAGAAAAGCCATTAATACCCAAAAACCAAAAGAAAAAACAGAGAGAAACAGAAATTTGTATAAACTGATATAAACAGAAATTTATATATATAAAGGTTGGAACTTTGAGTTTTATAGTTTGAAAATTTGAATGTTTTTGTGAGGTGAGGTGTTTGTTCATGGCAATGGGACATGAAAGATCGAAACCTCTGCATAATTTCGACTTACCTTGTGGTTTAAAGTGGGGTAATCAGAAGTTTTTGAGGTGTGCTAAGGTGGATTCCAACGGCGAAATTCCTCATTTCCATCGGAGATCAAATGGGTCTGACTCAATCGGACGGCGGATGAGAGAAATCGATGTTATGGTTAACCATCGGAGATCCAGTGGGGTTAGGGATGAGTTGTTGAAGGAGACGGAGGTGGGTTTCACTCGGAAATTCAGGTCGGCGGGTTACAACGGTGCTGCCGGAGGCGGCGGCGGAGATGGAATCGCGGCTGTAAGGGAGAAGTTGATGTTTGATCTTCAAGCAGAGGCTGATAAGATGAAATACGCGATTTTTAGAGATGGGTTGGAGGAAGAAGTGTCTGTAACTCCGGCGACGGCACCGACGGAGGTTACGACGGGTGTAGATGCGTCTAGGCCGTGGAACTTACGTACTCGAAGAGCGGCGTGTAAGGCGCCAATGAACGGAATCGGCGGCGGCGGTGGCGGTGGCGGCGGATCGAATGGAGCTTTGAAGGTTGATGTCATCAGAAACAATGGTTCGTCATCGTCGTTATCGCCGTTAAGGAATGAGAACAAATCTGTCAGACTTCGAAGTGAGTTTGCCGGCGCCGGAGATTCATACACCGGCGAGAAGAGAAAGAGAACGAATTTCTCTGTTTCGCTTGTTCGGAGAGAGATCGAAGAGGATTTCATGGCAATGGTTGGACATAGACCTCCTCGTCGACCCAAAAAACGAGTTAAAATGGTTCAAAAGAATTTAGACGTAAGTATTTTATTTGAAATTTTTGATCATTTTGATGAATTGTGATTTGAATTTACTGTTCCATTGCTGTTTGTTTTGCAGACTTTATTTCCCGGGCTATGGTTGACGGAGATTACACCGGACTTATACAAAGTCCCCGATGATCAATAGATTGAAAAGGTAAACCTTATCATAGCGGAGCCAATATTCGAAGCTTATTGAGTTCTAAAATCAATAAATATGTATATATTCAATAGATTCTTAAGACAAAATACAAGATTTGAACTCATGGTAGAGTCAGGATTTTCAGTGAGGAGGTTTCGAAATAGATTCTCAAGTTGTGTCAAGGGGGTTTGAACGAATGATCTCCTGGCTCTGTCTCTGGTTTGAACGAAAATTACTGGCCCATAGTCGACAGTCTAGCTTTGCCCCTCGATAAACTAATGTAGTTTCAGATTTGAATATCAAGATTGATTTCAAAATGTGTAACTTAATTGTGTTGTATATACAATGTTTGTTTTTGCAGATGGTGACTTTGATACTGGTATAGTGGCATCACCTTTTCTAGTTTGTGAATTTGATGAAACTGTTGAATTCCCGTTGGTAACGAAAAGGGGTGTAAGAGGAGGATAAAGTTGCTGCTGCAATGCTAATTTTGCGTAGAGGTGATTTGATTTGTTCATATTTTCTCTGGTTTATGTTCACTGGAATAAGTTTTAACATAGTGTGATGTTCTTAGATCAAAGACAATTGTTCATATAGTGAAAAAAAGGTTTCATCTTTTCAAGTGCCTATTACATTCTACATTATGTTCCTGTTCTTTTCAAACTCGAAACTTTGTGCTTCTCATTGACAGTTTAACGCAGTGGAATGTTCATAGATCAACACTGACCATATTGAATTCAAGTGTGTTTTGTGCTACATTATGTTTCTGTTCTTTGCATATTCACAACTGTGTGCTTCTCTTGACGCTTATTACTCATTTCTTGTGTCTAATAGTTGCAATTCCTTTCATATTCGTTCTAAAACTCGGACAACGCTGACTGCTCGATTTTGTTAACCTTCATATGTTGCCTCTGTTTTGGTTGAACTTGATCAGAAACTAGGATTCATAGTAGTTATTGTGTTGGCTTTTGTGTCTTGTCTTTTAGGCACAACCAAAATCTGAAAACTTGGTCTATAACCTTATCTTATTAAGCTGGGGAATTACTTGGTACAAAATGGTTTTTTAGATATCTGTCTCTTTGCATTTGCTGTCCCTGTTCCTGCATACTTTTTTTTAATGTAATAGAGGCGTTCAAGCCAGTTCACACACACCTCGACTATTTAACCAGGTATTTGCTTTCTTCCACCTATACATCCACCGCGTAACTCTGTTCACCAAGGCTTAGGTAGAGTGGCAATGAGAAGAAATTACCTTAGCATTTTTGTCGTTTTTTTTAATATAATGGTGGTGTTCAAGCCAGTCCATGCACACCTCGACTCTTCAACCACGTATGTGTTATCTTCCACCAACACATACACTTGTGTAACTCTATCCACCAAGGCTTAGACTGTGTCAATCGGAAGGTATAACCTAGCATTTTTTGCTGATGCTGTGATTTGAACTCTGATCTCTCATGGTTTTCATCCACTTCATTGACCGCTTCACCACACCCTTAGACCGCATTAATTAGTATATACTAAGATGATCACTGCAGTGCATTAATGTTAAGCAAGTGATTTTGTTTAGAGGACATAACTTGAGCTTGCTCTTTCAATACATGTTTTCCTTTCTTTGGGTTTCAACTAATCTAGATTTGGGGCGTGTAAACCGTAAGGGCCATTTAAAGGTGAAGCATTGTGTATCAAGACTTTTTTTCATATTCAGAACTCGAACCGAAATTACATATGCTCCTCTTGGTGCATTGCCTAAACATATTTTCTATCGACTAATGCTATGTTTAGTACATGTTGAGATGAGAGATGGTGAGAATTTAAGTTGGTTAGGTTTGGTAAAGATTCCTTATTTATGTGGCAGGTTAATATTACTTTTTAGACAAGTAACAGTTTAATAAAAAGAAAATAGAAGAAATTAAAAAAAATAAAAATACATTGTTTAATTTTTGATCTTATATTTGAAAATGGTACTGTATGTTTTGTAGGGTTTTTTTAAGCATAATATTTCTTGGTAGGCGGAGTTATTCGAACATTTGTGGAAGATAACGCACAAACTAAATAATTATTTTTCTATAAATATAGTTCCCTTTGAAAATTTATTTTGGAGGGAAACTGGATTAGCTTTACAAATTTGACTTTTTGACAAAGTGATGAAATTTAAAATTTGAGATTATCAATCCCTAGATTTTAAAATATTATAATATGGGATTTTTATATTGACATGATAAAACTATATGGAATTAGTTGATTAAAGCACGATTCTTCCCATTTGGAGGCATTTTAATGATTAGAGCTTTTATTAGCTTAAGTCATTTTAAATTTATTTCTACCTTTTTCACTTTAATTCCTTGGAATAGCACTCTAATATTTAATTATATTAATAAGTCTCATAAAGCCGTTTTACCGTTGGACTAAGGGTGTGTTCAGTATCAATATTTTTGAAAAATAATTTCTTAAAAAATAAATAAGTTTCGCGTGTGAATGTATGTAAAATAAGTTCCACAAAATGGCATTCCACGTTCATTATGTCCTTCCCATGGCCCCGACCCTCCAACATACTCGCCTTTCCCCGTAGCCATCATCCCCATCACCCCGCACCCCTACCTCTGTCCTCATTTTCCTTCGTACCGAACACACCTTGAAGCCCACGTTTTTTTCATATTGGATTAACTCAGGCCCAAAATGTTCAAGGTTATTGGATCATATGTTGTTTTATGGGCCGGCCCAAGAAAATCTGTCTATTTAGGATTTACTTGGTTGCCTTGATAGTATTTTTATTACCAAAAATATAATATCTAAATATGGAGAAAAAAAACCACATGAATTATTTAGTCATTAAGTTCTTCTATAGTTGAATATATAAAATCATGTTATTTTGTTGTTGTTGTTGTTTCTGTCGTGTTAGGGTCTAATTGTTGTTAAAGAAAGTGTCAACCACAAATTTAATAAAGTATGAAAAAGGTGTTCAATTAATTAACAACAATTAGGTCGCATATAAATGGAAAATTAAAGGTGACTAATATTTTGAATGGTTCCTAATAATTGATAAATTTCTTGAAATTAAATTGTAGACTTCAAAAGTAAGTACAACTCTTAACTTATATCAACATACATAATTACAATTGGTAAAAAAAACATAACTAGAAAAGTTTGATTTCTTTTTATTTGGCCCCAACTTGTTCAATATTAGTTTTAGATTCTAACTAATTCAGATTCGTGTAACATAAAATCAATTAAAGAAGACATACTCTATTTTCTTTTAAAAAATCATAAATTTCAAATCTAAAATATCTAATTAAAACGAAAGATTATTATTCATTTCCAATTAGGTCATTCATGATTGGGACAAGACCAAATCAATTAAATGAATAGACCATTCTTTGTATGGATTTGACTCTTAGCCAATGGTATTTTAGATCTAAAATATAGCTACAACATAACTACATAGTCAAATATTTAAATTAATCACATTTGCAACCAAATTAAATATTATATTACTTCAAATAAAGGGCCTCAATCATTGATTAATATTCTAAGACATTATTGAGATCTAATTCTTGTCTAGCTAGATGCCATTATAGACAACACAAAATGGACTAAAATTTGAAGATAAAATTCAAATGATAAGATTTAAAGTTATTTATTTTGTAGACAAACAAATGAAAAAGTAACCTTCAATAGTAAAAAAAAGCATAAAAACTTATCTACTAAACAACAATATTCCAAGTAAAAAGAAAGAAAAAAAAAGCATGAAAAGCCATAAAGGAAGGTGGCTCTTGTTCTTTTGTTCCCTTTTCTCATTTGACCTATATTCTTTCTTAAAATAATTAGTAAATTTTTTTTACCTATAAGAATCCTATGTTGATATTAATTAAACCTTTTTGAGTTTTCACATGTTTTTCCTTTAAATTTTTCTATCCGTTCGATATTTGTACTAGGGTCTTTGATAAATTCAAATTCATGTTTCATAAGGCTAATTAAAGAGGGTAACATTCTCTGTCAGATTTTTCTTTTTCATATCGAGGCTCGAACCTCATACTATAAGAATTCTATTTATTCCACCACAACCCTTAGAAGTGTTCCTCACACTTTTACTTTTCTAATTAATGACATTATTAGAATTTTCACTAAAAGGGATTCAAAACTTTAAAAAAAAAAAAAAACTAAAGAAATCAAGAAAATTCAACATATACTAAATATACAAATTTAATCTATCTATACAATGTAATTTAGAATGAAGGGGTGTCAACTAACTTATTACCACATGTCAAATTATACTATAGTGTAAATATTATATAAATTGAATCTGAGAAATTAAACAAGAAATATGTTCTATAAACTATATGAAGATTTTTTGATCTATGAACCAAAAAATAAATAAATTATTTCTTCTTTTTTGATTTGCCATTACAAAACAATGAACCTAAACCAAACAAAGCTTGTGGAATATTCAAAACAGGACTCACATGAACTCCATTGCCATAAGATCTACTATAACTCTTCTTCAATGGATGTGATTGACTCTTCTTTGATGATGATGAATGCAATGGATGGCTCTGATTAAACGACGAAAAATTCGTCGAAAATGAAGAAGAAGATGATGATGAAGAAGATGATGATAATGATGAACTCTTTCTAAGAACTTTTATTTGTGAACTCTGTTTTTGATATATTTTTGGATTCTTTTGTATTGGAGCAGAGCCAGTTGAGTTACTTCTGGTTAGAAATTGCAAAATGTGGCTATTTTGGTAATTCAAACTACTACTTCTTCTGAATTGCCAAAATGGTTTTGGTTGTGGCAATTTTTCTGTTTCTTGTTCTTCATCATCATCAAGATCAGTTGATAAGAATTCCTTTAAGCTTTTTTTCTTTGTATTTTCCTTACCATTTTCAAGAAGTGATTTTTGTGGCTGTTTTTGCAATTGCAAAGATTTTGGCTGTTTTTGCAAAGATTGGTTGATTTGTGTTAAGGGTGTTGAGTTCTTGATTTCAAAAGGGAGGATCTTGCCATTGGAGAAAAGTTCATCAGCAGAAGAGATGAATAGTTGTTTTTCACTAACACAAAAATCAAAATCAAAATCAATGGTGGATGATGATTCAAGAAGAAATGCATCTGATCTATAATGATGTTGTTGTTGTTGATGGCATTCAAGTGGAATTCCATCATCATGAGAGAAGGAGATTCTTGGACTAACAACTAAACTTGCAATCTCACAACATACATCAACAGCCATGAAGTGGCTATTTTTTAAATGATTCTTGATTTTTGTTTTGAGTTATGGTGTTGATTTCAACAGTTGAAGAAAGAGGGTGAAGTTTAATTTATAAGAAGAAAAGATGTGTTGTAAAAAGAAGAAGATGTTTGGGGGTTGAGGTAGGGAGGGGTGGGGGTGAAGGGAATGGTATTTTTTTAATTTTATATTTTGGTAAGAATGAAGAGTGAGCTTTTGATTTTATATATAGTACTATATGGTATGCTTAGGCTAGAAAGAGCATTTTCAAGATTCTATTATTGGTACAACAAAGTGGTGTTGCCAATACAATGGCTTGTTTCACTTAGGTGTAACATTGAGATTGACATTACATGCTAAATGATCAAACAATTAAAAAAACAAAGAAAAAGAAGGATAAATGCATCCAACGATGTGGCTTAGTGATCTTTGATAGAGAGGTTGTCTTCCACCTCGATGTTTTTATATGGCTTAAGTGATTGAACGAAATCAAAGATTGTTTCAATATCGAATCAAGATCTCTATAAAGTATATAGCTGTATAATGTTAGGGGTTGCATTTAGAAAGATAGTCGCGAAAACAAAGACTATTAATCAAGAATTGACGTCTCATGTTGACTCTCTTCACAATTATTTATTACATTGTTACAGCTGATAAAGTGATTTAAACTAGTGAAATAATTACCGTGTGACTCTATATACCATTTGTTGGTAAATGAATCTTCAATTTTCCCCTTTCCTCAATCTATATAGGTAAAGTATTTGACTGATGAAAGATACAACTACACGATAAAATAATTAAGATACGTGTAAACTGATTTGAACACCATTAAATATAAATGAAAAAAGTTTGTTGAACTAATTAGCTATTGCCACCGAAAGCCTAAAGAGAAGTAAAGAAGATTCCTTCACCTTATAGGAATTAATTTCCAAAGAAACTTTACCTTTTTGAAAATGTGAGCAAAAGAGAAAATTATGTAATGATTTAATACACACTTCACCTTAGGATCTACTATTTCACTAGTAAAAGAAACTCTGGCATTTTGTGACACATTAATATCTTGTGGGGCCATTTTGCATTAAAAGAGTACAAATTATAAGGATGTCTTGTCTGGAAAAATAAATTACTAGAAAGATTAATCAAATCCTACTTCACCTAACTTAGAGTTAAATCTAAGGAAGAATTATTCTTAGAAGAATAACAAGAATTGCAATAATTTTGGTGGCTACAATGCTTGAAAATGTTGGTATAATAATTATAACAATAATCTACGAGAGTTGTGATGGAGTGGTAAGTACTCATTCATTCTTAATTAACTAGAGGTTTCAGGTTCGAGTACCCCAGGATACAGAGTCGTCTTTGTTAAGAAGCACTTTACCCTCCAATAAAGCACTTTCCGGCGCGAACCTAGATTTAGTTGGACTCCAATGTGATATACCAGACACCGAACAAGCTAAGAGAATTCAACATTTAGTATATATATACATGTAGCTATAGAAAATATTTTTAAAGAACCATATAATTAGTCGCTTACTTTAATTTTTCAGGTAATATTACGAGGATCTGATTGTACAAAAATTCTTTTATAATGTATTATATAAAAGTTATAGCTCTTGTTGAAAATGATGGGTGGTAAGAGGAATTTTTTTCAATGAATTTATGGACCTTAAATTGTTGAAAATTGAAGGGCTAATGTCTGCTGAAAGAGAAGCCTAGCGCCATAATTGTGTTTCATGATATGTGAAAAATCCAAGACAATTGAATGTAGCTATCTGAAAGTGAAAGCAAACAATGACATTTTCCCTATGAAAGCAATTTTTGCCTCACATTTACAATTTGGCTCTAAGGTTATTTAGGATTTTTAATTATATACTTTTTCTTCCTTTTTAGATATACGATATCTGGTGCTCTCTTAATTTGGATTCACATTGACTAGACAAAAATCTCCCTTTGTAGAAGTATTCAATTTCTAGTAACTTAGAACTTGATTTTGTAGTTTTAATAATTCCAGTGAATCATAGTATTTGTATTTCTCTTATCATAATTTTAACGGACAATATATTTTATATGTGAGAGGCCGATGCAAATGAGTACGTGACTTACTCAATAGTCCAAAAATCAAGAACTTTTTGGTAAAGAGGATTTCATCTGCTCATAATTCCATATTAATCGAGATAGTAAATTTCTGATATCAGATATTAAAAAATGCTTAGGAATTTATTTATTTTCTTATAAAAATAAGAAAAATATGACTTAGTCCTAATAACCGTTTGAAAAAGGTGTTTGTAAAAATATGATAGATCTGTCTAATCTCACTTAAGTAATTATTAAAGCCAAAGTGGGAAGATTAATTGAGAGGTAAAAGTAGGAAACTATGGATAATGTAAAAGTAAATATTGATTGATGTGTAATATGCTTCAATAATCTTATGCTATATACTATAGTACTTGTACATTACCATAGTAAATGATTTCGAACGATCACTAAAGATTGTGGTAGGCCGTAGGATAGATATGATTCTCTCATCTTTAATTTGAGGTCTCAAATTTACTTCATGAGCATGAGAAAGAATCTTAGCAGGGATTGACACTTCCTTCTTAAGCTGTGTGAATTCAAATTAGTAGAGGACCTAATAAAAATATCAAACATCGGGTTAAAATAAAATATATGATTGAACTAGATTATATATATCGAACATCAATTTGAAAATCAAAAAATTGATTAGACTCTACTCAAAAGCTCAAGTAAGCTTGGGTTTTCCTCAATTCAATACTATAATAAGCTGATTTGGCGCGACTCATATTCAACTTGATGTCAGATCTAATAACGGGTGTTGAAATTGATCCTTTTGCCTCTAATAGTTAATAGGCGTATTAGATTCAAGTTATAAGAATAGCATACGTCTTGAAGCTTGATTGACCATACACTATTATGGTGAGATGAATCCATCTTTAATTTGGAGGTTTCAAATTTAAGTCCTTGCCATTAAAAAAAAATCTTGATAAATAGTGTTTCTTCCTTTAGGGGTGTAAATTCAAAGCGGGAGTCCTAATACATACATCATCAAAAAACAATGTTAAAGACAAAAGATCTCATTCGACTCAACTATAAATATTAAATATCAGATTAAAACAAAAAAAATTAATTAGACTCGACTCAAAAACTCAATTGAGCTTGACTTTAACTCACGGCCTCAATTCAACACCATAGATAATAAGTTGATCGAGCCTAACTCAAGCTCAACTAGATGCCAGACCTAGATAGGGGTGTTGTAATTAATCTTCTTGCCTCTAACGAGGAATTCATATTCAAGTCATGAAAATAAAAAACGTCCTATATAATATAATAAAAAACGTCCTATATAATATAATAAAAAAAATTATAAAAGAGAATAGGTAATAATGGAGGATAAGATGGTACTAAGAAATTTCATAAAATTACATCTTTGCTGGCCATTTAATTCAATCATAATATTTGAAAGCATATCATGTTACTACAATAGACCCACTGTCCAAACAAATTCTTGTCCTTTTTAGGACACATTTGGCATCTCCTATGTGGTATTTTTATTATATAGTATTCCTCTAATAATTAATCCAACCTGCCACAATTTTACAATTTTATTCATTTGTTGGGGGATCAGAACTGCACCTTCTTCTAACTTTCTTCTCCATTCTCCCATCTTGTGGCTGTCTCCATCTATTCATTTCATTATCTTATAATGTGATCTAAGTGAACGTCTACGAAAAAGTTTATAAAATTTTGTATTTTATTTCATCGTAAATTGATCTATTATTCAATTATAAGTCATTATGTCATTGCCTGATTTTGATTATCTAAATACTGTTGAATCGAATGCTTTATTCCAAATCTCAACTAGAGGGGAAGTCACTATACTTTAACTTCTCATCTTGATCTAGGTGTCACATTGATCGCGATGTCCACTAAACACATCAATCAACATTTATTTGACATAAATGGATTACAGATTTAAATTTAACAACTTTAACATCATAGTTTTTTCTGGAGAGTAAAATCATTGTATTTTATCAATTAATATGTTCGAGAGATCTTTATTGGATTAACATGTATATCTATAATTTATGTCGAACATATTCAATTTAATGAACATGTTGCTTGATAGCTAGCTGTTGACCAAATTGATGACTGAGAGTTTGTTTTATGTAATTTGGTGCGGCTATTTAACTAGAACGAACTCTGAATCGTGGTTTGGTGAGAATATAAACAATTTGGGAGTAGTTTGATATATTTGGTAAAGAAAAAAGTGGATAAGATATTGTTATAAAAGATGCGAGTGTGAGACAAGTTATTTTACTTTATACAAGGTGAGACGTAGGCTTCATGAATCTTTAAGTACTAGTAATATTTTATAAATTAATATATCAATTTACATATGAATTGTAGAAATTTCAAGAAAATATTAAACAAATAGAAATGTACGTAGAAATTAATGCTTCACCTTATAACGTTAATAAAAACTAACAATTGACTAAAAATTAATCAAAACTACTTATCTAAAAAATCAATCAAACTTTTTAAGAAAAAATAATATAAATTTATAAGATGACTTGAAAAATGAAGAAGAAAATCAAAAGCATCAAATCAGAGCAAGTTATGAAATATAATGTATTTTTTCTTTGTAATTTACACATTAACCATTATTTTTTTTAGGGATAAAGATCTGAAAAATACTTCAACTTTGATCGAATTTGTTGTTGCGATACTAAACTTTCATGAGGACCTATTACCTCCCTAGACTATTTAATACCGTATTTTAAACATATATATTTACCCACGTGGACATTAAAAATAATGCAAAATTATAAATAGTAATGTATCCACGTGGACACATATATACCTTTAAAATACACTATTAAATAGTTCATGGGGTAAAAAATAAGGTATTAAATAGTCTAGGGAGGTAATAGGTCATCATGAAAGTTTAGTATCGCAATAACAATTCTGACCAAAGTTGAGATATTTTTCAGACCCTTATCCCTTTTCTTTACTTAATGAAAGACGAAGAAAGAGAATAAAAATTAATGTTAAGACCAATTTTTTTAACTTATTAAAATTTAATAATAAGTTGAATTTTGTGTTTTTTTAGTACTAATTTAAGGATTTGCTTAATAATTTTAATTTCAATTAAGTGAGATTTTCTAGGCTTACGCCCAATACCAATGTGTACACTCAGATTGATGGGGATTATGTCTCACAACACTTTTTAAAATAATGGATAAATATATTAAATCGACATTTTTGCAATTCTTTTTGACCAGCTTATATATACTTCCAAAGGTTTAGGTGATAAGTCCAAGTTAGTATTCTTTGATGACTGAAAATCAAACTATACTTTTGTTGTTTTAACAGATATGGCTGAGAAAATAAAAACAAATGATGTCATTAATTTTTGAGACTGAAGTTGCATTATATTGGAGACTTCCATCTATTCATAGGGTCACCACTTAAAAAGAAAAATGAATAGTGGAAAAAAAAAATTATCTGCAGGGATGATCGAGTTGGTTGAGCAGACGATCTTTCAAATGGGAGGTTTCAGGTTTGAAATTCACGTATGATTTCTCAGTCGAGCTCATCACACGTACAATTTGCCTCCCTAGTATGTTTACAACCTATTACATTAGAACGAGGTTTATCCTGTACGTACTGAAAGAATAGCTATTGTGGATTCCCCCGTCAACAACAACAACAAAAATCAACTCGATTTTTTCAACTTCAACTTTACATTTTTTTATAATCATAAACATGACCTCTAGTCGAAAATTTGCTTATCATAATTTTTTAAAAAAAGAACTTTCCATCATAAACATCTTAACAACATACAATTTTCGACAAGACATTGCATTATAAATACAATATTTTGGCAATCACTTCGAACAAAAATATTTGAGCTCGATATCGAAAAATTTAACATTAGTGGATTTGTTTTTGGGAATACAACTGTTTTTGACTTGGTAGTCAAAATAGAGCAACTAACGTCAAAGTCAGAGCCAACATATTTTCAAAGTTTCATTCTTGTTTTCACTTTATTTGTAACGTAAATTATTTATCGTGATTTTTTTTTATGTCTCGTATTTTTTTTTTATTAGGAGAGACATTTGATAAGTTTATCATTTCAGTTCATTAAATATTTATTCTATGTACATGTTATCTTTATATAATTAAGGTGTTTATAGTCTTCAAGAACACGATGGAATATGAAATAAAAAACTACTGAGGAATCTGTCCGAAGAGGGGCTCATGTTTGATTAGCTAGTTGTTGAGGCAAGACGATAATCCATAGTTGGTCCGAGAGGATGATCAGTCACACTAGGACTGAGACACAACATTAATTTTGTCTTGAATTTTAAAACGACAAGTAATTTAAGATAACTATTTTAGAAATCACGATAGATAATTTGAGACGGAAAAATATATGTGTACGTCAGTCAACTTGAGGAAGAAAGAAGCTTTTGATTGCTTTGTTTATACTCCAAACAACTTGCAACCCAAGAAAATATCCTTGGAGACCAAAGACAAATAAGAATATTTTTTCAGTCAATAATTTAGCCCAAATTTTCTATGAAGTGGCTATTTGTTTAATCAAAATCGTCTTCCCAAGGTGATTACATTTTAAAACACCAAATCTTGTTGCATAATTGTGCTATAGTAATTTACTACTTTGACTTTTAAGTCATATATATATTGGCAATATATAGATTTAAATATTATCTGAAATTGTTTTGAGATAAATAGATTAAAATATTTATAAAAATAGGATATAATTTAAATATGTCATTAAAATAAAATATTTGTGAACATTGAACTATGAGGTATAGTAATGTCTGAAGTGTTCAACTATGTGAGGAGGGTAAAAAATAAATTGCACGCAATATAACTTTGAAAATAAGTCTCGATCATCATAAAGAATTGAGTTCTGCAATACATTATAACTTATGTATTATGAACTAAAACTTTAGTCTTGTTTCACATAAGTTTTATAGAAATAAAGTCATACAATACGATATAACTTGTTATGTCTTTAACTATATACCTTGTGGACTTATGCCACAAAAATATAAACTAATGCCCCACAAATAATTACCCTTTCTTTCAATATTAAAAATATTTTCGATTACTTGTATTATAAGGACAAATATTAAAGATCACGGATTCTTCAAATAACACCTATATGGGCCAAATTGATCCATTACTCTTTTGTAAGGCCTACTGAGCTTTAGCCCAATTATGGTTAGACCAAAAAGACCTACTAAAATCTCCTGTTCTTCATATTCCCCAAAGGAAAATTTGTCCTAAAATTTCCAAAGATTCCTCCTTTAAGAATCTTTTTTATCACTTGTTAAACTTCCAAAAAATTATTTTTCATAGTTTTAAAATTCAAGATTTAGCTTTGGGGTTTCTGGGAATCCATTGAAGAAGCTATGGTGAAGGAGGATAGCAATGTTTTGGACTTGTTCTTGAAAATTGGGTTGGATGAAAAAACTGCCAAGAATACTTTGGCAAACAATAAAGTCACCACTAATCTCACTGCTGTTATACACGAGGTACCCCATGAGCTTTAGCTTTGCAAATTTTGATTTTTTGTATCTCAATTAGTGTTGGAGCTTAAAGAGTTTTAGATGCATATGGGTATCTCTATATTTGTGTAAATTATGCAAAAAGGTTTGATTTTTAGATGAATAAATGCATATGGGTATCTCTGTATTAGTGTAAATTTCATACTTTGTATAAAGGTTGGATTTTTGAGGAAGTGTTGTAGCTCAAAAATTTTTAGATGCATAAATGCATATGGGTATCTTTATATTTGTGTAAAATTCCTACTTTGTATGCAAAAAAGTTTGATTTTTTGAGGAAGTGTTGTAGCTCAAAGAATTTTAGATGCATAAATGCATGTGGGTATTTCTGTATTAGTGTAAATTTCCAACTTTGTATGCAGAAAGGTTTGATTTTTTGAGGATGTGTTGTAGCTCAAAGATTTTTAAATGCAGAAATGCATAAGGGTATCTCTATATTTGTGTAAATTTCATACTTTGTATGCAAAATGGTCTGATTTTTTGAGAAAGTGTTGTAATTCAATGATTTTTAGATGCATAAATGCATATGGGTATCTCTGTATTTGTGTAAGTTTATAAATTTTGTATGCAAAAAGGTTTGATTTTTTGAGGAAGTGTTGTAGCTCGAAGAATTTTAGACCCATATGCAAATGGGTATCTCTATATTTGTGGGAATGACCTACTTTATATGTGTATAGATATAACGTTTAATTTCCCTACTTGTCGGAGAAGAAAAAAGTTTGTAAAAATGAACAAATGGTAATGTTGATTAAAGAATCTGTTCATTTTTTTCTTTTCCTTTTGTTGCGTTGAGAAACTAATGAAGAGGGTTACTGAATCCTGTACGGCTGTACCTTCTTGTTATTTGCTTAAGCAAATGTAAACGCTAGTAGTAGGTAGAATTGTTCCACAATTGTGCTGCAGTTGGCATTTTTTGTGGAAGATGGCAAACTGTCATAGCTTATGCTGGGAAATATTTGTTGCTTTTCCATTTTTCTGCTGTTTAACATTTGAAAGATTTATTATTCTTTATGAAAAGGGTAAATAAATAACTATGCTGTATAGTTAATGTGCTTAGATGGTTTCTAAATGAATGTTTTATGTGCTAAGTCTATGCTATTAAATCGTGGTCGTAAAGCTGCATTCAAGCTATAGATGGTTTCCAAATGTGCTCATAAATTTTGGAATCTTAGAGAGATCTCATTTGCTGTTTATGCATGCTCATAAAACTGTGTGCAAGATATATATACTTATACAGTGCCATCAATTTTCTTATACCCTCATATTCTTGCAACCAAACTGCACAATGTAACTAGTTCTGGGGAGGGGTTCTAGGACGGATGCACAATGGTTCTTACTGGTTACATGGGCTGATTCTTTGTTTTGCTGGATTTTGTCCTTGTAATTTATAAGTCTCGTGAGATGTGATTTCTTATTCTCAACAGAAGTTCCAGAAAAGCAATTATGTCTTAAATTTGCTCCTAACTTTGTATCGTCATTAATCCAGGCAGCTGTGACAGATGGTTGTGATCGTGCTGTGGGCAACCTGTTGTATACGGTAGGCTTCTAGAAACTTGAGACATAAATTGGCGATATGTCCTTTATATTCTATTTGCTCATGCATAATTAATATGTTTGAGGTTCATTTTCTGTCCATGCATTATTTAAAGCTTAGGGATATTCAGGTTCTTTTAATTTATCTATTTTTGAAGATAAAAAAACCCATTACATCTTATTACTTCCCATTATGTTGGGAGGACAAGCGCTACAGCCTACTAGCATGTAAAAGATGTAACTGAGCTCTATCCTTTTGCGTGATAGGTTGCTACCAAATTTCCAGCCAATGCACTTAACCATCGGCCCACATTGCTTCAGTACATTGTATCTACAAAGGTTTGTTGCTCACTCAAGTCTACGTTTATCTATTTTATTTGGTGGTCCGTTTATGCAAGCGTAGCACTAGAGTGACACTTAAATTTTATAAATCATCTTTTTTTCTATTGCACTAGCAGTATAAGTCCTATTTTGTTGGAGTTAGACTTGTAAAGTATTGAGGCTAGATATGATTAATTGGTGATTCCCCTTTAAATTTGTCTTTTACTGGACCATTGCAGATTAAAACCCCTGCGCAGTTAGAAGCTGCATTTTCTTTTCTTGCTTCAACCGCCTCTGAAAATCTGAAGGCCCATGATTTTGAAGAGGCTTGTGGTGTTGGTAAGAACAAATTATCTTTTCTCAAGTCCAAATATAGTAGTATTTATGACAGTACATTGTTGTATATTTTATTTTATTATTGGGACAAACTTTTGGGGGTGGTTGTGGGTTTGAATTACTGTTTCCTAGAAATAATAAAATATGTTCCTTCAAAAGAAAATTACATGTATTTCCTATAATTTGAGCAGGAGTTGAGGTATCCAAGGAGGACATTGAACGTGCTGTCAGTGAGGTCTTTGAAGAGAAGAAGACCAATATACTAGAACAGCGTTATAGAATCAATGGTTAGTATTGTTGCTTGTAGAATTCACCTAGTTACTTTTTTCTCTAATTTGGATAATCTATCTGTCTGTGGACTGTGTGTTGCTATGCAATTTATTGAATGTTGAGAACTCTGAAATGCTAGCAATTATACAGAACAAAAAGGCCCAGGACACTCTAATTGACTTTGGTTGATCTAGACATTCATGTACCTTTGTAGTTTCTAGATGTGACATGCGAGCATTATTTGGATTGGTTCATCTTGTTTTCATCATTTATACTTATCTTTCAGGTTTCTACGGTCTAATAAGTCTTTCATACTTGTAATAGTTTCAGTCCATCTTTTATATCAACTTGATATCTATCTCATAATAAACAACAGTAAAAAATAGAGAAAAGAGTGTGGACTAATTAATTGTTGTGATGCTTCTTATGTTACTGATAATATAAATGATCCAATTGTCAGCTTGTTTGATTAAGGATATTATTCCTGTTTCCTAAATTAGACAAATAGTATAGGATTTTCAACCTAAATTTGGCAGCTTACTTGTGACCCCTTGGTGGCTCTTTTTTTCCTCAGCAATCAGGTCAAATAAATTTATAACTATCTGATGTGATACTATACTTTTTAAACAAGGGCGGCATTTTGCCCGGGCGGGGGATTGTGTGTGTGTCTAGATGTATGTGTAGTTGCGACCTTTTTGAAATGTTGGCGACAATAAATGTTATTTGATCCAGGACTTTCTTTTTAGTTAATTAAGTGGACATGGAGGTAAGACACCTCTTATTTACAGAAATAATTGCTCTTCCTAATATGCTTTTATTTAATCTCTCCTTCATAGTTGGTGAACTCTTTGGTCATGTTCGGAAGAAGTTGCCGTGGGCAGATCCGAAAGTAGTCAAGGTACGTTTCTTTTGGTGTCAATGTAGTAGATCTGGATTGTGCTTCTTTTTTGATACTTAAAGATTATCTATTGTCACAGGAAGTAGTAGATCTGGAGCTGTATAAATTACTTGGGGAAAGAACTGCCGCAGATAATGAAAAGCCTGTTAAAAAGAAGAAAGAGAAGCCTGCGAAAACTGAGGTGGTGCTTCATCTAATATATTTTATTATTAACTGACGGGGTTATATAAAACCATATCCTACCTTTTGCTGACCACATCTTTAGGTGGAGATTTTTCATCTACTATTATTCTGTCCTAAACTTGTCTAAGTTGCTGCTTCTTTGTCTTATGTAGGATAAAGCAAAAGTTGAGGAGACCTCTGCACCAAAGCAGTCTGAAGAAGAACTAAATCCATATTTGATCTTCCCCACACCTGAGGAAAATTATAAGGTGCTTAAGCTAATGTATATCCATTGTTGTGTACTCGTGTTTATAAGTCTTATTTTTCACTCTTAGGCATAATACTGTGATGTTTTTCCTCACTTAAAATTTTATGCCATTTCAATGCTTTAACATCTTTTACATGATACACTACATCACTTTTTTAACTAGAGAAAATACACTTTGGCTGCATGAGAACATCCTGACTAGTTTGTCATCGTATGGTGCTGATCTTTTTATCAGCTTTTGCAGCTCTAGTTATGTATGTGAGAATTTTATTTTTTATATCATTTTTGGATCCTTAACTATGCATATGCACACATTTTCCTCATTCATTCATCATAGGCAGGATCAGTTTTGGTTGTAAAACTTAGGTAGTCGCTTGTTAGGCTACATTGCATATTTGTAGTATCAGTTGTTGGATTAAAGCAGTCCGTTGTTGTGAAATTCCTTCACTTTCGAGCTCTTTAGGAGAGTTTATGCAAGGTTTTAAGCTATGTTCTTATTTTTAGCGGTATGAACATCTGCTGTCCTGATAATCAGGTGCATACAGAAGTATATTTCAGTGACCGGCCTGTGCTTCGAGCGTGTAATTCCAAAGAACTACTTGAAAAGCATTTGAAAGTGACTGGAGGAAAAGTTCTGACGCGCTTTCCACCTGAACCTAATGGATTCTTACACATTGGACATGCAAAGGTATATCCGATTCGGATATTGTGCTAATGTGGTTTTAATCATGCTCTTAATCTTGACTTTGATACTAAACAGGCTATGTTTGTGGACTTTGGTCTGGCAAAAGAAAGAGGTGGTGGCTGTTACTTGAGGTACACATTCCTTTTCCTTCTTCATTATCTCATGTAAATGATACTGCGCAATTTTTGCCCAAGATGAAGCAATATATTATGGAAAGGGCGACTCTTTTTGATGCCTAATATACGTACCCGTGTGTTGTGAGAATGGATGCCTGTCCTGGGATCTGCTCATTATTTGGCATTCACTTATGCTCTTTTGGTTTGAAGATGGTATAATGCTTTTCTCTTATACCCTCAGGTCTGGTATGGAAGTACAATGTTGATGGATTGGTACAGAACTAGATTATGAAGGATTATAACACTGGTTGACTGTGGAGGGGTAGCCTCATGGTTTTGATCAAAATTTTCCACATTTAGTTTAGTGTAAATTAGGCCACTCAAACAAGAAAAGATAATGCAATTTAAAGATGCTATGTGGAGTGTAGGCAAGAAGCACAGTGGAGGGAAGAGTGGGAGAAGGTTGTGGCTGGAAGGAACTAATGTGATGGTTCTGGATTAATTAATTGGCCGAGAAAACTGTGCATTAGGTTGTCTATATGTAGTTCATTATACAATCCACAAGATGATGGTCTCTTGTTAATTCTGCCCAAAAATCAACCAAAGCTGGTGGCTGTTAGTATTCTCCAGTCTCACCTGTCCTTGTACATCTCCATATAAATGTATTGATTCAGTGTCTATGCTTAGGGTTTCCAGAGAAAGAGGCATGATGGTAGCCTGTTGCTGGTGGGAGGTAGAAGGTATACCATGGCTTTAGTCAAGGTTTGGTCTGGACACCACGGTTTTCAAAAAGAAAAAAATTAAGACTAGTCACATTCTCCTTTTGCTGGAATTGAATTCCAAACCCGTAAGCGTATATCTCTCGGCCCCCTTTTGTGCATAACTTTATAGAAATTTTCAATGCAGTTCAAGGCACTGTCAATTTTAGGCCCAAAATGTTAAAAAACACGGCATATAGTTTTGCAATGCTGAAATAGTTGGTTTGTGTCCACTGTCTGCTCTTCACATGAAACCTCTAATTTCGTTTAGTTGGAACCTCTTTTTTACTTGGGGGTGTTAGATTCCTCATGACTTTGCTGTTGGATGTAGGTTTGATGATACCAACCCTGAAGCTGAGAAGAAAGAGTACATCGATCATATTAAAGAAATTGTTGGGTGGATGGGATGGGAGCCTTTCAAGGTATGATACTGTTCAATGCCAACTGTCTGCTTTCCATATTTCCTATACTAATACGTTGGCAATTTGCAGATCACTTACACTAGTGATTATTTCCAAGACCTTTATGAGCTGGCCGTAGAGTTGATAAGAAGAGGCCATGCATATGTTGACCACCAGGTAATTATAAATACAATATGATATGTCTAACACATGAAAATTGCTAATATATTTCTCTTGGATACTCCTTTTTGGTTTCTACCTTCAAATTTACCCTTGCTGACCTGAGCCAACCTCTATTTTAAGGGGATTAACTAACTGTTGTGATTTTACACTAACTAGATATTATTATGACATATATGGTCTGATTTTCTACATAACCCAGACACCTGACGAGGTAAAAGAATATCGGGAGAAAAAGATGAACAGCCCTTGGAGAGATAGGCCTATAGAAGAGTCCTTAAGATTGTTTGATGAAATGAAGAAGGGGATGATTGATGAAGGCAAAGCGACATTGAGGATGAAACAGGACATGCAGAATGATAATTTCAATATGTATGACCTCATTGCATACCGTATCAAGGCAAGTTTTTCTGACAAGTCTTTTTGGATTCTGTTTTTTTTTCCACTGACGTTTAATCTGTATTATCTGGTTCTACAGTTCACTCCTCATCCGCATGCAGGGGATAAATGGTGCATCTACCCAAGTTATGATTATGCCCATTGCATTGTTGATTCTTTGGAAAATATCACTCATTCAGTACGTATGCAACTTGTCGCTGTCATGTAGTATTTTTCACTTTGTCAAGTCAGCATGGCCTATCTTGGATTTTTATGTCCTCTATTGCTTTCTGCTTTCATTTGAAAGTAACAAAATATTTATTTATCAATCCATTATGTACAGTATTCCCCTTTCTCCCGTCAAAAAGAGAGAGTGAGAAGATATTTTTGATGTTTTAGACAGTTTGTAACTAGCAAAGGAAATAGGATCCCCTTTTTGTAAGTGGACTACACATTTCTGTGTAGCATACCTTTTGATATTAATATAAATATTACCATTATTAAAAAACAAAAATAAGAGAAGCGAAAGCACTGATGTTTGAATGTGCTATAAATTACTGGTCTATCTTGCCGTGCAGCCCCGAATTATTATGGTGAAATAGTATTGCTGTTCAATAATAGCCTAAATTAATTCATATTTCAATTTCACCATCTTATGCAGCTTTGCACCCTGGAGTTTGAAACCCGCCGTGCATCATATTACTGGTTGTTGGATGCCTTAGGCCTTTACCAGCCTTTTGTTTGGGAGTATTCACGGTTGAATGTGTCCAACACTGTGATGTCAAAGCGTAAAGTTAGTTTTTGACTCTTGAGTGTTTCTTTTATTAGAAATTATGTATAATGGTTTTCTGCTGGTTAATTTCTTGTTTCAAACTGATGCTTGATTTTTATTGTTGTCAGTTGAACCGTCTTGTAACAGAGAACTGGGTTGATGGTTGGGATGATCCTCGTCTCATGACATTAGCAGGATTGCAACGTAGAGGGGTAACTTCAACAGCAATAAATGCTTTTGTTCGTGGGATTGGAATAACTAGAAGGTTGGGCCTCATTATCAACGTGTTTGTGTGTTCCTGGTACAAAAGAAAAACAGTTTTTGACAGCCTTTTTTTGGACGCAGTGACTCTAGTATGATACAGCTAAGTCGCCTAGAATACCATATAAGAGAGGAACTAAATAAAACAGCTGCTCGGACACTAGTTGTGCTAAATCCCCTTAAGGTGGGTATCTTGTTTTGAATTAAGTGTTTGCGGATGGAATGTGTATATATGTATTCTAGTTTCAATTTTCAGAAACTTAAGTTGTCAACTTCAAATTCAGGTTGTCATCACGAACATTGAAGCTGGATTAGTAATGGATCTAGATGCAAAGAAATGGCCTGAAGCACCAGCAGATGATGCTTCGTCGTTTTATAAGGTGTTTTTACTAATAATAATCAACTGCTGATGGTTGTTGTCTACTTCTTCTGTCTGCACTTAATAAAGCATTTCAATGTCATTGATCCCTTAATATCTATATGCCGTTTCTGTTAATTTTGCAGGTCCCCTTTTCTAGAGTTGTGTACATCGAACGTACAGATTTTCGTTTGAAAGATTCTAAAGATTATTATGGTCTTGCTCCTGGAAAATCTGTCCTATTGAGGTACTGTCCTTTAACTCATCTCTTTGGCCATCTGAATTTTGTCTGATTTCAGTTCAGCACTTGCCCCTTAGATGTAGAGTCAAACTATAAAGCTTATTTGCTTTACAGGTATGCATACCCTATCAAGTGTACAGATGTAATTCTTGCTGATGACAAAGAGACAGTTCTTGAGATTCGGGCAGAGTATGATCCGTCGAAGACTACAAAGCCTAAGGTGGGTTTTCTGAAGTTAAAATATTTCCTTCTATTATGGTTGGCTTTTAGTATTTCAGAGTCCTTGTTTCTAGTTTCCTGAAACAATGAAGTTTGCAGGGTGTTCTTCATTGGGTTGCAGAACCTTCACCTGGGGTTGATCCACTTAAGGTGGAGGTCCGGCTATTTGACAGGCTTTTCCGCTCTGAGGTTTATTTTCTTTACTGTGTTGAACTTACTATAGCCCCCCCTTCCCCCCTCTCCCCCCATGCCTGAGTTTATTTTTGGAGACTTACTGTTGCTTGGTTTTCATAATAGAATCCTGCTGAACTCGATGACTGGCTCAGTGATTTGAGCCCCGAGTCTAAAGTGGTGATACAAAATGCATATGCTGTGCCCTCAGTTAGTAAGGCTACTCTTGGAGACAAATTTCAGTTTGAAAGGCTCGGTAAGTTCTAATACCCAGTAATTCTTGGTAGGGAGCTGAAACTTTCTAAGATGAAATTTAAGTCGCATGGAAGTTGCTTTTAGGTTGGCATTTAGCATCAAATGGATGAATCAGGGATCTTCGAAAAATTTGTATTTATGTAGCAGCTTGACCTATGTTATTTTCCTTGAGTCCTACAATAAATTCCTCTATTGTCTCCTATTACTTCTTTGATGTTTGCTTTTGGGCCTCTTAAAATACAAGTAGCGAAAATATCAATTTCGTTTTTTGATTTGCTTTTGCAATATCAATTTTAAACTGACAGAATCTGAAAAACAAAACATGAAAGATGTAGGTCACTTGATTTTTGTTTTTCATTTTCTGCTTTTCAAATTCTGAAAGGTCTCATCAAGAACTATCAAGATATTGATCAAGCTCAGCAAGAACTTGATTCCCAGCTCCGTTTTTCTTGATTTCCGGCCTAACACTTGAGTTGTTTCAACTGATGACTTTTGCAGGGTATTTTGCTGTTGACAAGGATTCAACTTCTGAAAAACTGGTCTTTAATCGGACTGTCACTCTGCGTGATAACTATGCTAAGGGTGGGAAGTGAAGCTCTTTTTATGAAGAAATTGAAGTGTGTGATCGAGATAATCTAATGTAACTTTTCTTGATATTTACGTGTACAAATAGACGATTTTCAAGGTATTGATTTTCCATATTTCATGATAATGCTAACTTCAGATTTGTACAAATCATCTATACTTCAAAAGACAATAAAGTTTTGGTAGCTCAATCTTGTTACTCTCCCTATAAGTACTTTTTGCTGTTCCATTTATACAAAAATTGCAGCTATGAACATCAGTTACTGGAGAAGCCAATATCATGCTTCCATTTCATATTCAGATTTTTGAACAGCTTCTGGCTCCTTGCAGTTTATTTAAGTCTGCTTAAGGGCCAGTTTTTTGCTGTGATTCTAATCATTGATCATAAGCTTATCTCGTGTGACAATACTACAGAGCGAGTTGCTCTTTAGGTGAGCAGTTCTGTGACAATACTATAGATAAAATGATGCTATAAGAGGTAGTGATGAGTTTCACGTGTACTTGACAGGAAAACTACTGTTTAGATTTCTCTTCAATGATCTAGTATGTCTACGAGGAGCTCTACTCAAGAAGGAGCATTGACTCTTATGGAGGTTGTTGAAGCTTTATGTCAGTCAGGGGACCTTGATCATGAATGAGTTATTGTCCCAATGAAAGGGACACACTTGTTATAATCGCTTTGGCGTGCATGTTGAATAGTTATGTGTAGAAAAGAACCCTCCACCTCTATGAAAACAAGAAAAAAAGTTGCAAATGCTTTGCAAGCAAATCTTGTGTGATTCTATAGCTTTATAGAAGCAGGGACATGCATTTACTTCTAAGGATGGGGTCCTTATGTAAAATTTCATTGAAGGGTAAAGACACCCATAACTTTGCAAGGTTTTTGACAAGAAATATCATATTTGGTCCTATGTGAAGATTGATGGAATTACTTTAATGAAAAGGGACCAACCATCATGGAAAAAGGGGTCATTTCAATCAAATGTTCAAATTCTCTCAAAAGGCTTTGTACCACAACATGGAAGTGAATGATACCCTTATCATAGTGGAGAAACAAGTTCATGTTACACTCGAGTGTGTCGTTTAGTGGTCAATATAAATACAAAAGTTAAGTAATTTGTTTTTCATCTGCCTAAGCCTTGATGAACAAAGCTAATCAATATCAGTGCTGGTGGGATAGCAGGTACTCGATGAAATAGCTGATGTGCTGAGTAGAATAATCAAGGTCGATATCCAAAATGTGTTGCTTTTGGAGAATTCGATTCATACCCAACAATATTTTTGAAACGTCTGAAGAATATAGTCTAGTGTTATGAGAGTGTAGTCTCTTCAAGTTGTGAGCTGTGATTTATGAGAGTGTAGTCTCTTCAAGTTGTGAGCTGTGATTTATGAGAGTGTAGTCTCTTCAAGAATGAAGTGATGTTTGATGATAATTTGATTGAAGTTAGAAAAAGAGAAAGTATGATGCTTAGTAAGTTCCATTTTCACATGACATCTTAGCCAGTTTGGTCACATGCTAAGTTGCACCTTTTTTTAAGGATTGTGAATTCCCAAAGAACATTTGACAGCAAATCTCATAGCATAAAGGTTTTCTTGAAGTTCAGTCCTCTTGTTTTATAGTGAATCTTCCACATTGTTGTTTTATAATTTATTACTTTAATCTATTTTGCTCGGACTTTTAAAAAATGATGTTGCACACATACCGAGTCCTCCAAAAATACACTACTTTTGACAGATTAGACAATATTTCTGAAGAGTCCGAGCAAGAGGTCCAATTGTTAAAGTATAGTAGAGGTATGAATGCCAACTTTTTTCTTTCCTCTCTTGCTTTTTTCCTATTTGAGAAATCAAGAACTTGTTATACTTTCTCATAATGCTCTGCTTGTAAAAATGATCACTTCAAGTGTACATTTTTTTTAAATTTCACACTCATCAAATCATCACAAGTCCCTTTTTTCTTGTACTTTATATCCTTGTTTTTTCTTGAGGGTAAAACAATCAAATCAGTGATTGGATGTCATAATATTCCTTCTATTTGACCTTTCATTTCATAGCAATCCTCCCTACCTACCATAGGAGGACTAGTAAGGGGTATGACAACTTGGGGTATAGTGGACCATCGTTAATTAGAAGTCTCGGGTTTAGTTCGAACTGAATAGTGTCTTCCGATCAAAGCACTTTACCTCTTTCGATCATAGGTCTAGAGTTTAAACTAAACAGAGAGCCCTTCATTCGAGAGCGTTTTACCCCTTTAGTGGACCTACTTGATACAAACTTGAATTAGTCAGACTTGGTAAATTTTAGATATTGGATAATTAAAACATAATTGTGAAAAGAATGAACCCAAGCCAAAGAATGGGGGTATGTTTTTGTTTTGTGTTGGGGGGAGGTTTTTCACCCTATGTTACTTGGACTCTCGAAAAATGATGCCTTATTCGTATCAGATCCTCCAGAAATGCACTACTTGAAGGATTTAATACACACTTGGCAACATTTTGAAAAGTTCGAGAAAGATAGGTTTAACCTATAGGTCATACACCTTCCAATACAAATACTATGAAATATGTGTCCCCTTTACATGACTAGACAACACAAGAAGGGTCCTTTTCCTTAGCATTTTGAGCTCTCTCTTTCACCAAAGTCACTTCCTCATACTTTCTTTAATTTGACCACATCCTTTCATCTTTCCTAGTTTATCTTTCTATGACTGAAGAGTCATCTTCTCAATTATGGATCAAACTAGTGGATAAGTATATAATGTTAACTAAGACTCCTCAATAGTAAAAGAACAATCTTCATTCCATTCATCATGAATTGACAAATTTTACGCTGACAATTCCTTTTCTCTGACTATAAATTGAAAGATTTTACGCTGATAACTCCTTTTTCTGAATTGGAACCAACAAAATAAGCAAGCTCACACATGGGAAGTTCTCAATAGGACAAATACACAAAAAATCAAGAAAATTTAAGAGTAGTCATTTGATATTTTCATTTATACAAGTCAGAACTTTTAAAAAAACCTACTAAAAAACATAGTCCATAGCATATAGGCATTAATATCAAAGTGATATTATATAAAGCTAAGTAAGACTTTCAAATACAATATTATGATTACCATTTTGCCCCTCTCTCCCCCACCCCCATCCCTTTTCGTGACTTTTGAAAATTGTTCAAGTCTAGCTAGATGTCTACATCTCCTAGCTTTTTGAATTGCCAAAGTTCATCCATGTTCCACAATGATCCTTCATCATTGAACCAATTAGCTTCTGCCACCTCACATTCTGAAATTGACATTTCTTGATATGTTAAATGCTCTGGCTGCTGAATGAAACTTCCCACATGATAACATTCATCATCTTGAAGAATTGAATTCAAATTTTCATTCAACACATTCATTGAATCTAATGAATTTTCTAGTGAACCCCATGTTGTGTTGTGGTTGTTATTAGTATCATGGGATTTGTTGTGTTTTGTACAAGGTTCTTGATTATTGTTGATTAAGGGTAAATTAGGAAGTTTTTTGTCAATTGATGATGAAGAACATTGTTCCATTTTTTCAAGTAATCTTGGTACCCATAGATTCTTGATTGCTTCAACAAACTTCTTGCTATTTGAATCAACTTTAAGTTGTCTGGCTTGTTTTTGCACCCTCGTTCTCCAGTAATTCTTGATTTCGTTGTCTGTTCTTCCTGGTAAATGCTGAGCAATCTTTGACCACCTGTAACACATAGACGAATTCAAAATTTAAATTAACATAATCTTGAGTTGTTTGAAATAAAAAGATAAAGACAATTCGATGCACGAAATATCTCTCACATTGTAGCCCAAGAAGTATAACATAAATAACCTAGTGACACAAGTATCGAGAGCGATTAGACTTGAACTCGTGAACTATAGATCAGGTTAAAAGTAAATTTACCTATTTCCCCATTTGGAGTGAAGTTCAAGAATTAAGAGTTGTTCTTGTGGAGTGAGATTTCCACGTTTAATATCTGGTTTTAAATAATTCAGCCACCTTAGTCTACAACTTTTTCCTGTTCTCTTCAATCCTGAAGAAAATAATATTTAATAAATAAATAAATAAATAAAAAGAATAGTATTATACAATTTTGATAGATGCCTTTCACATCTAGCTAAAAGACAATTCAAAAAAATAAAAAACATTAGAAAAAGTGTATATTTTTTTAATAAAATTATTTCTTACTTGAATTCAAGAATTATATAAAATTTAAAAAATTTAAAAATTACCTGCACATTTTGCTAAGGCATTCCAACGACCTTCATCATGAGTAGAAATATAATGAATAAGAAGATTATCTTCTTCAAGAGTCCATGGACCTCTTCTTAGCTCAAATAATTCATCTTTATTTGATAAATTATTATTAATATTATTATTATTACTCATCATTAGAAAGAAGAGAGAGAAGAAAAGAAAAAAAAAGATATTTTTTTGGAAATAAGTTGATGAAGAATGAAAGAGAATTTAAAGCAAAGTGAAGTATTATATAGATGATGACAATAAAGGGATTTTTTATACGCCTCTAAAGGAGAAAAAAAATAATATGAATTTTTTTTTTTTCCACATGAAAATAGTACTTACAAACTTTATGGAACATAAAAACTCAAATGGAATTTTTAAATTTTTTTTTTGTGAGTTTTAAGAGTATGAAAATATATTGTGCCATTTAGTAAACAAGAGAATAATAATAATGATCTTTGTATGAGCATCAAAGTGTGCTCTAAATACATGTGGATGGACCCCTTTTCTTGTGAATGAATATTGGCCATATAAATTTCAACACTCTTTGGTCCTCCACCCCCTCCCCCCAAAAAAAAAAACTAAATTACTATATGATTTAGAGTTATAGAAATATTATGATATATTTAAAATTATACGTTTTGATTATTACTTTTTATATAAAATGATTTTATTTAATTAATATAACACCTTCATATAAAATGAGACGAACTGAGATTCTTATTATTTACATCAATTATATAGGATATAGAAAGTTCTTGAATAAGAAAAGTGATAAGATCTTTTTTGTGTGGGTGGCTAGGGGGTTGGGTCTATTCTATTATATAGTGCTCTAGCTAGGTTGTTTCTTATAATATTGTGTCAAAAGTATATAATCTAGATGATGCATTTTAAGATATATAGAAGTAAATAAGTCTTGATACAACGTAAAGAACATCACATTGAATTGAATTGAATAAATTCATTACTCCTCCCGTTCTTTTTTACTGGTTCAATTTAAACTTTACATATTTTATAAAAAAAAATTACTTATATAAATATTTTATCATAAAATTCATATTACTTGATATTTAATTTAGGTCATGATAAATTATTTGATGAATAATTAATATTAATAATAATATTGTTTTCTTATATTTTTCATGCAAAGAAAAACCTTGAGGAAAAAAGGGGAGTCAAGAAAAGTATGATCTTGAAAATGAACTTTGCTTTATTGCTGCCTCCTCGGAAATTGATTCCTATTCAATTTGTTATATTATATTAAATTATATATATATATTCCCTCTTTTTAATTATGTAAGAAACGTGCTTGACTAAAATTTAGTCTCTTGATCCTTTTTTACTTGTCAAATTTTAACTTGACACACTTATTAAGAAAATAATGTTTTTTCATACTATTTTATCTTTATTAATTAATAAGATTTCAAATATATTTTTTACTATATTTTTCAAAGACATTAACTCAACATTAATACACTAAGATAAAATAAGAAAAAAAGTTATCCTTCCTAGATTTAAAAAAAATGACAAAATAAATAAAAGAAATTAAGTTAGAAAATATTTAACAAATAAATAGGGACCGCCAGAGTTGGATTTAGGAGTATATTACTAAAATATTATTTTATGTCCAAGTAAATTAAACGTGGGATTATATGGTTTGATCAAAAGGGCGGCAACCATAACTTTGCCAAGAAAATGTATGGGAATTTAATTAATTAAAATACTATTTTGGTTTGAGTTTTCAAGATAGTGATGCCTCTTTGCTTTTCCCTATGTTTATTCCAATTTACTGTCTCAAATTAGTTGTTGATTTTCATTTTTTCAAGTCAAGATAATGATGTTTAATTCCTTTTTAATTCAATACAAAAATTGTATAAAATATATTTTAAATTACATTTTTTTTCATATTTATATAATAAAAAAGTATATCTTAATATATGATTAAAGTTCAAATAGTTTTATTCTAAAAAAATAATAGCAAATATTTTAGGATGGAGTAAGTATTTACAAATCTTTTTCGAAAACAATGTTTATTCTTTAGTCAAAGTCATCAAAATGGCTAGCAAATCCAAAATGTTTGATGTCTTCAAAGTTATTATTTTTATAATGCTAAGTGCTTTGTTAGAATATAAAAAATTATTTTGTTGGAAGGAATATTATGATTTATGAACTTAGATATCATGTTTATCAAGGGAATCAAACAAGTGGTAGAGTATATCCAATTGGAGACTTAAAAAAAAAAATTAGCTATAAAATTCATCGTTAATCTATATCTAATTAATAGCTTGTAGCTGATAATATTTCTTAATAATTCATAGCTAATTTATCATTAAATATAATTAACAATTTTTATTATTAACAATAGAAATTGTCCGTCGCTTATTCCATTTTGTTAGTACAAAACAATTGAACATATATAGATATTGTATATCAAAGTACGAGCCTTAAAAACAGAAATTAACTATAAAATTCATCACTAATCTATTATTAAATCGCTCATATTTAACACGCTTTTTTGATAATTCATCATTTATCTATTGTTTAATAAAATTAGCGACGATTTTTTATTGTTTAACAACAGAAAATTGTTCGTCACTAATTATATTTTTTAGTGTTAAAATTATTGAACATAGGTGTCATTGTAATAGCTAGGTGTATATCATGGGAATAAAATTAAGTGGTATATCCAATTGTGAGCCTTAAAAGAAGAGATAAGAGAATTTAGTGGATGATTCGTAAGAAAGTACCTAAAAATTATTTGGGAGTTTGAAGGTAGGGGCCAAAAGGATATATATTATATAGTAGTATGTATTGAAGTCCTAATTTTTTTTTATTTCTTTTCGAAATTTTATTTTTAGAGTAATAATTAAAGTACACTTATAGTATTTGTGTACATTTTTTTACTCTTTTTTACGCTCTATTTTATGAAATTTTATTGAATATGCTATTGTAATTATTATAATTGAAGTATATATATACAAAATGCCAAGCAGAGAATAACTCCGAGATTAAATTTTGTGGCGGACTGAGAATTTTATTAAGGAGATTTAAATATAAAGATATAATTTTTTTTTTATGACAAGGGAAATTCGCAGCCGCTACCCTTTGGGTGTGCACATGGTAAAACCTCCGCTCCTATGCAATAGCTCGCAAACCATATAGGAGAGAGGTAACCCACACTAGGCAAACTCGGTGCGACGAGCTCGACCCAAAAGGCAAACCTATTGCTTTCGCTGGCAAGGGGTTTCGAACTTAAGACCTCCAACATAGAAGTCCCAAGCCCAAACCACTGGGCCACCCCAAAGGGGTATATAAATATACGAGGAAATTAAAAGAGATTCATTTTTTTTTTAAAATAAAGAAATAAATTGAGGGTGGAAGGAAAAAAAAATGAAAGAGGAGATTATCAGATGAAAAACGAGCACTCATTGATGAAATGAAAATTTAGCTCTTCAATCAGAAGGATTCAACCAATAGTGTATATTTTCTTAATCTACCTTATATAGTGTATTTTTCCGATAAAAGGGATATTAATAATGGATTCATAGAGAACAACGAAAATAATAAGAAAATTTGCCTAAGTATCAAACTAAATAAAACATCAGAGGTAAAAATCTTTATTATCCATTTGTATTTGATTTAATGTCAAAGTACCTCATGTAATAATTAGATAAATAGATACATTCTTCCCCCCTTAGTAATTTTAAAGATGTCAAAAGAATCTCTACAGAGTGGTATTCAGTAAGTGGCAAACATATACAAAAATAGCTACCATCCAAATTATATTTAAAACTCTATAGTGTTGAAAATGACAACAATTTTCTATCGCAAGAATTCTCGACGATCGATAAATTAAGTAATGATTATAATAGAGAATCTCATAAGTCTCCTAACCTGCTATTTACACTGAAATATACTACAATTATAATCAAGGGATGTGACAGTAAAGACCACTTCACCTTTAATCGATATTTTATGTTTTAGTATATTGAAATTACAGAATGTTCTACCAGACATAAGTATTCTACGCCTCTTAATTAGCCTGCTCGGTATATTTAGATTAATCAGACGAGTGAATTTAGTTACTAAATGACCAAAGAAAAAATAAGTGCATTTATGTAAAGGGAAAGTTAAGAATATATATTCTTCGATCAACTTATTTACCGATATAATTGAAGTATATATACACAACATATACACTATCGATGTATATATTGTGAATAATATATGTACATTATATGTATATATTGTATAAAGTATGCACTATGTATATACGTTGAACATGTTTTATAAATTAGATGACTAAATGGTTCAGACATGTAATTATCCCTATTTAAACTTATAAATTAGATGGTCGAATGGTTATATATATATATATATATATATATATATATATATATGCACTATGTATAAACATGTATACTATTTACTTTAAGTCTATTCCACTGGAGACGAGAGTAGACAACACATGACTAATCCTATGTAGTCTAAACCCCTCTCTTAGTCACACCAAAAGACAATAAAAAGAAAAAAAAAAGAAGGATGTGAATTAAAGTAGAAAGAATGAGAATCAATTATTGAGAGTGGGAAATAGAGTGTATGGAGAGAGTTTTGTTATATTCTTAAATAAAATGGACATAATTTCCAAATTGAGTAATAAGGTATAGTGGGAAGAAATGGATGCTTTGTTTTTTATCCAACTTTGGGAAATATATAAAGTTAGTGACTATGCATGTGACCTTAGAGAAGGATAAGAATTTGATATTGAGTAAATGAATAAATCAAGAATTGGACCTAGGATTTTGTTTTGATCCATAATCAATGATATCATAATTCTAAAATGAATGATTGATTGATGAGATTGATCATAATTCTAAAATGAATGATTGATTGATGAGATTGACAATATTGTAGAAATGGACATAAACCAATAACTAATTAATTCCCACCACACTACATGTGTTTTCACTTCAAGTGTGCTTATGATTTGAGAAGGTGACTAGTATATCCGAACTATCGTAATGACATGCAGATATTCTCTGTCATATTTTTGGGACATTGGTGTCTCTGCCGTCCAAAAACTAGAGCATATATGTCCTTCACTCTAACGGTAGACTAAATAGGGACACGTGGCGTAATCTTATCTGTCGATTCGATATTTAATAAATGTTGGGTTGGTGGATAAGATTGTGAGTTTATGATACATGTATGTCCGTTAGTATAAAGGGTATATATGCTTTAGTTTTTGGACGACAGGGGCACTAATGTTCCAAAAGTATGACGAAGAGTATCTGCATACCATTTATGATAGTTCGGGGTATATTTGTCTCTTTTTCCCCAAATAAAAACATTATGTTATTTTTATATTTTCCTATTTTTAATATGTTAAATGAAGAAAAGAAGAATTGTAAATCAAGCTGACAATTTTGAGATTAATGGCTGGGAAGTATAGTGGCATCTACAAGTCTGGGGAGAATTTCTACTTTGATGATTATAAGAATTTATACATTGAAAGATAGATTCGATTCATTGCCTTTTTAATTTCTTCAAGCACAATATTATGATATACTTATTAAAAAAGCTCTTGATTCATCATTTATTTACAATAAATAATTTGGCTCGATCTGAAAAAGCGTTGGTGGAATTGTGTTTAATTTTTAGTTGGACACAACATGTTAGGCATCGTGATACAATCATATTCTATCTCAACTGGACATGTATATTTCTAGGCTTTTTAGAGTTTTGATAAGTATATTCATAAGTCATAACTATATCATGAGCAGTGTAGGGCATCTACAAGATATAATATTAGTTACCGCTATATAACTTTAATTTCAATTTAAAACAAGTAAACCAAGGAGTGAATATTTCGGGGAAGTTACACATTTGGCCGTTCGACCAACAAATTCTACATATATTGCACATTAACTACATGTATATTATACATCTGTTGGCTATTCTTCTGAGCATACAATTATTTAAGTTAATTTTTCTTTTTGAAAATCTATAATAATGGCAGAAAAAGGAAAAAAGATCCTAAACGATAAGTGTTATGGGCTTTTGGAGGCTGGACTTGGTATTTGCCATCTCAAGCCCAATAAGTTGTGGCCCAATATAAGCTACTTGCATAGAGAAAGTTCATTTTGATTTATTGGGATATTTTCATATAGAATATATTAATTTTTGGGAGAATTATGTTTACTTCCATAAAATTTTGACTTGTAACACATTATCCACTGAGTTTTCACCATTACAAAGATTTCGACGATGTGCAAGCTCTGTTGCAGTTTAAATTTCACTTATACAAATTAAATTTTTATTCTTATATATTTTGTGTAATACAGTAATACTAGAAAACTTGTTTTCGATAGACCCTCGATTCAAATTAATTATTTAACATATTAAATATAACCTTTGGCATTATGTACACCAAATCATTCTTAGCATACTTTTGGTTAGTCAATAAAGATATACCTTTTGATAAATAAAGGTGTGATACTAATTGTAGTGATGTGTCATTATCATTTTTGTGAAAGTAATTAATATTTTTTTATAATAGTAATATAGGTGAATTAAGATATTAATATTCTTTCCCTTCTCTTAGTTTCAAAGAAAATGTATCAATTTCCTTTAAATAAACAAGGACAAGATGGAATATAATATTGAAAATCAAGCATTTACCAATTGTAGTATAGTTTTATTTTGAAGCTTTATCGATGAAGAGAACATTTAAAATCATATATTCTTTTATATCTCGAAGGAAGCGGTAAACATAGAAGGTGTTTATTATTCGAGCAAACCTTTAAAATTTCATTTTTTATCGGTATTGTCAAGTTTCGAACACACAACTCATAAATACAAAGTACTTCATATTAGTTACTTTTTTTTCTTTCACATATATCTGTTAAGAAATTATAAATAAAAAAATAATTTCATTAATTTATTTCTCAAACTTTTTTTGAATTGTTTACATTTAAAAAAAGAAAGAAAGAAAAATCAATGATAAGAGTAAAATTAATAAATTTTATAAATTAAAGTAATTTAAGATAATTATTTTTATAATATAATGTGAAGAATTAATAAGGATTAATATAGGAAAAATATCGATAAAGTCGAGTAAGGGCTGAATAAGGGGCATGAGTTGTTGCATGTTGAACACGTGTCCTATAGATCCTAAAGAACTGTAAGCCCACTATTATTTTTATTTTTTCTTTTTGGAACTTGTCTTCTACAAAAATATATATAATTTATACACAAAAACCTTGAATTATAATTCTAAAATTTTAATAAAAAGATGGGAAAGAAGCATCTATCTTCCATTGCCAACGACGTTATTCATTCATGTGCTATGTTAGTTTTTCTCTTTACTATTTTTGTTGCATTTTTTATTACTAGTATAACTACTTTCTATGGTTATTTGTTTTTTTTTCTATCGAAACTTGTCTCGTTAAAGATAGAAATAAGATATGCGTACATACTGTTATTATTAGATCTTACTTTCAAGATGATTAGGTTATGTATGTAGTTGTTGATCAAGAGATATTATCCTTGTTAACTGTGCTATAGAATTTGATTACTATTTGTATTTATATAAATTTGTAAAAATGGTTACTTGTGATGAGATAAAAGTGAAAAACATGATTTACTAAGACCATGAACAAGTGAAAAGGATAGTAAAAGAAAATAATTGAATTAGGTGTATAATTAATACTCAATATGTCTCAATTTATGTGGCATAGTTCGAATTTTGGGAGTGAGATAGTTTAAGTTAGACAATGAGTTTGGACAGAAAATCTTCAAGTTTTCTCAATAAAATTTATATATTTGAAAATTAGTAAAAAGTACTGTAAATCACAACAAAATTGACAACACAAAATATTTAAAAGATATATGACAGATAACGGTAAAATATAAACTTGTTTGAATGTCAAAATCTGAAAGGTACCACGTAAATTGGGACAACATAGAGTTAGGGGGTTCAAACCCCCTTCGGCGGAAAATATTACTATTTTTATATATGGTTATCATTATTTTTTATGTATATATAGTAGATGTCGAACCCCCTTCAATTAGTTTGTGGTTTACTTCTTCAGATTTTGAACCCATTATTAAAAATCCTAGCTCCGCCACTATATACACCATATATACAAAATTGTGAAAAGTAATTATCATCCCATTTATGTTAACTTAAGTTGTTAGAAAGATTCACATTTTTATGTTCTCGTATTATTTAATTGTGTCTTCAACACACCCTACACGTGCTCATTGAGAACTACGAGGGTGGGTTTGATTCTTTTTCATGGGTCAAACATGTGATCATAAGTAGCAGTGATCCTCGATCATAGAAATTTGTCCATTCTGATATCATGTTGAAGTGCCTAACAATTTCACCTAAACTACTAAAAAAAACTGAAATTAGCTACGAACTTTGTCACTAATCCGTTGCGACGGACAGTAGCGGATCCAGAATTATCACTAAGGAGTGTCAATGATTGTAATAAAAAATATAATTATGAGGCTAATAGAACTAGAACACACGATCTTAAGGAATTTTTGTAACATCTTAACCACTAGACTAAACCTGTTAACTTGTGTAAAGTGGTGTCAATACTTGTATCTATATATATATATATATAACCAAATCTTGACCTCTATATACAATGTAATTGTCTGACGAAAGAGTGTCGCTTGACACCCCTTGGCTAAGGGTGGTTCCGGCCCTGGCGATGGATTTTGTTGTTTAGCTACAAAATTTGTCTGTCGCTAAATCCAGTTTCTTTAGTAATGAAAGTTACGTATTTAATTATGTTTTCAACCGTTATTGATAAATGTTTCGTCGCAGGAGGTTAGGCACCTCTGTGGATGAATTAGTGCATGAATTTGAGGATGGATGGGATCCTAAAATGGGGTGTTATTCAAGGAAGTTGGTGGAATTTTGCTGCTCTAAGGCCCTCACTGATGTATGCAGTAAGTTGGAAGAGACATTAGTCGACGGTACGTTTAGTCGGATCACGTTCGATATGATGCTAGCATGGCAAATGACGAGTTCAGCTGATGAAGACAGACATTCAGTTAGTGTCCTTTGCTTTACTTTTTTATCCAATGATATCGTCTTTACTACAACTTTAATTTTGGTTATCGTTTACTTTAAGCTTCAAATTATAATGATTTGATCCTAATACCTCCTGCGGTTGCTATGTTTTAATCCTAACAGTTTGGTATTATCCGTTTCGTGCCTAAATATACTAGTTTCATATGCATACTTTTCGAAGAATGGCCTACATTTGAAAGTTCATAGTCTAGAGTTGATCAGGGAGAAAAAGGTATCTCATCTTGACCCCGAGGAAAATACGTTGTTTTACAGACTCTTCTGTCATTTACTCCTATCTTTTAAGGAAATTAAAGAAATTTTTGACCTTGTTTCATGACCGAGGATTTCCGCACTCTGTAACCAGAATAGGTCTCTGGCTTAAAACCACCCGCATTTTGAAGTTTGGAAAGAGGGCATAAACTAGTCGGACTTGCTTGAATTGATAGGCTTTTACTTCTAGTAATTTATTTGTCTGCCATGTGTAAGATGATCACTCTATAAGTACGAGTTTATTTAGATGCTACTACATTTCCATTTTTATTACGGATCTCAATCCATATTTCTCTTGTAATCACTCTTAACACGTCGACTTGTGTTTGTACCTACATAGGATATCAGTGATTCTGTTTTTTAGCATAAGCGAACAAGAACGGTTTTATTACCTTTACAGATGCCTTTGGCGTTATTTTTCCCCTGATGAAATGTGCTATGTGGTAAGTTTTTTCCTTTATATTACAGGAGTGCGTGGCAAAAGAAAAAGAAGACAGGAAAATAACTTGTAAAGTGCCTCAAGAACAAGATGACATATCGTTGTTCTACTCGGATGTCATGCCGCTCCTTGTAAGGAACTTGTATCTTAACTAGAAATTTTCTTTTTGTCACATTGTGCTACTCGATAGACGCTCGGATTTCATCTGGTGCGCGCCTCCTGATAAGTGATATGTATTTCTTCTCTGTACCACACTAACTTAAGATGCTAGTAAGAAAAATGGAAAGCTAATAACTAACTACGTACCCGAAATCTTCATGTTATACCTTAGATTCTTACAGTACATTTACGTTTGATTTGACAGGTTGATAATGAACCAGGTGTTGGAGAGGATGCATTCCTGTGGATGGGGACGCTTGTACATTTAGTAGCCGATATTATTAATGGACGATTTACTTTCGAGACGCTGACAGCATCTACGGAAAATCGACTTCATTATCCCGCTTATGACATGTTTCTGAAAGAGATTGAAAGGTAATTCTTGTTTCTCGTTTGGAAAAATACTAATAATAGTGTTGTTGGGGTTGAGGTATAGTTGATTGACTGATTGATTGGTTCCATTGATTAGATGTGTGAAGCATTTGCAAACACAAACAACCCCAACAGGCATGGAAATGGCGGACGATGAGTTCATACTACACGTGGAAGGAACTGGAAGTTCGCAGAGAGTAGTGCGCCACATTGGAGGCACAAGTTGGCCTGGTATGTCTTGCCTTTAATTGTGGTTTGTGTTGTTACCTGGCTCGGGATTTCTAACGGACTTCTTATTTCTAGGTAGGCTGACTCTAACGAACTATGCCCTCTACTTCGAGGCATCTGGTGTTCTCTCTTACAAAGAAGCTATTAAGCTCGATCTTTCGAAAGACAGTGAACAAAGTGTCAAGACAGCTGCCACGGGTCCATGGGGTGCTCCTCTCTTCGACAAAGCCATAGTATATGAATCATCTGAATTGTAAGTACTCTTAATGACTTCTAAATATGTTTGCACCAGTTAATCAAGTTCTCCGGGATTTCCTCAAGGACTAAATTGCATTCAAGTTCTTCGGTCTTTTCTCGAGGACTAAATTGCATTTTCATTTACTAGAGACATGAGAAAGCGGGTAATAGTCATCTTAAACACTTCAGGAATATGTTGCTCGGACTCTTCGAAAATGTTGACGGGATCATGTCGGATCCTTTAAAAGTAATACATTTTTGGAGGATCTAAAACAGGTGGGGCAGCATTTTTGAAGTGTCCCAGCAACATAACTTGAGGTAATCACGAATTCCAGGCCAACTTACTAATCGACTTGTGTTCTCCGTTTAGGCAAGAAGGGGTTGTCATTGAATTTCCAGAAATAACAAGCTCAACAAGACGCGACCACTGGCTTTCTCTTGTGAAGGAAATTATGCTATTGCATAGGTTTTTACGGAAGTTCAAAATAGATTCATCATTGGAGTCATGGGAAATGCACGCGAGGACAATACTAGGAATCATTAGGCTACATGCAGCTAGAGAAATGCTTAGGATATCTCCTCCAGGCCCCAAAAACTTCCTAATTTTCGACTTGCTCGATGAATTGCCGAAGGGAGATTACGTGCTTAAAGAGCTTGCCGAGAGTTTGAAGAAAGTTGACACTAGACACCCGTGTAGTGCTAGCTCGATCTTGAGGAGCCTTAATGTCTCCCAAATGTTTGTTCCAAGTGTAGAATTAAAAGAAATCCAAAAAGATATCAATGACGTCCCTACTTCGCCAGTACAAGTCGACCATGTTTCGTCATTGGAGAGTGCTATTGATCAGTCGCGGGAGGAAGCTAAAGAAATTCAAAAGGCTAAAGCTACGGTCGAGGATCTGAAAGACGAAGGAATCGGCAATAGTGTCCAGGTTCTTATGGTAGGTTGCCACTCTACTCCTGTTTACGAGTGTTGTGCATCTCGTATTCCTAATTGAAAAGGTCTCGATATGTGTATGTACCTTTATGCTGCATATCGATTGTGCTAAAGTATGTTCTATTTTTCTTTAGGGTCTGCTTAAACCACTAAAAAAGTTAGTTCCATATGTTCAAGATGCTTTTACATGGGAAAGGCCGGTATCCAGTACCATTCTTGTGGTAACGACGTTGGTTGTTATTTACAAGTGAGTTTCCTTATTCCCGCTTTGTCACTTGCCTACGTTTGATGTCAAACAGTGAACTTCTATTGTTTTAGTAAGTCCCTATACGAGCTAACGGATGCTTGTGACTGTAGCGAGTGGGTCGGCAAGGCAATAGCTGCTCTCTTATTGGGAATTGTCGCTGCGATGATATGGGCTAGACGAAGGAGGATACCAGATAAGGTCGACAGGATAGTCGTCTACACTGGATCCGATCAGACAACAATGGAAAGTATAGTGTCGGCGCAACTGGGGCTGAGAAGCGTCTATGACTTGATCCAAACGATGAATGTAACTATACTGAAAATTTGGTCAGTGTTGGTTTCGAAAGCTCCAAAGGTACGTTATTTTGCCCTGCATCTGAACTCATAATCTCAAATGAACGAGTTTAAGGTTCGTATTCAGTGCTAAAAACTTATAACGATGAATCCCTTGAATTTAAATCCTGAATCCGCTTTTGATTGCAGCATGCAGATATGGTAATGGTATCATTGGTCGTTGCAGCGGTGATTTTAGCCGTGGTGCCTTTTAAGTTCATTCTTATGGCGGTGACGTCATATGGCTTTGTGGCAGCATCAAAGATAGGGAAAAGCAAGCAAAATGAGAAAGGAAATAGGAGATTACAGGAGTGGTGGGACTCTATACCGGTTGTTCCCGTAGATATTGTGAACGAAATCGAGCCCGATACGTAATCTTGGACGCCAATATGATCCTGGTTTGTTTCTTAGCCTCCTTATCGAATAATTGTGTTCGTTTCAATACCATCTATTATTTCAACTTCCAACTCGAAACATATTTGTGATATGTTTTTCTTTGTATACGCTTCGATTTGCAAGTGTTCCTTATATTTGATGTCCAATTCGCGAATTGTGTTTATGTTTTGTGTTATGGCAGGGTACCTGAAGACGCGTCATCGCGATAAAAAGGAATAATTTACCTAATATAGCAAGTGAAATGGTGTATTTCATGTATACATGTGTTAATACTTTCATCGTTTTGTAACGCAGTGTGAATTACATAGTTTTTTTTTTTTTCCTGGAATAAGAGTTTGATGAATTTTTGTAGAACAATAAGCATCAGATGTCATATGCAGGTTATAGTTTGCAATTGTCTGCAAAACTTGTGGTTAATTGAACAAGTTTACTATCTTGAAATATATATCCTGAACGTCACTTTTATAAGCGGAAGTTAGAACTTATGTTCGATGTAACAATATATATATATATATAAAATTGCAACGTCCTGATATTCGGACTAGACAAGGCTGACACATGTCCAGCTTAATAGTGATGATATTATCTGCTTTGCTCTTTGAACACGCATGACTTTAAAATACGTCATTAGGGTATAAGGTTTATTTTGTTTTCTATATTTTCTATACATTTTTTTTTTCATATTCGAATTTTTTGTTCCAAATTTCTCTGTTTCCTTTTTTGTATGTCTTTCCAAAACCCATCTAACTAATTTTCAAATTTAACTTTAAGATGAACCAATTTGAGAGAAATAAAATAAGTCGAGTTAATGAATTTGTGAATTATATTTTTATGGGCTGATTTTGTCATATTTAATCAACATCTTTTGCTTAAAGAGTGGTTAGCCAAAATCGTTGATTAAACTAATTTATAAATATCTTTATCTATACATCTTTAATTTGATTTATTTATAATTTTTTTAACACTTTTAAGTCTTTACAATTCAAACTTTAATATTTGATTTTACTAACTAAAAATAATTAATAAGTATCAAGTGTTTATCAACTGTTGAAGTTAAATTTTATAACTAAATAATTATGTCTTTGACTAGAAATATTATTTCACAGTGGGTTTGTAGTTTGTATTTTGTCCGGTTCTTGGATCTCATCATGCCTCTTTGCAATTATATACTTATCGTCTAACCCAAGTTGCACCGCTTTTACAGAAACTTCATTCAAGAAGTTAGATTATATTCTTAGGAATATGTTATAGGGTATAGGCAAAAAGTTCTCTTACTAGCAAAAGTAAGCAAGATTATTAAAAACGTATAAACAGGGGCGGCTCAAGCATATTAGTGGTCTAAAGTAAAAATTAAACTGGGCCTTAAACTTAAATTGTTAATAACTTTTATATAATTGATTTGTTCTAGTTTTCAATTGATAATATAACCATTCTTATTTTAAATTATATATCATGAGATATAGTACTTCAAATATGTCAAATTTTTTCTAATAATTCCTTCATTTTTCGTGAAAATTTACTTTTTCTACAAATAGTATTCAATATTTGTTAAAAATAATAATAACTTATCACCTATTATTATTAAAAATGAGGCCCCTTAAATTTCGAGGACTAAGACACATGTCTTTTTTTTAACACTATCGAGCCGCCCCTCCGTATAAATATTAAAATATATTATAATTTTTTTATATTCCTTAGAAGTAAAAGTAGCAAGATTATTACAACGTATAAATATTAAAATATATTAGATTTTTTTTTTTGTATTCCTTAAAAGTTTTACCATGATATAAAGTCAGAAGTACTTTTGTAAAAACTAGTGGTAAAAACTTCTAGTGGTAAAATTTTTATTCATTTAGCAACAATCCTTACCCACACAATCAAAGGTCAATTTTTGCTTGGCTCACAAAAACTATTGCACTTCTAATTACCTTTTGAGAGGCCATAGTTTTAGTATATTATTAGGATACACAAATATCCATTAAATGATAATATATACTTTGTTTCGTATAGAGTATTTGAAAGTAAATAAATACACACGTCTTTGTCTTACAAATCTTATTTAAATTTGATTTAATTAGACTATTAAATTAAGAAGATACCAATAAAATTTAGGAATAATCAACAAGATCTTTTTTATTTTAGAATGGTAAACATCGAATTAGTGTAATTGATAAAGATAAAACTAATAAATATTATTTTTTTTAAAAAAAAAAATCATTGAAATGTTCTTAAACTTTCTACAAAAATTCAAATTTTAAAATAGTTTTACCAAAAAACTATATAATAAAAACAAACTAAAAGTACATTATAGAATAAAATATTCAAGAATCTCAATTCTCTGAACTTTTACTTTATCGAATAAAATTCAATTTCCACCTTATAAATTTATTAACCAAACTAAAAAAATTCATAAATTATATAAGAATGACCATTTAATTTCTCATTTATTTATTTTTTGGCTATAATTTCTCAAAATTAGTTTTTCGAGGGAACAATTCCTTAACTACCTTTTATACCTTAACCTATTTGTCTTCTCTTCTCATTTTTTTGTTTTTTTGGTTATACTCTGTTCTTACCGAAAAAAAAAATCACCAGTTTTTTTCAGTTTCTTGGCCATGAAATCCAAAATCAAACAAGATTTTATTGATGAAAATCAAGAAATAATTGAAATTCAGAGGAGAATAATAGTAAAAATCTCAGACCCAGATGCTACAGAATCATCTTCAGATGATGAAAAACAGCAAAAAAGACCAAAGATTATTGTTCATGAGATTGTTCAGAAAAAGGTAAAGATTCAATCTTTTTTACTAAATAGTAAAAACCCATTACATTTTTATCAGTTGCCTCCTCCTAGGGTTCGAAAAAGAAAGTATCAGAAAAAGGCTATTTCTGCAAAATCTGGAAATCCGCCATTAATGGTGGAATCTCAGAACTTGGATTCAACGAAGGTAAAGACTCGTTTTTCACTAAAAAACAGAAACTTTTTGAGTTTTGATGAATCTTCTGGTAAATTGCCTCCTATGGTTCGAAAGAGAAAATCTGGAAAATTTGCTACTGAGATTAGAGACCCATTTAGCAAGAAAAGAATTTGGTTGGGTACTTTTAATACTCCTGAAGAAGCTTCTGAGGTTTATCAATCTAAGAAACTTGAGTTTCAGGAGAAGTTGGAAAAGGCTAAAAATGCAAATGTGGATAAGGTTATTTCTGCAAAATTTGAACTTGGGGCTTCTTCTTCGAGTGATCCGCCATTAATGGCTGATTCTCAAAACACAGATTCATCAGATGAGTCTGATGATAGATTGAAGAAGGCTAAAAATGCAAAAGAGAAAATGGTTATTTCTGCAAAATTTGAACTTGGTTCTTCTTCTTCGAGTGATCCGCCATTAATGGATGATTCTCAAAACACAGATTCATCAAATGAGTCAGATGATATATTGAAGAAGGCTAAAAATGCAAAAGATAAAATGGCTATTTCTGCAAACTCTGAACCTGGTTCTTCTTCAAGTGAGGCTATATTAATGGTGGATGAGATTGATGAGCAATTGAATAAGGCTATAAATGCAAATGTGGAAAAGGGTATTTCTGCAAAATCTGAACTTGGTTCTTCTTCTAGTGATCAAGTGGATGCACAAACCTCGGATTCATCGAATGGGGTTGAAGAAAGTGATGAAGAAATGTGGATGGGGCAGTGGATACAAATTTCAGGTGATAAAGAAGTTAAATTTTCGCATAAATTGGGCGTTCCTGTTGTTGACAATTACGGTTTTTTGTTAGGTGAATTTAGTAAATTGGATGATCTTAGTATTTCTGCTTGAGATAACTATAGTTCCATAAATACTATGTTCGGAACTTGCAGCAATTTTAGGTGATTAGGTCCAATTTGTGAATATTAACCGTGGCAATTGCAAGTCGACGAATAAGTGTTCATGTGTTATGGAATTTGTTGTAATGGTTATATAACTTTGAATGCAGCAATGGAAATTTGTTCGTCAAATAGAAATTTGAGTTCTTGAATCTTTGTTTGTAGAATATGTTATTATTATGATCTCTCTTCTTTTTGATGAAATCTTCCATCTGTTCGATCCTTTCCTACTTTGTTCAAATTAAATGTATAGATACTTGATATGTGTTTGCTATGTTGCTCGGACACTCCAAAATGCACTACTTTTGTTGGGCTTGATGGATGATGTCTCGGGGTCGTCTGTCGGGACTTGATGTAATGTGAACTGTGTTGATGAGATGGAGTCTCGATTTGTGTGTCGAGAAGAATCAATTGGACGTTACAAGTCTAAAGTTGGGCATTGAGGTATGTAACGGCTGAAACTCATCTTTGGCATTAAGGCATGACTTCCTACCACGTGTTTCCTCTATACGAGTCTATAAGCTCCCATGTCACGAAACAATATGTGATATTTTTGAATAGTTTCCTACCATTTGTTTCCTCTAGACGAGTCTATAAGCTCCCATCTCATGAAAGGACTTGTGACATTTTTGAATAGTCTGAGCAACATAGTGTGTTTGTATGTATTTTTTGGTTGAAACTTGGGTGGGTTGAGGGGTGGGGGTGTTTAGTTGGTCTCATGAGAAGATCTAATCTTGACACAAATACTCACTATGTACAGAGAGAGTCGAAATGGACTGAATTGGCATGGCCTAAGTTGCGCGGACTCTTCACTTTTGATGCTGCACCCGTGTCAGATTCTCCAAAAATACACTACTTTTGGCGAATCCGACACACACCTCTTGACATTTTTGAAGAGTTCGAGCAACATAGGGCATGGCAACCAAAACAGTAATCTAAACTAGCAACTATTACATCAGCTACTACTATGTCCTACTCTTCATAGAAATGTGTTCTTGCACAATTTTCCTTGTGTTGGAGTTTCTGTGTAGCTCGGAATATCCTTCGGTTTTTTTCAATTGATATGTGGTATACATAGCTTCTGTCAAACACATTCTGTAAATTGTTCCTACTGGGCTTTTGTCCCCTTAGCATTTGCATATGCCCCAATGAAGCTCTTCTTGCCCCATGTCATTGTTTGTCTGTCGATTCCTTGCCAGTATAGGATCCTATTCAAGATAACGCCAAGATGGTCAATAGTTTCACTCTCCCTATTGCATTTCACTATTTCAGATCCGTTTTGGTGAGCCTGGATTGTTACTAATGATCCTACTCCATTGGACTTAGTTGAAAACACCTCTAAGTGAGACATACATCTTCTTGATGTTGATTATATCACTTTCCTGATAGCCAGTAGCTTGTAGTTGTTGTTTGGTTATCACACCTATATAACTATATGCTCCATTTAATATAATAAATGAATAATTCTTTAAACGTTTAAATATATCTAAGACAATTTAGTGAAAATTGATTTTATTGTATTATGTTTTTTGTTAAAATTTAAATCTAGTTGAAACTCATCTCTAACTTTTCTTATTGTATCAAAAGGTTCTGGTGTAGTCTTTTCGAACTGCACATAAAATTGTGAAGAGTTCTACATGCGATAAGTGTTTCCTTACGCGTAACTAGTTCCAAAGGTAATGTATCAGCTTGAACTTCATCATCAACATTGTTTTTTCGATGATATCCACAATTTCTTCTAAGTTTTGAATCTCTGAACATGTATCATTTTTATCCGGGTAATCCAATAAACTATTGACATCCATATTATTGCGGTAAGCGAGATCATTGGGTTCATGAATAAATTTATTTATGTGAATTCAATAAATATGATACATAAATTAATAAAATATAATAATTTTGATGTAATTAAAGTTAACCTTCATTGAATCAAAATACTCTTTAAATTAATAAATATTTTTTTATTGATGAAATAATACCTCTATAAAAAAAATATATATTTCATGATCCCATTTATATTAATTTAGTGAGATTTTATTCTACATATATTGAAAATCATTTAAAGCTCCAAGATACTATTTTAACTACATCATAATAGCCATTAGAAAACTTGAAAGATTCTCTTAACATATAATTTATACTTAATTATGAAGGGCCATGTTTTAAATGATTTTCCCTTCTTGTTTTATGTATATTCACGATTCAAATACAAATTAATCAAGAAGTCAAAATAATAGATGCTTATTATAGAAATTTATTTATAATCAATTAAAAAAAAATTATACAACGGTGAATAATACAGAAACACATGAGATAAAAATATATACACGTCAAAATTAATTGGGTATCATTTACCAAATTAGGAAATTTTTTTAATATTCAATGTCAAATTAGGGATATTAATAAATAATAAATGTAAAGTAGAGGGACTAATCTTGCAATTTTTGAATAAATACTTAACTATTTTCCTTTTTTGAAAAAATAAAACTCGTTTTGTTAAATTCTTTTCCAAATAAAATTAGGACCAAAAGTTTCCAATTATTTTATAAAAAAAAACGTGTTTTTATTCAATTTTTTTCCTAAAATGAATAAGAAAACTTCATTATATATATCCACAATTTAACCTCCATTTTATCACATCTCAAAATTTTCTTTTTTCTACTCTGTTTTTAGTTAATGAAATAATTTCTTTTTTTCCCTCTCAAATCTTTGATCATGAAGTTTAATAAAAAAATTTCGAAGACTTCTTACGTCAGATTGTATCCTGTTGGTGTTCGTAAGAGAAAAAATGGGAAATTTTGCGCTGAAATCAAACACCCATTTAACAAGAAAATGGTTTGGTTGGGTACTTTCGTTACTGCTGATGAAGCTTTCGAAAGTTACAAGTCGAAGAAGCTTCAGTTTGAAGAACTAATCATGGCTAAAGATGCAAAAAAGAGACAGAAATTTGAAAAATCTGTTCAAGAATCATTAATGGGTATTGCTGAGAATACGAATTCATCAAATGGGGTTGAGGAAAAAATTGATCTTTTTACAGAGGAAAAACAAGAATCGTTAATGGGTGATTCTGAGAATTTAATTTCGAATTTGAATTTGAATTCGATTTCATCAAATGGGGTTGAAGAAAAAAGCAATCTTTTTGCAGGGGTTGAAAGTGATGAAGAACTGTTTAAGGGGACTTGGGTGAAAATTTCAGAGGGTAAAGAAGTAATGTTTTCACATAATTTGGGGGTTCCCGTTATCGATAATTATGGATTTTTGTTGGGTGAATTTAGCGATTTGGATGATCTTAGATTTATGTAAAGTAATATTGATTAAAAAAAAATTGTTGGAAGAAGTATTACATAAATGAGTTTGATGAATACAAACATTCAATATAGTGATCGTAAAACGTATCTTCTTTGTTTTATTTTACTTGATTCATATTGACTTGATATAATCTTGAACAACTTTCACATATAGCAAACATAAAAATTATATTTGTATGTTATAGCTATAGTTTGCATAATTGCGCTCCATAACAAATTTTATGTTTGCTATGGAGCTTTTGATTTGTATAATTCGCTACAAACATTCAATTTACAACAATTGTCAAATCAATAATTTACTTCTCAATGAATGGTTTATTAATGTGAGAAAATTAATTTTGTCAATATTAGTATGGTGTATAATGAAATGAAAGTTTGTTAATTACGTATAAGACAATTAAGTTTGATAAGCACAAATATTCAATTTATAATGAAATTATTTTTCTTATTTTTACAAAACTTATTTTCTTTTAAAAAAACATCCTCTAAAATATTTTGATCAACCAAGCAAAACTTTTACTTTCCTCCACAAACACACCCTCATTCAAAATTGGGATACATCTATTGAATAATATTTAAAGTTCTAAGATATTGTTTTAATTAATATCATTAATGGAGCTGGTTATAAAAGTCTTTCATAGTTAATAACCAATAAACAACTTGAAAGATTGTCTAGAAATTATTAATTAATTAGTACCTACTCGTCTTACCTCAACATTTATTATTCATACAGAAATACATATTATTGGCAAATTTTTGTTGCAATCACTTTCTCCTTCAAAGATTAATACGATATAATGTTGTAAACTTCACAAATATTATTTGTTTATTATTCTTAGGGGATACTATATGACAAATATGAAAATGTGACCTTTCATTAGTAAATTTTTGTGAAAAATATCAAGTAAAATTCATAGGCATGGACGAATTATAATAATTTGTTCAATTCTAAAAATGTTAATTAGTTCATAGGCGTAGACGATTTATAATGATATGTTCGCAGATAACTTATAATGATATGTCCCAAATCGAAACATAATTAACAATGGCAGATGCCACAAAAAATGAAATCATCGAGGCCCCAACCCAAAACCGAGCAAAAACAAAAACAAATAAATAAAGTAATATACATTGATAGTGTAAATATTTTCCACAACTACTATACTCTAATCTATAATAGTACGTGAGTTGTATTTACCAATATTATCAATTGGTACTTACAATAACCACAATAACAATATAATCAATATAATCCCACAAAGTGGAGTCTAGGGAGGGTAGTATGTCTACATATCTTATCTACTTCATACGTATCTGAGGAAGAGAGATAGTTTCCGATAGACTCCTGGATCAAGGAAAAAATAGTTCAAAGCAGTCCAAAAGAAAAAAAGTACAAGAAATAGCAGATAGCAGAAAAAACAACAAAAAATAATAGGACAATATCTAAAAAAATAAATAAATCTGATAGTCGAAGTACAAGGCAATAAATAATAATGCAAATTGAAGGACCAAAAACTAACGGAGTAATAAACTACAAATACTAGTATGGATATATGACAAGACAAGGCCTTAGCTTCTAGGTATTAACCCTCTACCCTAATTTGTCCACAACTTCCTATCGAAACTCATGATTTACGTAAGTTGAAATTGCGACGACTTATCTAATCACCTTTATCAAATTTATCTTTGGTCTGGCTCTACCTTTTCTTAAACCATTCATATATAGTCAGCCTCTCACACCTCCGCACTAGGACATCAGGACATCCCCTATTCACATGCCCGAACTATCGAAATCTCATTTTTTGCATCATATCCTCCACCGAAGTCACTTCCACATTGTCCCGAATATCCTTATTTTCAATCATATATCTCCTAATATACACATACATGTATCACAACTTCCTCATTTCTGCAACTTCAAACTTCTCAACATGAGAGTTCTTCACCGACAAACTCTCCACCCTATACAACATAGTTAGTCTAAGAATCACTTTATAGAACTTGACTTCAAGCTTTGGTAGCACCTTCTTATCACACAAGATTCTGAATGCAAGACTCTATTTCATCCAACATGCACTAATTTGTTAATTCTACCAAATTAAGAGATTTTAATGTTCATTGTCAAATTAGGACATTAATAGATTGGATATGTAGACGGTAAAAAAAAATCAAACACTGAAATTTCTCAAAAAAATAAAAAATTACCCAGAGAATTTAACTATTTTTTTAATTTTTTAAATATAAAATGTGTTTTGTTAAATCTTTAACTTAGGTCAGATTGAATCTTGACTCATTTATTGTCTTGATACATTAATTATGCCCCCGTTTAAATTTTAGTCAACCTGCCAATTGTCACCCTACCTAAAATGTTTGTTTATATATATATTCATAATTTAGCTCTCATTTTTCATCTCTTGATTTGCTTTTCTATTCACTTCTTTATTGAAATAGCCCTACCTCTCCACCCCCAATCCTTAAAAAAAAATTCTCCAATCATGGAATCCCAAAAAATAACATCAAACAAAAATCGTGCTAGATTATATCATGTTGGTGTTCGGAAGCGAAAAAGTTATAAATTTGTTGCTGAAAGCAGACACCCAATCGACAAAAAAGAATATTTGACTAGATACTTTTACCACTGTTGATGAAGCTTCTGCAAGATACAAGTCTAAGAAGCTTGAGTTTGAAGAATTGATCATAGCTAAAGTTGTAAAAAAGGATAAGATTTCTGAAAAATCAAATAAAAAAACTTGTTCTAGTGATGGATCTAAACATAAGTCTTCAATGGGTGCTACTGGAAATTCCAATCCATCAAAGGGAGTTGAGGAAAAAATCAAAGAAGAAATGGGGAATGAAGCAGATGAAGAACTATTTAAGGGGACCTGGGTGAAAAATATCAAAGGGCAGCGAAGTGAAAATTTCACATAAGTTAGGGGTTCCAATTGTTGATAACTATGGATATTTGGTTCGTGAATTTAGTGCTATGGATGATCTTAGCATAGATAAGTAATTTTATGGTCCAAAAAATGAGGGAAAAGGGGTACAAAATAGCAATTTTAGAACTATTGGGGGTTCAAATTTTAATTTTAGAAACTTTAAGAGGCTTTAGGTCTTTGTGATTAGCTTTTCGATATAATCTATGTGGTTATGTTACAATAATTGCTAAATCAATGATTTACTTTTTAATGAATGAAATTAAATTTCTTTTTGAAAAGAAAAACTCAATATGGTGATAGTGAAATGAAATTTTGTTTCTCCATTTTAATTATATTATTGTCTTTTTGTTTTGGTGATTAGAATTTCTTTGATTTTAAGATACTTTTGTTATCATATTATAAATAAATAAATACTAGTATGGACATATGACAAGACAAGACCCTTAGCTTCTAGTTATTAACCCTCTACCCTTATTTGTCCACAACCTCCTATCGAAGCTCATGTTTTACGTAAGTTGAAATTGCGACATGACTTATCTAATCACCTTTATCAAATTTATCTTTGGTCTGTCTCTACCTCTCCTTAAACCATTCATATATAGTCAGCCTCTCACACCTCCGCACTAGGGACATCTGGACATCCCCTATTCACATGTCGGAACTATAAAAATCTCATTTCTTGCATCATATTCTCCACCGAAGTCACGTCCACATTGTGCCGAATATCCTTATTTTCAATCATATATCTCTTAATATACATATACATCCATCACAACATCCTTATTTCTGCAACTTCAAACTTCTCAACGTGAGAGTTCTTGGCTGGCAAACTCTACACCCTATAAAACATAGTTAGTCTAAGTATCGCTTTGTAGAACTTGACTTCAAGGTTTAGGATAGCACCTTCTTATCATACAAGATTCTAGATGTAAGCTTCTATTTCATCCAACTTGCACCAATTTGATAATTCTTCAAATTGGGAGATTTTAATGTTCATTGTCGAATTAGGACATTAATAGATTGGATATGTAGACGGTAAAAAAAATCACACGCTGCAACTTCTAAAAAAAATAAAAAAATTACCCGGAGAATTTAACTGATTTTTTGTATAAAATGTGTTTGGTTAAATCTTTAACCTAGGTTAGATTTAATCTTGACTCATTTATTGTCTCGATTAATTGATTATGACCCCGTTTATATTTTAGTCAACCTGTCAATTGTCACCCTACCTAATATGTTTGTATATATATATATATAATTTAGCTCTCATTTTTCATCTCTTGATTTGCTTTTCTACACACTTCTTTATTGACATAGCCCTACCCCTCCATCTTTTTAAAAAAAAAAAAAGAACTCTCCAATCATGGAATCCCAAAGAATAACATCAAACAAAAAATGTGCTAGATTGTATCTTGTTGGTGTTCGGAAGCGAACAAGTGGTAAATTTAGTGCTGAAATCAGACACCCAATCGACAAGAAGAATATTTGGTTGGGTACTTTTACCACTGTTGATGAAGCTTCTGCATGATACAGGTCTAAGAAGCTTGAGTTTGAAGAATTGATCATAGCTAAAGATACAAAAAAGGATTAGATTTCTAAAAAATATGATTAAAAAAATTGTTTTGGTGATGGATCTAAACATAAGTCATCAATGGGTGTTACTGGAAATTTGAATCCATCTAAGGGAGTTGAGGAAAAAATCAAAGAAGAATTTGGGAATGAAATGGATGAAGAACTATTTGAAGGGACCTGGGTGAAAATTTCATAGGACAGCGAAGTGAAAATTTCACATAAGTTAGGGGTTCCAGTTGTTGATAGCTATGGACATTTGGTTGGTGAATTTAGTGTTAAGGATGATCTTAGCATAGATAAGTAATTTTATGGTCCAAAAATATGGGGAAAGGGGTCCAGAAGAGACATTTTAGAACTATAAGGGGTTAAAATTTTAATTTTACAAACTTTCAGAGGCTTTAGGTCTTCGTGATTAGCTTTTTGATAAAATCTATGTTGTTATGTTACAATAATTTTTAAATCAATAATTTTACTTTTTAATGAATGAAATTGAATTTCTTTTTGAAAAGAAAAAATAAGTATGGTGATAGTGAAATGAAATTTTGTTTCTCCATTTTATTTATATAATTGTTTTTTTTGTTTTGGTTATTAGAATTTTCTTGATTCTAAGATATTTTTGTTATCATATTATAAAATATATACTAGTATGAACATATGACATGAGAAGGCCTTTAGCTTCAAGGTATTAACCCTCTACCCTAATTTGTCCACAACCTCCTATCGAAACTCATGTTTTACGTGTTGAAATTGTGACATGACTTATCTAATCATCTTTATCAAATTTATCTTTGGTCTGTCTCTACCTCTCTTTAAACTAATCATATATAGTCAGCCTCTCACACCTCCGCACTAGGACATCTGGACATCCCCTATTCACATACCCGAACTATCGAAATCTCATTTATTTTATCATGTCCTCCACCGAAGTCACTTCCACATTGTCTCGAATATCTTTATTTTCAATCATATATCTCCTAATATACACTTACATGCATCACGACATCCTTATTTCTACAACTTCAAACTTCTCAACGTGAGAGTTCTTGACTGGCAAACTCTCCACCCTATACAACATAGTTAGTCTAAGTATCACTTTGTAGAACATGACTTCAAACTTTTGTAGCACATTCTTATCACACAAGATTCTGGATGCAAGCCTTCATTTCATCCAACTTGCACCAATTGAATACTAAATTGGGAGATTTTAATATTCATTGTAAAATTAGGACATTAATAGATTGGATATGTAGACGGTAAAAAAAATCAAACGCTGCAATTTCTCAAAAAATAAAAAATTGCCCGGAGAATTTAGTTAATTTTTAATTTATTTTTTTTGTATAAAATGTGTTTTGTTAAATCTTTAACCTAGGTTAGATTGAATCTTGACTCATTTATTGTCTCGATTAATTGATTATGACCTCGTTTAAATTTTAGTCAACCTGTCAATTTAGCTCTCATTTGTCATCTCTTGATTTGCTTTTCTACACATTTCTTTGTTAAAATAGACCCCCCCCCCCCCCCTCCCTTTTTTTTTTTAAAAAAAAATCTCTCCAATCATGGAATCCCAAAAAATAACTTCAAACAAAAATCGTGATAGATTGTATCTTATTGGTGTTCGGAAGCGAAAAAGTGGTAAATTTAGTGCTGAAATCAGACACCCAATCGACAAAAAGAATATTTGGCTGGCTACTTTGCCCACTGTTGATGAAGCTTCTTAGATGAAGCTTCTGCATGATACAGGTCTAAGAAGCTTGAGTTTGAAGAATTGATCATAGCTAAAGATACAAAAAAAAAAGATTAGATTTCTGAAAAATCTGATAAACAAACTTATTTTGGTGATGGATCTAAACAGAAGTCATCAATGGGTGTTACTGGAAATTCAAATCCATCTAAGGGAGTTGAGGAAAATATCAAAGAAGAAATTGGGAATGAAATGGATGAAGAACTATTTAAGGAGACCTGGGTGAAAATGTCAGAGGGCAGCAAAGTGAAAATTTCACATAAGTTAGGGGTTCCAGTTGTTGATAACTATGGGTATTTGGTTGGCAAGTTTAGTGTTATAGATGATCGTAGCATAGATAAGTAATTTTATGGAGTGGTCTAGAATAGACATTTTAGAACTATAAGGGGTTCAAATTTTAATTTTAGAAATTTTCAGAGGCTTTAGGTCTTTGTGATTAGCTTTTCGATATAATCTATGTTGTTATGTTACAATAATTTTTAAATTTACTTTTTAATGAATGAAATTGAATTTCTTTTTGAAAAGAAAAAAATCAGTATGGTGATAGTGAAATGAAATTTTGTTTCTCCGTCTTATTTATATGATTGTCTTTTTGTTTTGGTTATTAGAATTTCCTTGATTCTAAGATATTTTTGTTATCATATTATAAAATAAATACTAGTATGAACATATGACAAGATAAGGCCTTTAGCTTCAAGGTATTAACTCTCTACCCTAAATTGTCCACAACCTCCTATCGAAACTCATGTTTTACGTGAGTTGAAATTGCGACATGACTTATCTAATCACCTTTATCAAATTTATCTTTAGTCTGTCTCTACCTCTCTTTAAACCAATCATATATAGTCAGTCTTTCATACCTCCACACTAGGACATCTGGACATTCCCTATTCACATGTCCGAACTATCGAAATCTCATTTCTTTTATCATGTCCTGCACCGAAGTCACTTCCACATTGTCTCGAATATCCTTATTTTCAATCATATATCTCCTAATATACACTTACATGCATCACGACATCCTTATTTCTACAACTTCAAACTTCTCAACGTGAGAATTCTTGATTGGCAAACTTTCCACCCTATACAACATAGTTAGTATAAGTATCACTTTGTAGAACGTGACTTCAAACTTTTATAACACCTTTTTATCACACAAGATTCTGGATGCAAGCCTTCATTCATCCAACTTGCACCAATTTAGGATATTTTAATGTTCATTGTAAAATTAGGACATTAATATATTGGATATGTAGACAGTAAAAAAAATCAAACGCCGCAATTTTTCAAAAAAATAACAAAGTACCCGAAGAATTTAACTATTTTTTAAAATTGTTTTATATAAAATGTGTTTTGTTAAATCTTTAACTTAGGTTAAATTGAATATTGACTCATTTATTGTCTTGATTCATTAATTATGCCCCCGTTTAAATTTTAGTCAACCTGCCAATTGTCATCCAACCTAATATGTTATATATATATATATATATATATATATATATATATATATATATATATTCATAATTTATCTCTCATTTTTCATCTCTTGATTTTCTTTTCTACACACTTCTTTATTGAAATTGCCCTATCCCTCCGCTCCATCCCCCCCCCCCCCCCCCTTTTTTTTTTTAAATTTCCAATAATTAAATCCTAAAAAATAACATCAAACAAAAATTTTGCTAGATTGTATCTTGTTGGTGTTTGGAAGAGAAAAAGTGGTAAATTTGGTGTTGAAATTAGACACCCAATCAACAAGAAGAATACTTGGCTGGGTACTTTTACCACTGTTGATGAAGCTTCTACAAGATACAAGTCTAAGAAGCTTGAGTTTTAAGATATGATCATAGCTAAAAATACAAAAAAAAATCAGATTTCTAAAAAATCTGATAAAAAAACTTGTAAAAGTGATGGATCTAAACATAAGTCTTCAATGGGTGCTACTGGAAATTCCAATCCATCAAAGGGAGTTGAGGAAAAAATCAAAGAAGAAATGGGGAATGAAGCAGATGAAGAACTATTTAAGGGGACCTGGGTGAAAATATCAAAGGGCAGCGAAGTGAAAATTTCACATAAGTTAGGGGTTCCAATTGTTGATAACTATGGATATTTGGTTCGTGAATTTAGTGCTATGGATGATCTTAGCATAGATAAGTAATTTTATGGTCCAAAAAATGAGAAAAAAAGGGTCAAGAATAACAATTTTAGAACTATTGGAGGTTCAAATTTTAATTTTAGAAACTTTCAGAGGCTTTAGGTCTTTGTGATTAGCTTTTCGATATAATCTATGTTGTTATGTTACAATAATTGTTAAATCAATGATTTACTTTTTAATGAATGAAATTAAATTTCTTTTTGAAATGAAAAAATCAGTATGGTGATAGTAAAATGAAATTTTGTTTCTCCATTTTAATTATATTATTGTCTTTTTGTTTTAGTGATTAGAATTTCTTTGATTCTAAGATATATTTGCTATCATATCATAAAATAAATACTAGTATGGACATCTGACAAGACCAGGCCATTAGCTTCTAGGTATTAACCCTTTACCCTAATTTGTCCACAACCACCTATCGAAGCTCATGTTTTACGTAAGTTGAAATTGCGACATGACTTATCTAATCACCTTTATCAAATTTATCTATGGTCTATCTCTACCTCTCCTTAAAACATTCATATATAGTCAGCCTCTCACACCTCCGCACTAGGACATCTCGCATGCCTGAACTATCAAAATCTCATTTCTTGCATCATGTCCTCCACCGAAGTCACTTCCACATTGTCTCAAATATCCTTATTTTCAATCATATATCTCCTAATATACACATACATGCATAATAACATTCTTATTTCTGCAACTTCAAACTTCTTAACGTGAGAGTTCTTGACTGGCAAACTCTCCACCCTATACAACATAGTTAGTCTAAGTATCGCTTTGTAGAACTTGACTTCAAGCTTTGGTAGAACCTTCTTATCAAACAAGATTCTGGATGCAAGCCTCCATTTCATCCAACTTGCACCAATTTGATAATTATACCAAATTGGGAGATTTTAATATTCATTGTCAAATTAGGACATTAATAGATTGGATATGTAGACGGTAAAAAAAATCAAATGTTGAATTTCTCAAAAAAATAAAATTATCCGGATAATTTGATTAATTTTTTAAAATTTTTATATAAAATGTATTTTGTTAAATCTTTAACTTAGGTTAGATTGAATCTTGACCCATTTATTGTCTTGATTCTTTAATTATGACCCTGTTTAAATTTTAGTCAACCTGCCAATTGTCACCCTATTTAATATGTTTGTTTATATATATATATATATTCAGAATTTAACTTATTTTTCATCCCTTGGTTTGCTTTTCTACAAATTTCTTTATTGAAATAGCCCTACCCTCCGCCCCCCTTTTTAAAAAAAATCTCCAATCATGAATTCCCAAAAAATAACGTCAAACAAAAATTGTGCTAGATTGTATCCTGTTGGTGTTCGAAAGCGAAAAAGTGGTAAATTTGGTGCTGAAATCAGACACCCAATCGAAAAGAAGAATATTTGGCTGGGTACTTTTACCACTGTTGATGAAGCTTCTGCAAAATACAAATCTAAGAAGCTTGAGTTTGAAGAATTGATGATAGCTAAAAATGCAAAAAAGGATCAGATTTCTGAAAAATCTGATAAAAAAACTTGTTCTGGTGATGGATCTAAACAGAAGTCATCAATGGTTGTTACTGTAAATTCGAATCCATCAAAGGGAGTTGAGGAAAAAATCAAAGAAGAATTTGGGAATGAAATGGATGAAGAACTATTTGAAGGGACCTGGGTGAAAATTTCAGAGGGCAACGAAGTGAAAATTTCACATAAGTTAGGTGTTCCAATTGTTGATAATTATGGATATTTGGTTCGTGAATTTAGTGCTATAGATGATCTTAGCATAGATAAGTAATTTTATGGTCCAAAAAAGGAGGGAAAAGGGGTCCAAAATAGCAATTTTAGAACTATTGGGGGTAAAATTTTAATTCTAAAAACTTTCAGGGGCTTTAGGTCTTTGTGTTTAGATTTTCGATATAATCTATGTTGTTATGTTACAATAATTGTTAAATCAATGATTTACTTTTTAATAATAAAATTAAATTTCTTTTTAAAAAAAAAAATAATTAGTATGGTGATCGTTAAATGAAATTTTGTTTCTCCATTATTATTTATATTTATTGTCCTTTTATTTTGGTGATTAGAATTTCTTTGATTCTAAGATATTTTTGTCATCATATTCTTAAAATAATTTGGAAACCCTAATCCGAAATATTACCTTCTTATTTTTATTTTGTCATTTTCACTTGCAAAATATTGCTTTGAAATATTTTTCTTGAAATAATAAATTTATCAAAAATATTGCTTTTCTACTCTCTTTTTTATTGAATTACCCCCCCCCCCAACCCCCCCACCCCACCCCACCCTTTTTAAAAAAAAAAAAAAATCCAATCATGAAATTTCAAAAAATAACATTAAAAAGTTATGCTAGATTGTATTCTTTTGGTGTTCGAAAGAACAAAAATGATAAATTTGGTGTTGAAATCAGACACCCAATCTGTAAAAAGAAAATTTGGTTGGATACTTTTACCACTTTTGATGAAGCTTCTGAAAGTTACAAGTCTAAGAAGCTTGAATTTGAAAAACTAGTCATAACTTCTTCTTTTTTCCCGCAAATTTACCACTAGATAGTGTCTAGTGGCCTTTTATTAAACATAAAAAATATCAATAGGGATAAGTGCAAGCAAGGGGGGCTAGGCCTTACCTTACTAATCCTAATGAAGTGTCTACTACCTAACAAGCATGAAGAAAATAAGAGCTAGAAAGAACTAAGTATTTTCTGATCACCACAGAGTTTGTAATACACACCATGATGATATTACAAACGAGGATGCTTAAATAATGTAATAATATGCCAATCAAGAAGAAAGTTGAGTTATCAGCCTCAAACTTTCTATTGCAAACGCATGAATTAAAAAAGATTGATTGCCCATCAAAAGTAACTTGAAGTATTTTTCTTTTGTCTTCTTCTTCAAACCTATCCAACAACACTTGATAATTCATACTTTATTTATGGATTTATTGGACCTTGTTGAACCTATTGATACTGTCAAATGGTTCTGCTTTGCCTGTCGCATCGGTAGGTGCCTTGGAACAAACTCCTCAGTCATTTTACCGTCCCAACTATGTTGCCTTCCATGTGTCTTCTTTTTGCTTTTGTTGCTTCTATTTCTTTGTTGCCTAGGTGATATATCTCCTTCCCTAGCCACTCTATCAAAGCACATGTCCAGCATATCTTCCTCATCTTCATCAAGAGAATCCTCACCAAAATCAAGCATATTGTCTTCCTCATTTTCATCAAGAAAATCCTCGCCCAAATCAATTGTATTTGACACTAAGACCCTTGACTCATTTTTCTTTGCAATCACACATTTAGGCACAAATACGGGAGCTTCTGGATTTAATTTGCTATTCAAAGTAGGTGGTGAGACCTGCTTTTCTTTGATCAAATCGTTGTCATTCTCTGTTAACTTTACTTGTTGTCCAGTAGTCTTCGATAAAGCATCAAAGCTATTCGAACATAATAGGTCTCTTGAGGCATTACTAATATCTTGCCTCTTCTCACTGTCATAAAAATTTCCAGTCGCACCCTTTTCACTACATGGAGAATTATTTTGACTAGTCGGGGAAAGGCTCCGATTACTAGTTGAATTTTTGTGTGCAACCAGTGTCCAATTTTTAGTTGCATTCTTGGTTTCAACTTGCAAAACATGCTGCCCAGAATTTTCAGCATCTTCAACATCAGATGTATCCATTAGTTTGTGTCCTGAATCCATTATTTTTTTGCCTGAACCAACTCGCGGCGCATCAACACCAACTCTTGGCGTTCCCCTTTTGTTTTCGGTCGTTGTTTGAACACCAATATTACTTGTAACAACATCCATTGAGTGTGCACGATTTGCTCAGAAGGGACATCAACCAACTGCCGATCTAACAAAGTAGCTTTACTTTGATTGATATCTACAACCTTTCTTTTTTCATTTAGTATTTCTCTCGCATCACCTTGATACTTTTCACTATCAATAGTACCTTTTGTAGCAACTTCAATGGTATCATCAATTTGTTTGTTATTTTGATTTCTTTTTGAGATCAAACGACAACTATCTTCATCATGACCTTGGTGCTTACAATAATTGCAATACAAAGGTAGATTATCATATACAATCTCTTGAAAAACCTCGATCAACTTACCAGATTTTCCACCCACAAACTGCAACCTTATACGATTTGGAAGCTTTTCCATTAGATCAAGTATAACCTTGATCCTAGCTGTGCTAGGTCTTGACTTGATTTGAGTAGCTTTATCTATAGCTATTGGTTTCCCAACTGCCGATGCTATAGACAACAAAGACTTCTATGCAAACAAATCTGGAGATAAGTTTGGTAAAGAAATCCAAACCACAGCTAACGTCGTTTCCTCCTTAGGATTATATCCAATGGACCATGGAAAAACCCTACATTGGTGCTCCTCTCCATTGTAGAGAAGATAATTAACTGAGCGAGATAATGCTAGTACATAATCTTCATATTGATCAAATCTCAACAAAATTTGTCTTGGAGCAAGTAAGCCAATTAAACAGTTGCCCTTGGTACCAAGATGTTTCGGTAAAATTGACCTTAATACCTTCAAATCTGGCGCACCATGGGATAATTTAAACACCACTGCTTGATGCAATCCCTCTTCAATCATAAAGTCTTGCCTTTCCTCCATTGAAAACGTGATACTAGATTCTCCATGAATTATTTCGATTGATTTTGCGATTGTTTTTGAGTTAATTAGGGCAGATTGTTTAGGATTTATAGTATTGGAATTGAAAGGCGTGGCGTATGTGGTGGTTTTGGGTGGTGGGGCGGGCTGGACAGCCTCGAAAGGAGGCCGTCCAGTGGTCGTAGCAGCCATGAGAGCTGCGCAGCTGTTGGCTTAAAACCCTAGGTCAGCCGTCAGATTTTGTAAAATTCATATTACTATTGACTAAAAAACAAAAAAAAAAAAAAACTAGTCATAACTAAAATGCAAAATCAAGTCAAATTTTTGAAAAATCTGATAAAAGAACTTGTTTTAGTGATGAATCTGGAAAAAAAAATCATCAATTGGTGTTACTAGATATTCGAATCCATCAAATGGATTCAGGAAAAAATCAAAGAAGAAATTGAGAATGAAACGGATGAAGAACTATTTAAGGAGACCTGAGTGAATATTTCAAAAGATAACGACGTGAAAATATCACATAAATTGGGGGTTTCAATTGTTGATAATTATGGATACTTGTTGGGTGAATTTAGTGTCTTAGATGATCTTAGCATATATATGTAATACTATGGTCCAAAAAAATGGGAGAAAAGGATCTGAAATAGCAATTCTGAAAGTTTTGAGGGTACAGGTTTTGATTTTACAAACTTTCAGGGGCTTTAGGTCCTTGTGATTAGTTTTTCGATATAATCTATGTTGTTATGTTACAACAATTGTTAAATTAATGTTTTACTTCTCAAGGAATGAATGTAACTTTCATTTTTAAAAATTAGTATGGTGTTAATGAAATGATTGAAATTATGTTTCTCCAATAATAAAAATAATAATTGTGTTTTTATTTGAGAAAAGGGTCTGAAATATACTGAACTTTGATCGAAATTGCAGTAACGATACCAAACTTTGGAAAGGACCTTTTACCTCCCTACACTATTTAATCGTGTATTTAAAAGGTATATATATGTCCACGTGGACATCATAAATATTGCATAATTATAAATAATAATGTGTCCACGTGGACACATATATACCTTTTAAATACACTATTAAATAGTACAGGAGGGTAAAAGGTCCTCCATAAAGTTTGGTATCGTAACAGTAATTTCGGCCAAAATTGGAGTATTTTTTAGACCCTTTCCCCTTTTTGTTTTGATAATTAGAATTTCTTCGATTTTAAGATATTTTTTATCACAATCTTATAAATAATTTGGGTACTCCTAAATCCGAAAGATTACCTTTTTCAGTTTTATTTTTTGTCATTTTCATTTGTAAAATATTGCTTTGAAACTTTTTTCTTGAAGTCAAAAATTTATTGAAAACAATTTTTTTTTTATGAGTAAGAGTAGAATCAGTATATATTCTTTTTCTTTCTTTTGCATTTCAGCAATAAAATTATAAGGAATATGCTATTTTTTTCCTTTTTTTTTCACCCTTAGTTTGTTTCTTATCACTATTTGTACAAAAAGTAAAAACTATTCATTCACAATTTAAATTAGACACTTCAACCTTAATAGTTCTTGTCAGTAAACTTATTTTCACTTGCGTTTAATTAAATTCGTCAAAAAAATATGGACAAAATCTAAATAAAAACCCAAAAAAGAAGAAGAGATTTTTGCTTAAATGAATCGACTTGCCTTAGGTCCAAGAAGACCGATTAGCCCAACAAGCATTTTTATTTGTTTCCTTTGCCCCCTACATAATCTTCTATTGCAACTTGTTTTTGTGTATATCGATTAGGTAAAAGATTATTAGGTAGCAGTGTGTTATTTTATTATCCTTCTATATAAAATATACATGTTGTTTTTGTTACTATCAGTTTTATTCTTATGCTTCTGTATTTCCTTTTTTGGATTGCTTTGAGATGTCTTTTTCTTGAATCGAGGATCTATTGAAAACTACCTCTAAATAAGAGTAAAGTCTGCATATCTACATTGGACATGTTGTTGTTAGCCATATTAGGTTTGAATTATGTACATTGAACATGTTGTAGTTGTTAGCTCATATTAGGTTTGATCCAAAAACTCAAATGGATTATAACAGTATGTTACAATGGATTCAAATTAAAGGTAAAGGTTTGAATTATGTACATTGAACATGTTGTAGTTGTTAGCTCATATTAGGTTTGATCCAAAAACTCAAATGGATTATAACAGTATGTTACAATGGATTCAAATTAAAGGTAAATACAACTAAAATATCCATATCATAAAGAGTACAATAATAATCTCCACGAAAGAGTGCAACTTATAAATTCACACTTTTAATAGTTTAGATAAGAAACTAAAAAAAATGATAGTTTAGGTGTGTTTTTGACACTTATCTCTATATATAATAACACACATATATATATAAAAAATAAAAAAAAGCTTTTTTGCTGTACAAGTTATAGAATTTTCTTGACATACCAAAAAATTCTAGGGAAGCAACGATGATATTCATAATTGTTATTAGTACTTTTGAGTCCTTTTACATAAATTTCTGACTTCGTTACTATGTTGATAAAAAATGTAGCAGGTAGATGTGTTGTTGTATAGGACAATAAGATACTCCATTTGTCTCCTTCATTTTTATTTTTGGTCCGTTAAAAAAAATGTAAATTTTTATATTCAAAATAATTTAACATATTTTAATTATTTTATTTTATTATGAATGATATGATTTTATAATTACATAAATATTTATAATTCTAAAAAATAATTCTTGTCCAACTTTATATATAATGAAACCTACTAGAGTACTATAACATTGAATAGTGACTATATGTAATAAATTAGAATACTCCTACCCTTAATAGAGTAAATTCCAATTAAATATATTGGACCTTGATATGTTTTTTGTTTTGTTTTTCAGTTAGGGTTCGGTATTCTTTTTAAAATTTAATTAATTTTGATTTGTATAGAAAAAATTATATACATTTTTAAAAATTATGACAAATAATTCGAGACTGAGACACCAAACATCAACTAAACTTACCTATTTTAAACCAAACATAAAAAATTAATTAGAAGGACGACCGACTTATCGGATCGAAAACAACCAAAAATGTCTTCCATAAATAACTTGATGGAGGTAGGTCAAATAAATAAATGCATGTCCATATAGCTATTGCTGCAATCTAAATAAATTCTTTTCTCAATAATTTTTAAAGTTATTCCAAAATTATTGATAGTTTATGTATCCAATTTCTTTCTCTTTTTTTTAGTTTAATTTTTAATATTTTCATTCTACATTTATTGACATAACTTGTTGTGATTTACTTGAATTAATAGTCGAGTTTATATAAGGAGAGAAATCGAGAACAACATCGATGAAGTGACATGTAGAGGCGAACTAAAAATTTTAAATTTATTAATTTTTAAATTTAGGACAAATAATTTATTGCATTGAATAAATTACTTATATATATTAAGTAAATTTCTTAACATAAACAGTGTATAATTATAAGAACTATGTCATACCATTAGTACATATAATTGACCTCCGCCTCTTCTATGGAATATTTTGCTTGTAAAATACGATGTGAATCCAAATCAATTCTCATGAAAGTGAGTATCAAATATTAAACGAGAACTAAAAGAAAAAAACTTTCAAAGTCCGAACTCTTTTTTAGCTATATATATAGAGATAGCGGAGTCATTCTTGTCCACAGCGTGTTAAGGCCGGTATCAATTAATTGAAAAATTATACTATTTATACCTCGTATGGGTAAGAACTGTTTTTATATATATTTACTACTTCTTCTATCCAACTTATATGTAATAAATAGTCCGGCATATATAGTTACATCAACTTTAATTTATTTCATATAAATTAAAAAACACGCATTCTCATATTATAACATACAATTAGACTAATTAAGGAAAGAAGGAAAAGGACATGCAAACAAAATAATGAAAATAATTAACACACTTAATTAACTAAATTCATGAATTAATTAAAGATAATTAGAGCCTAACAACATCTGGAATATCAACAGGATATCTATCAATGCAATCAGCCCATGGATTATGATCATCTACTGGAAGCTTGATTGTTCTATTACACTTCCAAACAGCACTATTACACTTAAATCCACTCCCAAATGCAATTTGCCAAATTCTGTCACCTGTCGAGACATAATATATAGTAAAATATTACGTGTTATACAAAATCATACTATATTTTTATTGTAACAGTTTAAATTTTTAAATGATATGATCATGTAATTCACCGTTACCTTTCTTCATTCTCCCCTTTGCTTCAATGTAACTCATCTCATACCATAGTGACGACGATGATGTGTTACCGAACCGGTAAAGCGCCATTCTCGAGGCCTCCACATGCTCCGCCGATAGTTGTAGGTTGTTTTGTAGCTCATCTATTACAGCCCTGTTGTAAAAATAAAGTAAAATCGTTGCAAGTACATGAATTTACTTTATTTGTATTTCATATGTTGATAATGTGTCAGTAAGTAAATAAAAATGTGTACTTATGACAACTTAAGTTTTTGTTTTTTGAGTCAGTCACATATTTCAACGTGGTCTATCTGAACAAACAAAGGTCCTAAATTCGATAAGATGGTCACACTTACATATTCAATCAAAATTTAACATAAGGATATATGAATGACATGAAAAAAGAGTCTAAAATTAACTTATGATACATGTATTAAATTAGGTACATTTTAATTAGATGAATTTGTGTACTTACCTAAGTAAGCGCTTTAGTTTTTCTATGCAAATCAAATAAGAAGAAATTACGAAAAAAAATACTTTATTTTCAATAAAATTTGAGTGATTTGAAGAAGTAAAGAAGAATATACCTTCCTCCAGCGTGTATGCAAAAATGTTCAAATGCTAATTTGAAATCCGGAATATACGGTTTCATCTTAGACTTAAATAATTTTCGGCATATGAGGGTAAGAAGGAAGAGAAGTTGTTCCGAAGCGGGTAGAACAAGTGGTCCAATTGTTGTAATATTAGATTTCAATGCTTCTCCTGCAACTTGCATGAGATCTATACACAAATTTATCCCCACTTTCCCTTCCGGGTCTTCTTGTTGTTGTACACAGCTAAAAGATTTATCATCTCCACCTTTGTGTGTTCTGACTATGTGTACTAGACGGTACTTAGCCCGACCCCGGTCTGATTTTCTGTTAGACAAAAGTATGGCTGCTCCTCCCATTCTGAATAGGCAATTCGTAAGTAACATCGATCTCTCCTTACCTAAATTGAAAAACAATAAATGATGAATCAGATTCAAGATTAAAACTTTATGACTATTACTGAATTCATTGACCATTTGAGTTGTTTGACTCAATATTTATACTTATTTAGTAAATTACTTGCGTCAAAACTTCTAGGTTCACAAGTTCAATATTTTCAAAAAAAAAATTGTGTTGAGTCAAATACTGCTACATAATTAAATAGGAAAACTACAACCCAAATAGCTTTGAGTCATCTAGTTTACAATAATGTATACTTTATACAAAATATACATGTATACGTATAATATACATACCTATACACATCATATATACAATTGAAGTATATAGGTAATGTATATTTCGGTCTTGTTGATAAACTAGATGACTGAAGAGTACGTTTACCTAAATAGCCATTTGGTGTGAGAATCTCAGTGCTAATAACCACAGCATTTGAATTAGGGTATTGTTGAAGTATATCACGAGCTAAATCAATGGATATTACCCCAGCACTACAGCCCATTCCAGATAAATTAAAACTCTTTATATTACTCCTCAATTTATACTTGTTTATAACCATAGCCGAAAGTGAAGGAGTTGGTGAAAAGAGGCTACAATTGACAACAAGTACATCAATGTCTTTAGGTTTTAGCCCCGTTTTCGCCAAAAGTGAATCCATAGCTGAAAATATAACTAGTTCAGCTTCTTCTCTAGCCAAATCCATAGTAGGAGTTGGTGGAATATAATGCATGGCGGGGGGTAACGCTGTTTCTTCACTAAGACCAGAACGTTCAAGGATTTTCATTTGAAAACGAACACTTTTAGGCTCAGAAGACAAAATCAGGTGTGCGTGTTCCATAAACGATGCAAATGGGATACGACATGTAATAGGAGGGCGAAAACACGCGTAATCTACTAAGTATATGGTTCTTGGACGTGACATTATGTAACATGTTGTTACATAACTTATGAGGAAGAATGAACAAACTAAGTTAATTGAAGTAAGGGAAAGTGAGTTGTAAAAATTGAGAAGGTCATTTGGATTTGATTGAAGAAATTGAATTAAAATTGTAGCCATAATTGGTACTAACAAAAATGTTAAAATGTTGTTCACTAGGTATTGGTAACATAATTTGACATACCTTAGCTTTATTGAATGAGAATTTTCAGGCATTTTTGGGATTATTTGGAAAAATGAAGAAAAAAATTGATATGTTTCACTACAAATAGTTAGAGGAATATATAGAGTGGAAATATAAAGACTACATAAAGAGTGAAGAATTTAATGGTATGGCCATTGGCAGATGGAATGATAATGATAACCAATTTTTGGTGGACATGGTCCTAATCTAGCTAACTTAGTACAAAGTGAGTTATGAGCATATATATACTTTTCAAAAATTGATTTTAAAACGTAGCGGAATATATTATATATGTTCGAATATTAATAAAACACATTATATCTAGCGGAATATATTATATATGTTCGAATATTAATAAAACACATTATATCTGTATATATAATGTCTCGCATATTAATAATGAAATACATTATATATGTGTTGATAGTGTATAATAAGTATATCCGCACATATATAAAATTTCTATAGTGAAATACACTATAGAGAAATACACTATGTTTAAGCGCATATCAATAACGAAATGCATTGTATTCACACTTTTAGAATATCCTTGTATACTATATCAAATACAGAAAATATTTAAAGCTATAAATGAAAATTAGGTGTAAAACGATAAATTCAGATGGGTCCCCCTGTTATAAATTAAAGGCTAGTATTGTCACTACAGCATGAAAAATAAATGAGCAATTATACATTAACAAGGACTATATGTGGACCAATAAGAAAAAAGAAAATTCATACTAATTTAATTACCAAAGTGTCCTTATACAAGAAATCAAGATCAACAGAGGCGGATCTAGAGCATAATGAATAAGTTTATTCGAATCTCGACAAAAAGTTACACAAATAAGACATTTTAAACTTAAATATTGAGCTTCATGAATATAAAATTAGAAAGTATTATATTTTTTTCGAATATCTATAGTAGAAGTCTCATTTTATATGTTAAAAAAATAGAAGTTACATCGAAACTTCACATAAAAAAAATACTCCATATGTTTTAACTATCAAACTTTTTAATTCCTTAACATAATTAAAATGAAGAAAATTTATATCCATACACTTGGATAATAAGTAGTTCTTGCTAATGGTTAAAGAAAAAAGGGAGGGGGGGGAGGGACGACGGGGTTAAACTTAGGATATTTATTTCTTACATTTCTTTTAAATTATTTCACGAAAAATAGTATTTTTTAAGTTGAGAATATATCAAAACATAAAATTTCTAAAATGGAAGTAAGTAGTTTCCATATATATACACTACTTTTTTTAGAGTCACTTATGAAAATTGAAAATATACTAAATATATTATTATTATTGCTAAACGTAACGAAAAATATTTGAATTAACTACTTGAAACTCGAAAAGGAAAATTACTGATAAGACTAATTATTATCCAATCAAACTTAAAAACATTGCATGTGTATTCTGCAGATTTAATTAAGACATTACTTAATTGCATGATAGCTGGCAATGTACGTAAGAAATGCTAAATTTAACCTATCGAGACTCTACTATTTTTGATAATATAGTTAACTTTAAAAAAATAAAATTGGCAGGGGCATAAGTTTAGATTTTTGTATCATTATATCCGAAAACTAGTTCTTTGATCTCACGCACTTGATTTTCCTTTTCTATTTTTCTTTCAATATTTGACCTATTTAGAAAAATAGTCGTGATTTCGAATCAATTTAGATTGTCGTTTGTGGCTCTGGTGACGGCTAGATCAACGCGTCATTGCTTCGTTCGATATGATGTCTTTGTTCTCATCTAAGAGTTAATGACTTTAATTTCTAAAAAACTTATGCTCCACTAAGTATTATAAGTTTAATTGATATATGATAAAATTAAAATCTGAAGACCAACTATTTGAAAGACAAAAAGTAAAAATCAATGAAAAGGTAAAACATGCCGTTGTATGATGATGACGACGAGATGTGCTGAATTAAGAGAGGAAATATATAAATTTATTTCTCAATTATAATAAATTTCTATAATTTATAAATATTGAGTACGAGTAAATTATATTCGCAAGAAGTTATACCTTCGTAGCCAACAAAACATCAACTACCTTTGCCAACTATTGAACGTACTCCTAACTTTCAAGTTCAAATGAATTATTATATCACAAATGTAAACAACAATAAATGAACAGCTTTCGATTTTTGTCTTGCAACTATTTTCAATATATATATAACAATTCAAGTTACGAGGGGGTAAGATTGCATTCTAAGAGGATGAGGGCTGATCGATTTTCGGGTGTACTCATATTGAAAATGCATGATTGAATATTTTAGTTTGACTTCGTTGATACAGCTACAGTAGGTCTGTAGATGGACATGATATATTGTATATTGAGTGGAGTCAAATCATACACTAAAGCTTTAAAAAAAAAAAATTTACCTACATTTGCATGGCTTTTAATTTGAAAATCACATTTTACTTGGGTTACACAATTGAATAAAATTTAATCCAAAGATGGTAGTTTTTGTTTGGTGATGACCTCCTTTTAATCATACTCATTGGAAGCTACTCGACAATCAACTAAAATATCGATTAAAATATAGTAATCATATTTAAGAGGCAGACCGATTGAGTATTTGAATTTTATGAATTTTATGTACTACACAATTAATTAACTATTCGAGTTGATGACTTTGAAGTTTAATAAATTTCTTAATACAAACATATATACCGGGTTTGAGCTATAACTTCTTTTGTGAATGTGCCCTAGTAAGAAAATCTATAACTCTATCTAAATTAATTTATATGACATTATTTGATTGAAAATGAAGCTTATTAGAAAAAATAAAAGAACACTACATAATATAGAGAAAATCCCTATATAATCTTGTGGTCATAAATAAGTTAGGTAGAATGTTCTTACCAGTAAAAAATGAATGTTAGAATAAAATAGATTCTTAATATTGAAAGATGTCAATCTTTTTTTCCATAAAAAAATGAGAAAAGAATATTACAAATGAAGAAACGAAAAGAGATCATAACAAAAAGGGTAAAATTTTATCTTTACCCGATATTTCTAATACATCATAATTAAGTCATAAATAATTAAGATGAGTATATGTAGCATTGAAGCCCCAATTAAATCTGGATCGCGCACTGTAGTAGGCTCCATTTGGAGTGGCGCTCCCAATAGGATTTTCTCCATACCCAAGGCCCAATAGGATTTTCTCCATACCCAAGGCTCAAATCTGAGACTTCTGATTAAGCGTGAATCAGTCACATCGCTGCATCAAAATCTATTTAATGGTCCTATATTAAAAGGCATGAAGCATATCTTCCTAGTTTCAAATTAGGTTTAACTTCAAGTTGTTGGATTAAACTCTTTCTACTTTTGTCATAGTAGTACTCCAAATAAGGCCTTCTACATACTTCTTTTAAGTATACTTAGTTAAGACTTTTACGTAGTAGTTCAATGTTCATTATATCCAAAGTATTTATCAATCAATGTTTATTTACTTTTATATCCATCAAAGTATTTATTCTTTCTAGCTTTTGTAGTTTTTATAGCTAATTTTTTTATTAAAAAAAAAATTCTCTACTTATATTTCTTTTTCTTCCCTTGTTTTTTCTTTATTTTTCTCCAACCCACACTTAATTTTGGCTCCTTTCTTTCTATTCTTTTATATTTATCCTTTATATCAATAAAAAAAAAATAACTGAAATAATATATATATATATAACAAAATAAAAAATGAAAAGGACAGCAGTCACGTCACATATGTTGTGTTGCATCGATCACTTCATGAATATTTACGTTTGAATCATATACGTACTGCTTTGGTCAATAATAGTGGGCATTCCGGTAATTTTCTTTGTCACGTGTGAGTAATTTAGTATTCCTAATTAATAAGTATTACGATCAACAAGGACTTTGATGGGATGGTAAGTATGCATTCATCATTAGCCAGAGGTCTCAGATTTGAGTCCCCCGAATACGAAGTCGCCTTTGTTATAGAGCACTTTACACCCCAATATAGGTACATAACACAGGATGGAAAAACAAAAAAAATAAGTTTATGAGCAAATTATGATAATTACTTTGTTATTGATGGGAAGTTCTTCTCCAAAAGACCAAACCAAACTATAGTTTAGTCAAAACAACTTGATAATATTTTATTAGTCAACTAATGTTATGTCATATACTAAAACAGGCAAGACTTGAAGAGTGTGGGCGTTGGCCGTTGGCTACCAATCTACCCTTCACTTATTTCTATGATGAAATGATCCTTTTTGCCTTATAAAATGTCTCCTATAATCATCTCACTATCCATATGTTCCCGAGCAGTGACATTCTTGAATAAAGTCTATCCGAACTGAAATAGCACTTCTCAGATCAGACTATACCTCTCCAGCTACTAATCAATATTAAAACTTTCATAATCTTTAAGACAAATATGCCTCAGGCTCAGAGATCAGTTAAACTCAAGTGTGCAAAACTTGGGTACCAATATGTTGTGAATCACTTCTTGACATGTCTATTGTTGCCCATAATGGCTATGGTTTTTGTTCAAGCTATTCAACTAGGCCCTGAGGAAATTTCCAATCTTTGGAACTCCATACAGTTTGATTACACCAAAACTGTCTGTTCATCTTTCGTTGTCATCCTCGTGTCCATTTTATACTTCATGTCAAGGCCTCGAGGGGTTTACCTAGTCGATTATGCATGTTACAAGCCACCTCTGTCATTGCGCGTCCCCTTTTCAATCTTCATGGAGCATTCAAGAATCATACTTAGTTCAGAGCCAAAGAGTGTTGAATTCCAACTGAAGATTCTTGAGAGGTCTGGTTTAGGAGAAGACACATGTTTGCCACCAGCAATTCATTGTATCCCTCCTGCACCTAGCTTGGACACTGCAAGAGAAGAAGCTGAAATGGTAATATTTTCAGTCATGGATTCTCTCTTCAAGAAAACAGAGGTAAAGCCTAAAGATATCGACTTTCTTATAGTGAACTGTAGCCTTTTTTCGCCAACGCCATCTTTATCAGCAATGGTGGTTAATAAGTACAAAATGAGAGACAACATCAAGAGCTATAATCTTTCAGGAATGGGGTGTAGTGCTGGATTGATCTCCATTGATTTAGCTCGTGATCTTCTCCAAGTTCATCCCAAATCGATTGCTGTGGTTGTCAGCACAGAAATCATCACGCCGAATTACTACAGAGGCAAAGATAGATCAATGCTCCTACCAAATTGTCTGTTCAGAATGGGAGGTGCAGCCATACTTTTATCAAACAAGTGGTGGGCAGATCAACGGCGAGCCAAGTACAAGTTGCTGCATACAGTGAGAACACACAAAGGATCTAACGACAAATCTTATAATTGTGTATTTGAAACTGAGGATTCAGAAGGTAAAACAGGAATTTCCTTGTCAAAAGATCTAATGGCCATAGCAGGGGAGGCATTGAAGTCTAATATAACATCACTTGGACCACTTGTTCTTCCTCCATCAGAACAACTTCTGTTTCTCTTGTCACTCATTGGCCGAAAGGTCTTTAACTCAAAACTGAAACCATATATTCCGGACTTCAAACAAGCGTTTGAACATTTCTGCATTCATGCTGGTGGAAGAGCGGTGATTGATGAACTGCAGAAGAACTTGCAGCTGTCTGCAGAACATGTTGAGGCATCGAGAATGACTCTGCACCGGTTTGGGAACACGTCTTCTTCATCATTATGGTATGAACTGAGTTATATTGAAGCTAAGGGAAGGATGAAGAAAGGTGACACAATTTGGCAGATTGCATTTGGGAGTGGATTCAAGTGTAACAGTGCTGTTTGGAAGTGTAACAAGACAATAAAAACTCCAAGTGATGGACCTTGGTCTGATTGTATCCATAAGTACCCAGTTTATATCCCAGAAATAGTAAAGCTCTAGGAGAATATAATCAACAATAGCAGAGAAGAATATTTGTGGTTAAATCTGTTTTTGTTCTTACCTCTTGTAAGCTATATGGAACTTATATGCCAATGCAATTCATTGAGCCCATTCAGTTGTGAAACATGCATATGACAATCTATAGTCAGCACGACGATACTACCACAATAACAACTCATTAGCTTATAATTGAATAGAAAGATGTGAATGATATGAATGTTATCAAAGATTTGTTCTTAAGCCCAAGGTCCAATCGGAAAATTTTGGTTTCATAGCATATTTGTTTCATAAAATTGAGAGTTACATTTCTAAAAGGGGAGAAAACATCACATTACATTTCACTTCAAGTGCTGTCACTATATATATATATAGCACTCAACGTCTAGGAGGACCACGATTGTCATAGGAACCCCAACCACCGCCACTGTATGGATCACCATATGCTCCACCGGGATATCTCATCTCAGGGCTTCCATTCATCATGCCATAGGCTCCTACACCTAGATGAAATAGAGAAAATATAAACTAAGTTGTTTCCACGGCTCAAAAGTTTACATCATAAAATCAGATAAGAAAGGAGATAGAGAACTTACCAAGGCCTCGTCCAACTTTATCTGCTCGCAGCTTTTCAATTTCACGAGCCATTGAAATGAGATTCTTCTCCATAGATTGATTTTGTTCCACCAGTTCTGTATTAGCTTTCTTCTCATATTCAAATTGCCTCCTACAATTTCATCATCAAATTGAATAGTCAAAAAGAGAAGTTATCACAAGTTGGCCATCACATACATTATAACAAATGAGGCTTTTGACACCGGAGGACCATTATAACAAAGTATTTCATGTTTATTCATCTTTTCTTAGGGGGGGGGGAAGTTTTAACTTCATACCTTGCTTCCGCCAATTCTTTCTGCAATTTAGCAATATCAGTCTTCATAGCTGATAGTTGCTTATTCTCAGTTTGTAGTCGATTAGTATCATTAGTAAGAGTTTGAACTTGGGCAGATAGCTCTTTCTGTAAAGAAATTAGCTTCTGAGATTCAGCTCTCAATTGGATTACCTCTAACCTCAGAGGCTCCGTAGATCGAAGATCAGCCTCTAACTTCATTCCTCTTTCAATATACTCTCGTAACTGTGCCTCATTGTCAGCACGCATTTTGGGAATGACCTGACTTAATCTATGTATATCATCTTTTACAGCAGATAATTCCCTTTCAAGCATGACATTCTCATCAATCACCTGTCTGTTTTCAGCAATAAATCTCTGCATGTCCCTATGCTGGAGCTCTAGTTCCTCCTCAAGGACTGATGGATGAGGAGGGAGGGGTCCTGGTCCTCGCTGCATAATAACCCGTGGTGGTGGCCCATCACGGAATCCTCTGAAGTTGTCAGGTTGACGAGGCATACGATTTCTACCGGCCATAACTACAACGAATCAACAAAGAAAATAAATTAAGTTCGTAAAAAGTTGAGAGAAAGAGAACTCATAGGAAAAAACACCCTAACAGTAAAGGAGTGATAAAGCATAGACTTACTAACACTATACATGACAAGAAAAATTGATTTATGCCCAGTAAATCCATAACAGATGCCTTCCTTTTACTAAAAATAATGATGAAAAGCTATAGGAAGCAAAGAACATCTATACATAATAATTTAGTGACTCAGAGAGGTATACAATAGTGTCAAGAAGAGTCTTTTGGTGGCAATAGAGAAGAAAGGAATCCATATCGAATATAAATGTCATAAGACATATGCAAGAAGCAGATTGTCACAAGTGTGAAAAAAGTAATAGGGAATACAATGGAGTTCCTCATAACTGTGGGTTCAGACCGAATATTCTATTAAACCTGTACTTCTTTACCTTACAAATGAATGAGCTACCAAACAATAGAGAATAAGGTCTCATGGTGTATATTATTTGTGGATAATATTGTGTTGGTTCACAAGATTAGTCAGTGTGTCAACTAAAAGCTTGAATTATGTAACACAATGTAAAAAATAATGGTTTTCTGATAAACAGAAGTGAAACAGAACATATGTACTGCAAATCTAACTAGCGTAAGAAGAGAAAGATTGAGGAGAGATTAGACGGATTCAAATGCCTAAATGAAGAAAATTCAAATATCTAGATTCAATCAGGAGGATGACATGAGAGAAGAAGATGTAACACATAAACAAAATAAGAATGGTTGAAATGGAGTACTACAGGAATGTTGCACTATAGAGAATGACTACCTACCTAGGTGAAAGGCAAATTCAATAGAACGGTTGTAAGACCAACAGTGTCATACAACAATGAACATAGGGCCTTTAAGGTCCAGCATATCCATAACACAAGTGTCGCACAAATAGATATGTTAAGATGGATCTGAAGTCAATCAATTATCACATCTAAAAGAAGGTACAACCAGCACATATAGAAGAAAAAAATGAGAGGGGGTACATGGAAAATCACAAGTAGATAGGTCCATAGTTTTGTCCTGCATGGACCTTTGAAGGCACCGGTTCGTGAACTCATGGTCTCTCCGTAAAATTAGATATTTTATGCATATAATTTCTAAAAAACTTTCTAAGGTAGACAAGAATACTGCAACTTAGTATCTCAAACCGCCTCATGTATTTGTCCTTACGTCGTAATGGACAACAAACAGCAAGTGCTGCAGATTAAAGCAGTTCAGTCATCAAGTATAGGAATCTTGAGGTACTGTGACATGGAGTAGAGTCAAGGTCCCTTAAAAGAAAGCCATTCATTTAGATGCCACCCTCTGTAATTATGTCAACAACCACTTAATTATTTGTCGCTACACAAACCGACACACATGATTCTTAAGAAATGCCAGATTTTCATAAGACATGACTGGAGAACTACTTATAGAATTTGCCTCATAAACATTGACCTTTGATCAAAAGGCAAGGGTGCGAGGCAAAGACCAGCATTTCAACCATTCTGACAAAACAATAGCGGTGTTATAATTAAACAGAACTCACTGAACTACTACCTAGATTCCTAATTTCTAGTATCAATTATTCATCCACTAAAATCCATTATCCACCACAGTTCACTATACTATTTTTCTTTCTGTCTAGCACATGCACGTGCACGAGTAGAGAGAGAGACTTAAATGTTTTTATATTCTGAGAAACAACCTCTCTACCTTCACAAGGAAGAGGTAAGGTTGTGTACACACTACGCTCCCCAAACCTCACTTGTGGGATTACCCTGGGTATTATGTTGTTGTTGTTGTTGAAGATTTTGATAGAACCTTAAGTTGTATACTTCTCGCTGGTAAAATGAATCAGTGGGAATTACACAGATCCAGAGCCTAGACAACAATTTTGCATGCGATATGATTTTGAAAACTAAATCGAACTCTATTTCTGGATATTTAGAGAAAAAACTTTCACATAGTCCAAGCATGTAATTACTAGGAGTTATACTCAAATGAATGGATTCCAACCAAGGAATGAGCTAATATGCAGTTCAAGTCTACACCTTTTTTACTATTTTGCTAATTAGAATAAGATAAGACTCTGGTAATACTCCGCCGTATATTTCATACAGGAAAACGCAAAAACTTCGTATTACCAAATCCCTACACAAGCACAGATGCTAATCAAGTTCCTCAGACAACTAATTCTACAAATTTGCAAGCAAATTTTGCCACTCTCATACTCAGTGAAATTAACTAATTAATCGAACATATTAGTTTCAATCGTAACAAAAAACAAATTAGTTCGTGTTCATGAGTCCTTCCACACAAAAGAAAAGCTTAATTATACTAGTAAATTCCTAAACTTCATCACATCTACAAAAACTAAGTTATAATTCTAAAAATATGTATAGAACAAACCGATAATCTCATTATCCGCCGCCACAACCACCACCAGCAAAAAAAATAAAAAATCCGGCACGCGATGTAAAAGAGGTAAATATATATGCAGAATTTCAATACAAAAAGTAAAACAGATTATAAAATTCAATCTGACGGAGAGAGAAATTACCGGTAACTAAGAGATACAGCTACTTCTTCGACGACGATGAAGCTACGGTGGAGAACGGCGAAGATACACAAGCTAAAACGACACTATGTGCCGTAAAAAGTGCCTCTTTAATTTTGGACTTTGTTAATGGGCCGAACGAATAATAATTACCGGGTTACATGCACGACCCATTCATTTTGGGACTCTTATTTAACGTATAGTCAAAGTGTATATACTTTTATAAGTTTAGTCACTTCATAATCAACTTCTAATATCTAGCGGAATTTGCAAAAATTGGGCATATTGTTTTCTGAAATCAAGTTTTTAGATATTTTTATTGAAAATTTAGAACTCATTTCCACGTCACTAATGCTGGAGTTATCGAAGCCAAGGTTGTCTGAGGCTAGTAATGGAAATTTACTTCAAATATTTTTTATTACTTTCGTTGAATTGTTTAGTGTAGGAAGGAAGATAAAAGAAAACATATAAAAATATTGGAGCATGTTAGTGTGAAGGAGCTCTCAAGAAATAAAATGGAAGAATAAAAGAGTAACATTAACAACTCGTGTTGGGAATCCATGGTCCCAATAGTGTAAAATAGAAATAGTATAAGGTCTCTATCCCTTGCATTATTTGTTTTCCTAACTTTTTAGATATTTTGGTATGATTTACCTACTAATTTGTACGTACAACATGTTTGTTGCAAGATAGTAATTTTTTTTAGCTCATGAAAGAACATCATAGTCTACAATGAACACGTGAGAAAAAGTATTTTTAAACATTTCTCTATTAAGTTTTCACTTTCCCCTATTTTATTTCCTTTAGTAACTAACTATAGTAGATGAACCATAGAAATAACTATTGACCATAAAAGTACTAGTCCACCCATAAAAGATTCACATTTTCTTCTAAACAATATTAAACTAGGATTTAGATCGTGATATAAAAGGTTCATTTGATATATGTCAAGATTGTCGTAACTTAATCAGAAGATTGATAAAAATTAGATACATATAATCTTAACTTAATAATGTGTCAGATACATGTGTAAATCTCCAATACATGCATGTATATATTTTGTCAAATATATACACTTAATCATATACATACAGTCATACACTAATAAAAACTGAATACATATAATTTAACTCAACAATGAGTCAAATACATCAATAATGTGTCATATACATTAATAATGTGTCAGACACATGCGTAAATCTCCGCTTATTATTTCCACTAACAACTACTTTTTTTAGAGCAACAATAAGCCTCGAAGTAAGAGAAACAACAAACAAACTAATATTGGATTTTTTCAATTACGTTCACGGCTGATCCGACATCTAACCACGATGATGTTTGTTTCACCTTTTGATTTGTTGTTGTGAGCAACAGTGTTGTGTGGTTGTGACTTACCGTTAACATCACCGGAGTCGAAGGGAAGAATGAGCTAGCGATGGTGATTCTCCGTCGGAGACAGGAGTGCTAAGTGGTGGATGACGGTGGGGGATTGGTTAATCCAGGATTCATCGAAGAAGAAACAAAGGAGAGGGCGAAGAGAGAGTGAATTTGAGAGAATTTAGGGAGAGAGTGAGTTGATTTGGAGTGAATGCATAAATTATGGAGAGAATAAAGTGGACAGATAATTAAGGGCTTTATTTTAGGCTAATTTTTAAAAAATATGTATCTTAATGTATCTAACTTAAAATATAGTACAAAATTCCTAATTAATAAAAATATATGTAATTATTTGAAAGTATAGATAGAATTAGTATAAACGATATGACTGTTTGTTTGACAAGGTAGTTTTTTATTAGGGAAACTTATATAAATCTCACTAGTTTAGGAGTTAATTACTTAGATACACTCTAGTTTGCAATATTACGTCTTACCATATTTTGGTGCCTCTAGATCAGTGTATCTTGGATACATAGGGTCAAATTTATGTGTAATTTGTTCTAGATACATTGTATCCTAGTGGATTCACATGTATATGATATACATAGCGAATTTCGCTCACCTCTCTCCCATCTCACTCGTCCCTCTCCCATACATCTAGTATCCCATATACATTTGAATCACACTCGCCTCCCTCCCCTATCTCGCTTGCCTCTCTCCCTATTTTTGTGTATCTGGTAGTAAAAATACAAATATCTTAGTGTAAGATATGTACGAACTCTTAATTAGTGATAAAATATGTAATATTTTGAAAGTATAAGTAATAACAGTATATATAATAGTGAAGTATGTCTAATTACGTAGTTTTTCTTTTTTTATTATAAAATATAAGAGAATATAATTTGGGCTTTTATCCAAAAACATTCTGGGCTTATCTAATTTCCAATATGGGTTTAAGTACTTTTTGAGTCATCCAGATAGCAACATATGTGAAGCCCATCATGTGCATCACAAGAAAACATACACTAATTATGGTCCCAAAGGGACCACATTTTTCTAGGAATTTCTCAAAATGGGCCCACATTGTCTGGACTCATTTCCAGCATGGGTAACTAGGCCCATTAATGTAACATGAGCTCTTGGATTTTATTTTTTAAAATAAAATAAAATATTGTAATAAAAATAATAATTGGGAAAAAATAAATCTATGATGGTAACTTATCAATTGCACTTTTTAGGGGCTACATGGTCTATAAATTTTTATATTTCTAAGATATTAATGTATGAGTTGTACTTGTTCTTACATTCCACAGATTTTTTTGAAAAAAATCAAAAATATTGTACCTATAAGTATCTTAATATAGATCCTCTCTGATATTTTTGTTCTAATAAAAGATATTTTTTCATTCTAAAAAGTATGACAACAATAACAACAAGCACAATGTAGTCTTACTTGGTGGGTTTGGTGAGAGAAGAGTGTACGCAGATAGATCCTCGACTCAAGGAAAGGAAAGGAAAGTAATTCAAAGCAACTATAGAAAAATAAAATGTGAAAATAAAGAAATCATGACACATAGTGTGACAAGCATTATATATAACCAGTGGCGTAACCAGAAATTTCATGAAGGGTGTCCAAGAATTGTACACGAGTACATTTTTTCTTTTGGATGAATGAGTGCACTAGAAATTTTAAAATTAAACTACGTAGTATACATAAAAAAATTTGAAAGAAAGTACGTGATATACATGAAAAAATTTGAATGAGAGCACTAGAAATTTTAAATATACATGAAAAAATTGAAAAAAAAAAGGCTTACAGCTACTACTAGTGAGATTTGAACTCACAAACGCTTAAAGACTTTGCTCTTTCAAGGCACCTTAAATCACTAGGCTACAACACCTTGTTATGTTAAGAGTGTCTAGAATACGTTATTTAACCACTTTGTATATCATTTTACTTGTATATACGATATAATTTTCTGACGAAGGGTATCCCATTGGACACCCTAAAGACTAGGTAGCTACGTCCCTGTATATAACATTCCGAAGTAAAGAACAATAACAACAACTAAATAGTACGACAACCGAGAGATATAGAGAGTATGACAATATTGTTACTATTATGAGAAACTTATCCCATTATCATTTGAGTCTTTAATCTTATCCCATTATGATCTATTCATGAGAACAATTGTAATCGAATTAATTTGTTCCTAACTCTTTTTTTTTTACTTCGATCGTAGCTAGGCATTGCATGTGTTTGCCTTATCCATTTTTCACTTTGACAAACAATTAATTAAAGAAAGTAAACATTATATGTATGTGACGTTCATGACGGAAAGCAAACCTAATACACATTATATTTTAGGAAATCTCATATCAAAATGAAAAAAGAAAGTTAGGTACCTCATGAGGATCAAATTCATAATACAGGCTAAATTCAAAATGGATAATATCTTAACAGTCAAACCAAAACCGTGCATGTGAGAATTCTATAGCATCGCAATAACAATTTTTAAAAAAAGTCATTATCAAAGCCGTGACACTTGACATGCTTTTCTATAATAGATTTACAACTTTATATATATTTAGAGGGACAAATTTACACATCACACTTATCCACTTTCATGTTCTTTTTTTTTCTCCAAACCATTATATTATTTTAATTTCATATTTAATTTGTTAATGATATGAATTTTAGACATAATTCAACCTTAAAAGTTGACTTGTGAGTAAAGTTTAGTCCAAAATCATATAAAGAATACAAATTATTCTTTATCCTACCGATGTAGAACTCAATATTAAACAAAATAAGGCACGAGAGATAAAATGTGTGTTTGACACGTCGAAAATCATTCATATTTATTTTTTCCCAACATTGTTTGATTTTATCATTTAATCTCAAATTATTTAATGGAAGAAGACACAACGGATAACGTATTTGATGTGATTGAAGTTACTTTCCATGAAAAGTCAATTTCTTATATGACTAATCGATTTTATGTTTGCATTTCCCAATATTGTTTTGTGTTTTAATTCGTATTAAATTGAAGAAAACACAATATATAAATATAATTTGGCGTGATGAAAGTAATTTTTTTTGAAATGTTTCTTTTACAAAAGTCATTTTCTTGTGTAACGATCGATCGATTTCATGTTTTATTTTCCAAGCATGATTATCTTATAATGTAATATATCAAATTGGTGACATACATAGACAAATATAGAAGAGGACATAACAGTCGATTCACCATCATCTTTTATTCCCCTATGGTAACCTAATTATACGTTGTTTCATTTTTATCCTGTATTTATATTGTTTGTCCATTTCAAACTGATTATTTTTATCGACTCAAATTTTATTTTTTGAGTTGTGACTTTATGTAACGTTGATTTCTGAGATGTATGATCACTCAATTAATAATTAAAATTTTAGAAATATTTTTTTTTATTGAAGAAAATTAGAAGCAAGAAATTCTTTCGGAAAGAGTTTCCTTGATCAATATTACTATCCTATACTACCCTATTTTTTCATTTTATTATTACCTGTTATTTCATTTGGCTCGGTTATCATATTGTCACTATAGTAAAAGCAATTTTTAGTGGCAATAAATATACACATTAATAAAGAGAGATATTTGTTTTTTATCATCATTAGTTAATTGTCATTGATTCATTATCGCTATAAGCTTTAGAGATGTTTACAAAGAAAATCAATTGTCGCTAAAAATGCATATTTAGCGGTAATTAAGTTATTGTCATTAAAAATCATTTTTGATATAATGTGTTTGTTGTTAAAATATTATTTCTTTCTCAATTATTTATTACTTGTCTTCTTTACTACTATATTATCTTTTTATACTGATTTTGATAAGCTTAGCTTAAGTTGATATTCCATCAAAAACAATTTTTCTATCTTCACAAAATAGAAATAAAATTGCATTGACAATACCTTTTCCGGACTTTACTTATCAAACTACACTAATATGTTGCCGTTACACAATAGACATGTTCCCTAAAAATTTAAGTAGCACAATCGATTGTTCATCTAAAATTTCACCTTGTTAATAAGATTTCGATTCTCATAAATTTACTAGGTGGTGGGGCCCAAGGAAGAGAAGATAAGGGTCATATGGATGTGTGAAGGAAATTAAAAGTACAAAAATTAAGATGACATTTCCTTTAGCTTTGCAAATTGAATGAGAGACAATGGCTGCTTCTACATCCATTTCTCTCTCCTTCCTTGTAATTAACCCTAAATCACCTCTTTTTCCTCCACAAAATCTATCAATTTCACAAATTTCACCCTCTAGAAACCTCCATCCTCACAAAATTCACCGCCCAAATCTACCAATTCCATCCAAAATAATCCCAAATCGGAGAATCTCCGCTATTTCAGAGTTATCAGAAGTGAATCTCGATGAAACTGCCGATCAAATTGTTTCATCCACCGGTGGCGACGGAGTTTCCACCGTCATTCAATCGCTTTTGGTCATTGCTTTCGTCGGATTATCCATTCTAACCGTCGGAGTAATCTACATTGCTGTTACGGATTTTTTGCAGAAGAGAGAGAAGGAGAAATTCGAGAAAGAAGAAGCGGCGAAGAAGAAGAAGGGCGGCCGGAAGGGGAAAATTGTAGCGAGAGCTAGAGGTGGACCTCGAGGATTCGGGCAGAAGGTTGAGGAAGCTGAAGATGATTAGGAATGACAATGAGGCGGGCTCGGAGAGGTTATGGTGCGGGTTTAGTTTGAACCCCAAACCCGCACAAACTTCAACCTGCCCGGCTCAATTTTTCTTTGTTAGATTGTAATTTGTATTTTTTTTACACTACTACTAAGTAGTAAAATTTATTGGTGAAATAAAAAGAAAAGTTACTGCATTGTATTGGGTCTACTTTTGATTACTACATAATACATATAGAGTATATGTACAATCTTTTGAGTTGATAATATTTACGTGTATTTTCTATTCATATTCATAATAAATAGAGCACAAAGAGAAAGACTATAGGTTACCATTTAAAATAATAATAATAATAATAATAATATATTACTTCCTTCAATTCAATTTATATAGGGAGTTTAATTGAATATATGGTTCTTGATTTAAAGTGTATGAATAAGGTAGTTAATTATGATATGTTATTTAGTTCGTTTTCTACTTGACGAAATCATTGTTACTATGTTTCATATTATTTAGGCTTTGTTTATTTGACAAATTAAATGTGTAGTTTATTAAACTAGTCTTATTAATGATATTTTGATAATAAGTGTAGTATGAAAAGATGTTTTGATAATAAGTTTAGTATGAAAAGATGTTTTGATAATAAGTGTAGTATGAAAAGGAGCAATAACATTCTCTTGATTTACTAAAATAAATAAGAAGGGGTGTAAACAATTACCTATGGTTATAAACCCAAAACAATTTTCCTTCACAAACATGAGTGGTAGTGTAATAGTGGTACTACTTCACTTTTAATTAGAAGTCTCGAGTTTAAGTCTTGAATATGAAAAACTTTTGCTGAAAGTGTCACCCCAACACGGTTATGCAATGGGCGATATGAATTTACGAGAAATTTTAATGCCGACATTAAACATCTGTCACTTCCATTGCCTCTCTCCTTTCTGTGTGCTCTCTTCCGTTCGTCTCTGCTTTCTCTCTCAATCTCACTTGCCTCTTTCTTTCTAACATGTACATTGAATCGTAATTAAGTAAAATATAGTTATTTCACCTGATTATATTTCTAGTATTAGCTATTTTTGAAAATTTCTTTTTTTTACCCTGATCATATGCATGACACGTTGCCACGTCCCTTTTTTTCCCCTCACTTTGATAAACAATTAGAGAGCATAAACATCATAGAGAAAGTGCATGTAAGAATACTACTCCCTCCGTCCTCAATTGTTTGGCAGATATACTAAAAATAGATGTCTAAGATTAATTGTCAATTTAAACAATCAAAAAATAATTAGTCACTTTTTTCCAATCCTGCCCTTAATGATTGTGTAGTTCAATTGAAAAGTTATGTGGACTTTTGATATTCTTGATATAGTAGAGTTATATTAGTCAAATTACACCTTGTATACCCTGACAAACAATTGTGGATGGAGGGAGTACAAGTTAAGAACAATAAAGTTGTCAGTATCATAACCGTGACACTTTGACATGCCTGTCTATGATCGATTTACTTCTTTTTTTAATTTGGAGTTCGATAATTGAGATTCGATTAAATTCGTATTTATATATTGTTGAGCTCATTTTCAAGAATAATGCTTTTAATAAGATTACATTTTCAAAACTTCAGAATCAAGACATCTAATTAAGAACAAAAAAAAAATCTCAACCCTCACATCTATGATAATCCCCTCGGAGATTATTTTTTTCCCTTAATGCAAGTATTAAGAATTATAATTATATAATTCCACATCATATTTATCCACTTTCAGATTCGTTTTTTTCCTTTATCTAAACATTATTTTATCTTTTAATTCCTTAATAAATTGAAGAAGACACAACAGATAAATATGCGCCTGACATGATGGAAATTATTTTCACGATTTTTCTTCAACAAAAAGTGTTTTCTGGTGTGACTTATGGGTTTCATTTTGTTTTTTCTCAAAATTATTTCATCTTTTAATTTTCATATTTATTATAATTAAATGAAAAAAAATAATTTTGAATTTGACTCAATTTTAAAAGCTAACTTCTGAGAAGAAGATTATTCAAATAATTCTCTATATCTCAATTCTCAACAATGCGGGACTCAACATTTTTACTCATTTATACTACTTCGAATGAAAAATATATAATAACAATGTATACTACTTCCTTTTATTTAGATTTTAAAATTTATGAGTTATATAATTATGATATGTTATTTATTTGATTTTTTATGCTACGAAATCAAAATTACTATAAATAATTAGTTAATTACCAATGATTATAAACCACCTTTTATGTAACTGTTGAAACTAGCAACATCATCAAAACTTCAAAAGGCAATTATTAATTATTATTTTTAAAAAACAATAATTGTATTATCACTTTCCCTTTTTAAGTTTATAGACCAAATATTTAGGGGCAGAGGGGGGCAAAAAAGTAGAAGGGGACCGCAACAAAGTGTTTTTCAACTATATAATATAATTTCATTTTATAATAAAAGGTATTTTAAAACAAATGGAAAATTATATTAGTAAAAAAATTATTTGGCTTTTCAAAATTTAATAGAGTCACAAATATAACGTGAAACAAAATGAAGTTTCAATTTGTAAATTCCAGAATACAATTATGAAAAACAATAGACTTAACAATTAGTACTTTTTATATAATTTTTAAAGTATGTACTATTATATCCAAATTTAAAAAATCAATATATGAAATATGAAATATGAAAAATATTAAATATCTAATTACCTTCTTCTCAAAATATACATTCCTCTTAAAATATCTACACTTGTACTTCAAATATCATCATCTTAGAGAGCATATAACTCAAAGCATACCACCACCAAAATAATGTAGTTATAAGTATATATCTCTCCATTTTTAATCAGAGCTAAGAAGTTTTGGATTCATGTCATAAAATAAATAAACTCCTACTAATAAAATATTTTTCCTTTAAATGAGTCTTGCACATTGTAAATTCAAATTAGTCGAGCAGACTTTACAAAAATAGCCAGTCAAGTATATAGTTTGCTTTTTTCTATCTGTTATACATAACTTATACTCCTTTCATATCACTTTATGTGACACAAATCGTATTTCGAGATTCAAATAAATTTTCTTTAACACTATATTTTTTAAAATATCTTGAATTATGAATTATTGTGACCTGTACTACTTTTACTTAGCTTTTAAATATGTAAATTTTATTTCAAAAAACTCGCAGATTCCATGCCTGAGTATCACTTTCGAAATTCGAATGATCCATATATACCAAAGAGTGTATATTAATTATACACGATCATTCACATATTATATGTACTCATAGACTATTTTTAGTTTAATCAGTTAAATGAACACCTCCTTAGATTGCTTTATCTAAATTTCAAATACTAGATATTTTGAAGAAAAAAAAACTCAATGCAAGACAATCTAACAAAAGTGTCACCTTCAAACTCTTGAGAGAATAGATATGGACATTAGGATAGAGAAATTGGATCAAATTTTCAACTAATTCTCATCCTCAACACAAGTGGGACCCTTTGAAATCCATTTGACTACAACTTCATCCAATCAAAAACAAGTATCAAGGATGATGTTTACAAATTAGCCAATTAAAATACAGATAAGGCCTTATTGTAGGCCCATAAGTATAGACTCCCATTTCTTGTAGAAAATACCAAAAACAAAAAAAATTAAAAGTTTTGTCCCCACAATTTTATTTTTATTATAAAATAAGAACTTTATAATTTGCTGTAAAAGTGCATTTTGTGGGTTCCTCAAATAATTGCACTTTTAGCACTGTCTTTTTGAGTTGCTCTAGAGCTTTTTTCAACAATTATACATAAAGATCCAACTCAACATATCTCCCCTTAGTTTTCCTCTTCCACCTACTCCTCAAAAGTATCAAAAAATTCATTGAGTAATACACGTATCAGAGGTGGATTCAGAATTTATTGATGATTTCCGAAAGAAAATTAGCAAGTGCAATGGGTGGAAAAACAACAAGAGCATGTGACAACTGTATTAAAAAAAGGGCACGTTGGTATTGTCCGGCCGATGATGCATTTTTATGTCAAAATTGTGACGCTTCCGTTCATTCGGCGAACCCTTTGGCGCATAGGCACGAAAGGGTTCGTCTTAAAACATCGTCACTGAAACAACCATCATCATCATCATCATCATCATCATCAGACGATTACTTTCTTGATTTGGAAAGTCCACTATCAATTTCATCAGTGTCAGTCCCATCGTGGCATCGCGGATTTACTAGAAAGGCGCGGACTCCTAGGCATGGGAGGAAGGCTAGTAAATCCGCGGGGGATGGAGATGTCATTCGAAGGAATCCTATTCATCTCGTCCCCGAGATATTAAGCGATGAAAATTCCCATGATGAGAATGAAGAGGAGCAACTTTTATATCGAGTGCCCATACTCGATCCTTTCGTGGCCCAACTCTACAGCTCGGGCACAAGAAATAATCATGAGATGGTGGAGAGTAACGTGACTGTAGCAGCAGATGCTGATTCAAAATTTAAACTCGAATCTAAAGAGATGATGTTGCAGGATAATATCTGTAACGTCGATCTGAATAGATTTCACGAGATGTTACCCTCGGAGATGGAGCTAGCGGAATTCGCAGCCGATGTTGAGAGTTTACTAGGTAAAGGACTTGATGATGAGTCATTTGATATGGAAGGATTAGGTCTATTAGGGGTTTGTAACAAGGAGGAAAATTCAATGGAATATTCAATGATCAGTCATGAAAAAGTCAAAATTGAAGATGAGGGAGAAATTGAAGTCGTTAGAAAAACAACTTCTGCTACTATTCATGATCATCAATATAATCATAATCATCATGATATTGATATTAATGAAGACACCTTTGAATTCAAATTCGATTGCGATTCACCGATGAATATTATCGGAGAAGATGAAGTAATTATGAAGGATGAAAATAAAAAGAAGATTTTATTAAATCTTGATTATGAAGGTGTATTAACAGCATGGGCTGACCAAAGGTCTCCTTGGACTAATGGTGAAAGGCCAGAATTGGACTCAAATGACTCATGGCCACATTGCATGGTAAGTTTTAATTTAATTATTTTATCTTATATTATAAGTTTTGCAATTAATGGATTTGATTAGAATATAATTAAAAGTATAATCCATTATATTTTTTGATAGTTATAATGCAATTTATATTATGGTCCCATTTTTCTAAATTTTTAAAGTGAAAGTTCATGCCACGTGTCCTTGATTCGTAGAAATTGAGTTTAATTTTAGCAATATGCTAGTAATATTTAATGCAATTTATACTAAGGTCTTTATGGAAATATTGTATTTTCTTATACTATATATTATATCATAGGACATTAGATATTTGAGCAAAATATCTTAGATATTCTAGTCATTTCATTTGGACATCGACATTTTAATATTTTAGAACAAAGTACTAAAATGAATAACAAAATGATTTGCATGCTATCATTTTAAACATTAATGAAGGGTAAATATTCATGCAATTTTGGGAGCACGTTAATGAACATTTCATTTTCTTAAAAAAATAAAAATTAACTTATAAGTGTAACTTTAAATTTTTTATATAATGTTGGATGACTAGTTTCATGATGGATAGTTATTTTTCAGTCGATCTGATTGTACAAAAATTCTTTTATGCTATTTTTGCAGGGAAATTACATGGGAATAATGAACGAAAATGTAACAATAGTGGATAGAGGAAGAGAAGCGAGAGTTACAAGGTACAGAGAAAAAAGACGAACAAGATTATTTTCGAAGAAAATAAGATACGAAGTTAGGAAATTGAATGCTGAAAAGAGGCCAAGAATGAAAGGAAGGTTTGTTAAAAGGGCCAATTTTGTAACAACAACCACCCCTAATTACCCTTTGGTTAATAATTAATGTTAGTTTAATTTAATTTATTTTTTTACAACCAGGTTTTTTGTAGTACTTTTTTTTACTAGCTGTAAAATAGTAAGTACTACTTGTAAATTTGGAGAGCTTTCTTGTATATAGTCCATAATAAATTAGCTATGCTATAAAAGTTATCATTTTAAATTGGGACTTTTTGGATGTATCATGGTTCTCCAAAGTGTTCTTATTTTATTTTTTTGACAAAGAAGAAGAATAAAAAATCTAGAAATTGAAGCTGTTTAATTACTTCTTAATTCTCCTCTTATAGTATTCTTGTTCCTTAATTTGGATGAAGAGAAAGATCCATATATATATATGAAACATTGGTATATATATAGTTTTATAAAGTTATTAAACACTACTGATTCATCTGTTTAAATTGACACGGAGATAAAAAAGAAGAAGTAAAAAAGACATTTGAATTGTGTGGTTTATAAACTCAAGATATGTCAAATGTACCAAAATGTTGTTGATCTTGTGATCTTAAATATTTCTCGTGAAAAATAAAAAGTTTTTTCTTTTTCTGTCTTGAAAAGTAAAGAGTTGCTAAAAGAGGAAAGAGAGATTTTTTTTAAACGAACTAAAAAGAAAATTAGGACAAATAAATTGAAATAGCGGGAGTACTATATATCTAGAATATGAACTCATGTATTAACGTATACTATTAACTTAAAGTTATTGTAAAAATTTATGAACTTCAGATTTCTAGATCAGTCATCGTTTCTGCATTAAGGAGGTTTTTAGTTGGTGAGATAAAGAATGATATTAATCCCACAGTTATATCATAAATGTGAGATTATGTCATCTAGAGTTTGATTGATGGAATAAGGGATAACAAAGTCCTAAAGTAATGAAATTAGCTATTTCATATGGAAGTTCGGATAACTAGGGCAATGTAATATATATCCTTATTTATCTCATCTCATATATCATTGGAGCTCTAATGATACAATTTTAATCCCTAGGTGTCACTTTGTTCTTATGATATCTTCAATATATATCTAGAATACTTTTAAATGATCATTAATCTCTAACTACAAGAGAGTGTTTGGATAATCATATATAAAGTCATAACAATGTGTAATAATTAACATAAAATGTGACTTTTAACCTACATATTAATTTAGAAAAGATTGAAAATGTAGAAGTTTAAAGTTGACCGGCAAAATGATTAAGAGTGGACCTGCTAGTATTAAATATAGAACTTGGCATTTTCTCATATGTCTATGTGGTTAACATGCCTACTTGGACCCATTCATCTTTTCGTCGTTAAGAAAGATGGAGATGGATTCAGAATTTCAAATTTACGTAAATTTCTAATACGTTCTCTAAGTTAATATTGAAATAATAACTAAGAGGATAGTCAAATATTTGATAAATAATTTAGTATATATACATGATTTAAGTAAAAAGTTACTAGATTTTCGTAAAGCCGTATATAGTCCTTTGAATCCGACCATTGAGGAGAAAGAAAACTCATCACATTGTTGTGATTCTTTTTTATTGGGAAATAAAGAAATGAGAGAATATCGGATTTTATTTCTTTGGACGTGAGCTCAATTTCCTTATCTATTTAAATCTCCCTAGACTTAGATTCGTATAGATCAAAGTATAATTCGCCTAAATTAATGGATTAAATCAAGAGAATATTTCAGAAATAGCAAATGTAATAAATATATTAAGGATCTGTAACGATAATTGTGCTTCATAAATATAGTTTCGTTTGATATAGAGGGTGCAGTTGTATATTTCTGTTTGTTTGTATATTTCGTAATATACAAATAGGGTAAATATATACAAATTCTATATTTATACATTTGAGAATCTTTCAGAACTCCGTTTGTATATTTCGCTTGCCAATATACAAACAAGATAATTTATTATAATTTTTTCATAAATCGTATGCAAATAGGTAGGGTAAGCATATACAAATTTTTGAATTTATACAATCAAGAACCAAATTATATAGATTTAGGATTTATACAAATCAGACGAATTATACAAACCAGGCTAATAGAAAAATTGGGTGAAACTATAGCTGTAAATTAGAACTTTCCTAAAGAGTAACTATAACATTTAATATGGTTTAAATGTTTGTTATTTTGCACAATTTTCCCTTAAATTAATAGCTTGTTCGATCAAGCTAAATTTAAAAAATGTCTATTGAAAAAATTGAGGTGTTTGGCCAGACTTTTAGGATAAGTTAAGTCTTTTTGAGTGATAACAAAAAAAAATTAAAAATGAAAAAAAATATTTTTTCTCCATAAGTACTTTTTCAAACTTTGCCAAACACAAATCAATACTCTATCATTCCAATTTACAAACATATTTTCAAATTGATAATTAGCCAAATACAAATTATAATTCTTCTTAAATATTTCTTACAAGAAATACTTTTTGAAATTAGCAGATTTTAAAAGCTTGTCCAAAAAGATCCATAAACTTGTGCCGATGATTTATAAATTATTTAATATAACTCTATTTAGTTATAGATAAAGTTTATTTTAACCCGTTCAAATTTAATTCAATCAATCCTATTTACAATTCCCTATCATTTTTATGTGTAGAAAGTGAAATTGTTTTTTTCTTCCTTAGAAGAGTGTGACAAATGATGAATGATTGATGAGTAACTCAAATGCACACACATTTTTTCCATAAAATTGACATTTCAATGGTCCTTTTATTATTTCTACTTATATTATTATTACAAAAAATGAAAATAAAAAAGTACATAAAGGGGACCGGGATTCTCCTTCTGGAATAAATTTTTGGACACGACTATAAAGTCTCAAGGTTAAAAGGATTTTAAAAAGGACAAAAGACAACTTATTGTTTGGATCTTTAGGTGAAAAAATAAAACAAAATAAAATAGGGAAAGGGTTCGAAATATATTCGAACTTTGACCGAAATTGTTGTTACAATACCGAACTTTGGAAAGAATTTGTTACCCCATGCACTATTTAATAGTGTATTTTAAAGGTATATATGTGTCCACGTGGACACATTACTATTTATAATGATGAATATTTATGATGTCCACAAGGACACATATATACCTTTAAAATACACTATTAAATAGTGCAGGGGCAAAAGGTCTTTTCCAAAGTTCGGTATGGTTACAGCAATTTCGGTCAAAGTTCGGATATATTTCAGACCTTTTTCCCAATAAAATATTATTAATATTATTATTATTATTATTATTATTATTATTATTATTATTATTATTATTATTATGTTTCTTTTATTTGATATTTTTATTATAACTTCTTTATTTTTGTATTTTTTAAATTTATTTTGGAAAACATTTTGATTGAATCAAATGCGGAATATCTATGAAAAACAATCTTTGTATCATGGCAAATAGGATAAAATTTGCATACACTTTATTCTCATCAAATTTGACTTGTGAGATTAGACGAAATTATTGTTGTTGTACTTGTGATAAATTGAATGGTTGACGAGTTTTTTAAAATTCATTTTACATTGGCTAATGACTACTATACCCTTGACAAAGATCTATAGACAAAGCATTAGTGAAAGTGGTTTAAAAAATGTCGGAGCTAGATTTTCATTAATGTTTGATCGAATTCAATAACTTTGCTTTTTTGTCGAATTGTATTGACGCTTTGACAGTTTTCGTGGTTTCTTCCAAATTGCCAAATTAGGATAGCTAGTGTCAATAAGCAAAATTGGGCTCAATGATGCCATTTATTGGGCCAAATTACCAAGAAACCCTCTAATCCATGTATAAAAGCCCATAAATGAATGGGCTTTATAATATTCAAGTCAAGAATCTTAGTTCCAAAACCACTTCGAATAATTGGTCCAATAGGCCCATTGTACAATAGCACATGTATACAAGATTAAATTCTACTTTGTATATCAAATTTGAAGTCATTTGGAGTTAATTTGAATCAATTCCGAAAGCAACAAGGCTAAAAGTGATCTCAGGCATTCCAACCGCATGAACTCCAATCTTATCTATGTCACATATTTGATGATCGCTAACGCACACAAAACCAATCTCATAACTTTTTTTGCAGGCAGAAGGAAAGAGAAAACGAGTGAAATGAAGTGGAGCAAGGGGAGGGAGGATCTACTTGAAATTGACTGTCAGAGAAATCAAAGCAAGACATAGACAAAGGAAAGAAAATCCCATACATGACAAAGGTATATTTGAGACCTTCTACACATCATGATAAGTTGATCACGAGGATTTAACCACAAATCCTGGTAAAACTCTATAACTTATTGTTAAAGTAAGTTCGGACCAATATCAAATAAGAAATTTTGGTGATCGAAGGCAATGATTTTGCATTAAAATCCCGATGAATCATCACAAGTTACCCTATCAACTGTCAGGACGATCTTCCCGTTTCTGGCACATAGACCATTTTCCTAAAACTTTTCTCAATACATTCAAAATTAAAAAATAATTTTTTTATGTTATGTTGTTTTTTTCCTTTATGTTATAGTTAGGAAGAAAACAACATAATATAAAAAATAAAATAAAATAATCTCTCTTGGCATGATTGTCTATGCCATCACTTTGTTGGAAAGTGTTATTTACCTACTTCCTAAATTATTATGTTTAATAATATTAATTATTGTTTTCTAGTAATTAACCCTCTTCCATGATTGTCCAATTTTATTTATTTTAAAAAAAGTACTAACTCTTTTATGCTGTGAAGAATCAACACTGCTCATAAAGGCCCTTAATAATAATCAAACAAAGACTTATCAAGATCGTAATAAAGCACTTATCCATTAAATTATCATAATATGGCTATCACTAATTATTAAATATTAATTAAGCATCTAATGACTAATTAGGGTTGAAATGTCTAATCCATATGGTATTATTTTATTCTAATTATGCGGGGAAACTTCACCGTTTTGCTAATCTCTATCAAATTCAATCTGAAATATTATTATATTATTAATTGCTTGATTAGTTTAATTCAAAAGCCTAATCAAGATACTTTACGTTTCCTATTACCCACTAAACAAATTTACCTCATTTTTTAAATCAGTGATTAAAAGTAGTCTTAGTGCAAAGGACCTCTTAATTAAATATTGAAAAAACAGAGGTTAATAGCACTTTTGATCCTTAAATTATTGATATATTCTTCTTTTGATCCTTGTGATGTTCGATTACTTCATATAGAAAATATGTTATATTTGACTATTTATATATAAAATTATATTACTGCCAAATATGAATTAACAATAATTATGATACATTTGTGAATATATCTGAGAAACATGATTTAAAGTGCACAAATCTAATTCATAGAAGGTTTAATGTGCTTAGAGACTAAAATAAGATTCTTTTTTTCAATTACTTTCGACCAAAATGCTAATAACCCATCCATTTAACTCTTTCTTTGACAAAATTGGATGTAGAAGTCAAGAAGCAGGTTTAATATGCTTAGTTCGATGTCATAAAAATTAAAACAATAATTTATCCATAATTAGGGATAAAAAAAAATGCTCATTAATCAATTAGTTTAACTCTTTCTTAGAGGAAATTGAATGTACAAGTCGGGAATCACGGTTTGCACGTAATATTCAACAAATGGAATAAAATAATTCTTTTAACACGTAATATTTTATTTAAGGAATTACAACTTGCATTTTTTTATATTTGTGAAGTAAATATAATAAATAGGAAGAAAAGTAAAAGTTTTCTTGTTATATTTTTTATTAATATAATCTATGGTGGACTATTAGGCAGATTCAAGTATATACCATCAAAAAAATGGAATCCATGTCTGATGACTTTGACAGAGTTTTAATTTAAGAAGAAAAAAAAAAAGAAAGAGAAAACTCTTTATTAATTGACCATATAATAAGAGTATTGTCTTTTTAATATATATACTAATGATTAAATAATTAGTTAAGCCAATCAAATTGGATGATTTGTATATAAGTTGTGATCCAATAATAAGATTGCCGTGTTTATGATAAACTTAGGAGTGGGCGTAAATACCGATAAATGATTAGATCGAATCAAATTACATCAGTCATTTCTTCATTTTATTTGATTTTCAGTTATAGGGGTTTGATTTAGTTATAGGGTCTCAATTCTACGATTTATCATAAAATTGTTTAAATTGTATATTAACTTTTATTTTTACATAAAAAATAATTTCCTAATTTATATGATGCCATTTTATGTGTATTTTGTTAATGTTCTACCATTTATGTGAAAAACAGCCCACGCACGACTCCCTATATATTGACTATAATATTGATTAAAGTATATTAACCCTCCATGATGTATTTTAGTGCTAGAGCTGATGTGTTTTTATTATTAGATACAAGAAATAATATGAACTTTTTGTGTTTAGGTCTCTGGTATTCGAAATATAATGACCTGACTGATTAATTTGAATTTGTTTGGATAGATTCATCAACGAAGTAAAATATTTTTTGGTTTCTACAAAAAAATATTCCCTCATAAAACTTGAACTATGGAAGAGGGTGAACTGATAAAAGCAAGTAAAAGAGAGACTAATAACTTTATTAAAAAAATTTGTATATGACATTTTAGATGAATAGACTTAACACAAGTCTATAAAAAATGCATATTTTTAGGCTCAATCATAACGTAGCTCAAAAGACATATTCACAACCAAATCGAACAACAAATGTCATTATAGTTATAATAATATACAAGAAATATTTTTTGCACAATTAAAGCCATACACCACAACCTCAAGATTCTTTTGCTAGATATTACTCCTTAAGGAGTATATATTTTTGTCCAAGTACTCCAATAGAATTTTTCTATTTTCAAGAATTTAAATTAGGAATCTTTGGGTAACAATGAAATGATTCTAATTATTTCATTACCATCTATATTATATTGTTATTTTTTCTGAGTTCTGAGGACAATTTTTCCAAAAAATAAAAGATAGGCACCCACTAATAATTATGTAAAGTTGATTATGTCCAAAAACTATCTAGCATCAAGACAGTGATATTAGTGATTATTTTATTAATTAATAAAACTATGAGGCGACCTGCCAAAGCAAATTTTAAAAAAAGTATTAAGAAATTTTTTTATATTAAATAATATAATTGGATTACCAAATCATGGCTCCACATGTTTGCATAATGGAAACTTGAACACAATGAATCTAGATACTATCGTCACTTCAGCTTGTTAATAAAATAATCAAACTCTTTAATTAACAATTAATTATTATATTATTAGTTATTAATTAATATTAATAAATCACTTTCATGCCAATTTTCGTCACCCATGCTGTCATCTTATAATTTTTAAAGAAAGCTTGTGCCTGGCAAATGATTTTTTTTCAACCATAAAAACTGCAAATTGTTGTTGGAGGTTAGAAGATGAAAGTACTAATCGTTACTTGAAAAATATATTTTAAATTAAGGACTTAGGGTGTGTTTGGTATGAAAGGAAGACATTTTCTATGAAAACTAAGCTAGTTCTTGCTTATATTCTAGTGTTTAATAAGTGCGTAATGAAAATAAATTCCCTAATGACAATTACATAATCAGAATTTCCAGTAAGAGAGAATCAAAATATATATAAGAAAAAAAAAGATGAGAAATTCAATATATATATATACACACATTTATTTAGCATGTACATATAATATAATTATTAGACGAAACATGTTTGGATGAATCCCTTTCTACTTCCTAGCTAAGACCATATATTTATATGTAATTTAGGAGAATATCGTGAATGGGGTGAAGTGGAAATTGGGGTTAGGGCGGAGGGAGGTGGGGTGTTGGGGATAGGAAGGAGACAATGATCAGCTTGATCAATGTAACTTATCGAACTTGTTTTCTCTTTTCCTACTAGCTAAAACAATCATTTTTTAAAGATATTCGTTTTCTCTAGAGAATCTTTTTAAATATATCTTAACTAATCGAATATGAAAAACTTTTGATACTTTTTTGAGAAAATATTTTTCTCTATGCCAAATATATATACCTTTAGTGTTTGCAAGAATATTATATAATATTGTAGATTTTTTTAATTTCAAGTTGGATTTGGAATATATATGTTATATGTGACAAACCAACAAGGCTTGGCAACAAGTCAGCAATCCATAATGCCATTCTTTTATACTCTTTCTTAATTGAGAAGCTTCCAAATATCATTTGAGTTGAAAACATTCACAAATTGTTGGTTAGTACATAAGTTACCAATTAAAACTTTAAGCTAATATGATATAAATAATATAATAATATAGAACAAATATTATAAGCTATGGTTGTATGTGATGTAAGCTATTAGCTATATAATTGGATATGTTACATGTTAATATTATAATTAGTCAACTTTTTCCCCCTTACACCATACCACACGCACCATTTTTAATTTTTGTTCATCTCCCCTTCTAAGTTTTTATTTAATTTGATAAAACCATTTTAAACTTGCATTACAATTGGGGGAATATTTTTTACGCAAATTTTACGATTTGAATTTAAGTTATATACATTAACAATATACTAATTTTATATTATTAGTGCATAAAACTAGTTAACGTCAAAGACAATGCATCAATGCATGTAGTCATTAGATACGTGCTTAAAGATGATCATACTAATGAATGAGTTCTAGATTATTATTTTTTGTAATTGTGATGTTTAAATTAACTTGCGTGTCTCTCAATTAATATCATGAGATATTTGTCATATTCATCAACAACATGTACCTAATATTTTTATTTATCAAAGCTAGAATACATAAAAATAAATTATTTAATATTTTTACTAGATAAATTTAAAGTGAAACTCCATGATTTTCAACAATTTCACTGACCACTAGAATTTTGGATTACTAATCTTCTCTATATAGTCTATTCCATTAATATATGAGATGCACTTCTCTTTTTAATTCATTTCACATATTAGGAGAATTAGAGGGCAATTTACAGGCTGAACCCAATAAGTTTTGTCCTTTAAACACTTAAAAGTCAGTTATCGTGATTCAGAATTCATAAAATTCAATTTTGAATCTATCTTGGTACCAAAAGAAGACAATTAACACGACTTGTCATCTCTCATTTTACCCCTAACAAGAATTTATTGATAACTATACAAATGTTATAACATATCTATAACAAACACATATATCAAAAGTCTTTATATTTCTTTAAACTCTAATTCAAATTATGTAACGTATTTTAAAAAAATATATATATTTTTAATTGCATAGACACCCCTAGATTCTTGGGAAAATGTCCACAACAGCTAGTCTAGCATGTTCCTCGTGTCTATGATCCATAAAAATAAGGCAAAAGTAAAGCATAAACTTTTGTTTCCTCAAAAACTTGGCAAAATCCAGACTTTACTTACCCATTGCATGCATAGCATTTGTTGACAAAATTTCCTCCATGCATCCACGTGTTCTTCATCTTTTTTGGCCAATCAAAATCTAAGAAAAATATAAATCTAGTTAATTGTATTAGGGTGGAAACAAAGATAAAATTCAAAATTTCAACTTAACGAGTCAAAAATATTGAATGTCATTAAACTCGTAGAGCAAATCCCAAGGTTAATTATAATTTTGTTATAGATTGTTTCAATTTCCTACTGAGATAACCAAGCAGAAGAAGAACTAAATATATTTTACCAGATAAAGACAAATTAAAATGAATAGCTTTGTATTGATGCCTTATTAGAATTGTGATTCTAAAGATTCAATCTCTAACGATAAGAACTAAAATTAAAATTTATCGTCCCTTCCTTTGTACCAAGTAGTACAAAGTAGCAAATTCAGAACATAAGGATAATAATAAGTGCAAAATCCTCAAAAATACACAATTTGTTGCAACTAGTCATAGTTAATTAGATAGTACTATATTATTATTAATGATCACTTAGTCACTAATTGTGACAATTTCATTTCGTACATTGATCGATCACCAACATCTCTACATAATTACACTTCTTATCTCTTATCTATTTGTATATATGCCTCCAAAATAAAAAACCAAAAAAACAAAAAAGTCTAGAGAAAACAAAAACAAAAACAAACAAAAAAGATTACCATTAAAAAAAGGAAACTATTTTTCCCTTTACTAAAAAAACCCAAAATGTTGTTCTTCAACATTAGGATAATGGATGTGATGAGTCGAAATCGAGGTATCAAACGACTCCGTCAATCAATAAGAGCTTTTGGGAGTCACCAGTCTGTTACTATTATGCTGGACTCATCAACCCAAGAGTAAGCTCTAATCCTACATGATCACCAACTTCCTCCAATTTCACCGGGTCAACCCGGTTCACCAACAGGGTCGGTTCAACCGTTTCAACTGAAAACGAGTCATGACTTGGGGCGCGTTTGATCATCTCATCATCTATCTCTTCAAATTGATCCCACCCCGTTATACTGAACTTCAACGGGGGTTGATTCTTCAACAAGTACTCTTCTGCTGCTTCAGCTTCTGCGGAAGCTGAAGCAACAGAATCAAAAGTACCCTTACGCTTGAGCCGCCCATTCCTAGTTTTGACTTGTTGGTTATCAGAGTTTGTTAAGTTATTCTTTGAAACATGTCGTATGTCACAACCTTTTAACGGTACAATTTGATCAGTATTGTTGTTGTTATTATTATTATTATCATCATCGTTATTGATTGGTACTTGCATGATTGTGGATCCTTTGAGTACTGATTCGACAGCGTCTTGACAACGCTGCCAATTGCCGGAACACATTAACCCGACTGAACCGTTTACCGGGTTAATTATCCGGCCACAAGCTTCGTACAATAGAGACCTAAATATTGCTGAGAAAAAACAAAAAAAACAATGTTAGTATTTTTCATTTGCATGTATACATATCCTAACACAAATTCAAGATTTAAATCTTAAATTTAGAAAAAAAAAATTAACATAAAGAATTCGAGTTAAAGTTATAATGAACCACATCCAGTATATCCAATTAAATACTACCTTGTGCCATTGAACGATCTAACTTTTGTGTGAATTATAAATATATTTATAATTAAATCACAATAATTAATAAATAAAGTTGTGGAAAAAGAAAAATTCATTCAACTCTTCAAGTAATATGAAGGTAATTAAGAAAATTAAATTTGTGATTTATTAAAAAAAATCTAAAAATAGTATAGCAATAATAAAAAAAAAGATTGATATAAAATAAAATAATCTTAATAGCTCAGTTGATAGAGTATCGATTTGTCAAAATTTTCCCCAATTACAAAAGAGAAGAGAAGATGGAGGAGGTAACATGTACCGGGACGGAGATGATCGGGGCCAGCATTGATGAGATTGATGAGTCCGGCACGGCCGTAAAATTTTGCAAGGAAGACAGTAGCGTTGGCTTGTGAATCAGGTGATTTGATCCATTGAAGAGAGGGTCTTAAACTGCAATTTTCACTGCAACCTTTTCGAAGAACTCGACAACCATTGCAGCTCATTCTCATGCTTTTTTAGAGAGAAAAGAAAAGTTCTGAGCAATTTGAAGAAGAAAAAATGTTTATAGTGAAGGCGGAGAAATGGAGAAAAGGGGTATTTATCGAAGGAGAGAAGAAGAAAAAGGGTGGTGGGGTGGGGTGGGTGAGTGGGGTTGGTGGGGGGACGGGGGTTTATGTCATGTTTGGGTGATCAAGTAATATCTGAAAAACAGAAATTGTTTTTTTTATATTATTATTTTATTTTATATGAAATTATAAAGAAGTTCTCCCAATATTTGGGCCTCTTTTTGGGTTCACCTGGTGTGCCTTTTATGTGGAGAAAATAATAATAAATTTTATTATTTTAAATTTTACTTATGAAATTATATCGGATATATTTTTTTGTTATGCTCAAAAATAATTTCGAAGAATAATGAGATTTATCTATAGTTTGACGGATCATCAATAACGGAATATTAAAATAATTTTACTTTTGTTTATGTTATAAACTTTTGAAATATGTATTATGTACTTATTGGTTTCTTATTTTTAGTAATTATAAAAACTTATATTAATGAGAAAATTAAATCCAATTTATCTTTAGATTAAATAATGTATCCATTTTTAAAAAATGGAGATAAAGAAGGAAAATATTTTGTATAAAATGAAACGTATATATAAAGTATAATTATATATTCGATTAATTAGCTTAGCATAAAATACAAAATAAATTGGTTCCACGTCTAAAAAAGGCTTGGCATCTCTAGAAGATATTTTAAAAAGTGATATCTTATTCTTTAATGATGAGTAGATAATTTAAGATACGAGTAACAATTGATTACAGACATAAACTAATAATATTATTTCAGAATTATCAGATTTGTGAGTAAGTATTAATTTTGCAAGTCCAAATTGACTCACCTATTTATAACTCTATTCAATTTAATCTGCTCAAATTTAATTTAACTGACATATTTAATACCTTTAATATTAATCGGACATGAAGCCACAAACACTTAAAATGATGTTGTCCTCGGGATTTTATATCATTTGCAAAAATTATGTCCCATAAAAAGAATTATAAAAATATGTCGATCTTTTTGGAAGGAAGCAAAGAGATTAAAAGAATTTCACCCTATCAATTTTTAAGCGCTATTTAAATTTTTATGTATAATTAAAAAAAAAAAAACTAAAAGAAACACAATTATTCAGTCAACGAAAAAAAACAGACTGGTTCTTACAAATTTTTAATTCACATTAAAATAATATTTGACTTTAAAAAAAAATTAAAAACAAACTTTGAATAATTTGTGGATTTGTTTGCATTATGAAGTTTTAAAAAAAATATGTAATACGTCATGAACCTCAACGAAAGGGTTTGGGCTAATGATGGAGTCGACACCTTAAATTTGTAGATTTACCACATTAAATTCATTATAATATTAAAATTATGGATATAAATTATAATTATATCTCATTTATTCGCTTAGTAGTCAATAAAGTAACATAAGAATTATGACGTTTCTAATTTAATTCTCAATAAAGATAAAAAAAATTTAAAAATATTTGTTCTAGTCTGAATGGACAAAGTTATTTGATACATGTATTTAACGGAAGATAACATAAATCAAGGGACAAAAATCAAATCCACTTTGATTAGCAATGGCGAAATATGAGGAAGTAACATACGAAAGGGTCGATGAAAGTATATATTCTCCGAAAGGAGTCCAAACAAACCTCTCGACTCTATCTAACTCCGCCACGTCGATGAGGTGTCAATATGTTGCAAAAAGATTCCATTTCGAAAAAAGAAGCTGCGCGTGGAAACCACGTGAAAGAATAAAGGAACAGCGTGCGGTTCGCCACATTTGTGTCACGTAAAACACCACCCACCCGGCCCCACCTAATTCTCCCGGTTTAAAGGAACTTTGTTCCCATAAAACCGGCTATTATTTAAAGACCGGTTATTTGTTAAACCGGGATTAGGAATCAGCCCGGTTTTTAATCCCCTCTGTGGGCGGCCCCAAGTGTTGTTATTTAGTTGAGTCATTTATTTTTGTTTTTATTATACTATATATGGCCAATGCTTATCCTAATTGCCATTTGTTTGGACTTGTCTAATTTTTTTTATTTTAATTCTTTTGGTTTTAAGCGTTAATATTTGTATTGAGGTTGATTAAATTTAAATTTGTAGAGACGGCAATTTTAGCATATTTATTTTATTCTCAAGTATTTAAATTCAAAACATAGAACTTGATTTAGTGCCTTTACTCATCTACTTGATCATTGATTTGTTATTTTTATCCACAGCTTCGAAGACTTAGTATAAAAAGAAGCTAGTGAATTTTGGTGGTCACAAATATGTGGTGATTGTGACACATATTTAATCGATATAACAATGGTCATGTGGAACCTAGTTAAGAGAGGGAATTGTTTGGTGTGTGTAAACAAAATTCTACAACAGTAAATGAAACGAAAATTATCTTACTTTTAAGGTGTTAGATATTCTTAATGGTGTAAGGTCTTTTTAAAATCGTGTGAACTTAGCTCAATAAAACAATATCACTCCGCTCTGCTTTGAGTGGTGTGCCTTAACTTGTCAAACAATTAAATTCATAGATATAGAGTAATTTTCATTGATTTAATTATGCATTCAACTTTTTAAATATATTCTATTATATTTATTTATTGGGAAAACGTAGAAGTACCTCCCTAGACTATGACCCAAATCACAGAGGCACACCTTAACTAAACTAAGGTCCTATTACCCCCTGAACTCATTTTTTTTTGTAATTTTGTACACCTTTTTGGCTTACGTGACATCCAAATATATCCAACGCATCTCAATTGTGTGGAGTCACGGGGTGTGCCACATAAGCTAAAAGGTGTACAATATTATATATAAAATGAGTTCAGGGAGGTAATAGGACCTTAGTTTAGTTAAAGTGTGTCTCTGTGATTTCCGGCATAGTCTAGGGGTACTTGAGCCTTCTCCCTTATTTATTTATTTATTTGTTTGTTTGTTTGTTTGTTTGTTTTAAGAAAAAAGACTAGACTTCCACTTTCAACTTTCAAGTACGCTTTCTTTTTCTTCTACGTAACTAAAAGAACACCATTAAGTGGTTAATTGTGATTTATCAATACTAAATTTTAGATTACAAAGAGTTGGATTAATTGATTTTGGTATGGTCACAATTGGAAATAGCTTTATTATTTCTGGATTATCTATATTCATGCTAATCTTGATTAATTAACGTACCACATGAAGTTTATTGCTTTTTTCGGACTTTTATGATATTTTTTGTTTGTAGCCGCGGGTCATGGAAATCCCACAAGGTAGCTAAAGTACATTTGCTTTTATATACATATACTCCCTCCGTCCTATTTTATGCGACACTTTTTAGATTTCGAGATTCAAACAAGTCTATCTTTGACTGTAAGTTTTTCATAGATCTTTTTAACAAACACGAAAAAATTATCTTGAGCATGTATATAGAGTAGAGTGTGGGTGTTGGGGAGGTTAAAGTTGGAGTGTAAGGAGTAGAAGGAAAGACAATCAACATATAATAACGATTGTGAAATTTGTTTTCCTAACTTTCATCGAGCTGTAAAAAGTTTATTTTCTCGTTTAAAAACATGTGTTCCTCCCAACCAACCATATCTTTTAAATGAAAATATTATTTCTTCTTCGGTCATGCAAAGGAGATGTTTGGCTAGAGGTTTCAAATATTTTTCACTTTATTTGTAGTTTACGGAGTTTGGAATTAAGAAAGGATGATTGTTTCTAGTTATACTTCTGCAAAGAATATTTGGAGTAATATTCATGTTTGAATATATTTAAATACATTTTAAAGTTGAATTCAAATCACAGTTTTTCAAATCAAGTCATGAAAAATTATCTTGAAACAAAAGTGAATAATTTTTATCGTTAAACAGGTCCAAAGTGTCCCCTTCACTTTCTTGCTTTACTTGTAGTGTGAATACAAACTATCATAAACTCAAAAACAATCCATTTTTATGATAATGTTAATTTAATCACTCGTGTTATTATTGTACTTATGCAAATCAACGTGACAAATATACAATATGGTTATTTAATGCTTGATTCGTGTGCAAAAGAATAGAAAATAAGACTAGTTTTTATTATATAAAAAGGCTTTTCACTATATATACAAATTGAAAAGAGACAGTTAAAGCTCAACTAATATTCTAACTTACGAATGGAAAAGTCCCATTATTTCTTCTAATCAAATTGAGAAACTTTGCAGGAAATGGGGAAAAGAATTAAAAGTTGTTAAAGTATATATAGTTTGTTCTCTTTCTTGGCTGATAATATATTTCTATAATCATTCGGTATCCAAAGTTATTTACTTAATTAATTCACATTCATATAATGTAGGGTATCGATTAAAAGGGAATGTTAGCTCCTTACCACAAATTTCTTCTTTCACGGGGATCATGAGGTTAATACATCCTTGTCACCTCACCCCTTGATGATAGATGTGTGGAACTATAATATGAGTTACATATTCAACTGAACTCTGTAACTTTAGTTCAAATCTTATATTTATCCTACGAAATCTGTTGGATATGTACAACTAACATATTAATTTAGAATCCGTAACCTAAAAAAATTAGAATCTCGACTTTCAAAATTTTAACTTTATGGAATCAGATTCAACATTCTACGATATTCCATCTAGATTTAGTGGCTTTGAATAAATTATTTGTATTAATTGGCTTAGGAGCCTGATTATGACCGAATATAACATAACTACATCCGATCATACATATTTATTTGGATAGTGGAGAAAAATTATCGAATTTGTCATAGAATCGAGATTACATCGTTTCCTTCCTTATCAGAGAAGGGTCTTCCAGGTAAAAGGAGGAACTTTAAGCCTCAAACTACGGCCCATTTCCAAGATTAGTTTGAGGCCTCATTCTTACGGGCCTAGAAAGATACTAAAGCCCAATTACTTGATCACAAGAATTTTTCTCATAAATTCTGTAATTATTGGGGAAAATGCATTGATATATTGTTTTCACTATTTAAGTTATGTTCTAAGTTTATAATTTTTGTATAAGTATATCAAATTAGGAATAAATTTAAATATTCGATGTCTGAAATTTCCTCATTTTTGCCTAAAGTATACAAATATGATATCATATGATATATGGCTGGATTTGTGGACAATTACTCCTTATACCCAAAAGTTGGCCCAAAGATTAACTAACTAGCCCATGAAGAAATGGATACTGATATCACTTTAGTACATTAAGCCCAATACTCATGTGAAGGGCCAAATATGTAACTAGGCGAGTTAGAGCCTTGAAAATAATGAAAAAAATTGCAAGCAAGTGCGAGAAAAACGGAGCACGAAGCTAATGCTTCTCCCTACCAGAGATAAGGGATTCAATGTTATGTTATAGCCTTCATTCCCTTGATTTAATGATGAAAAGTACCGTTTTCCTTTTAATGGACTTACGTGTGTTGCAAATTGAATTAGTTAGATCAATACATTTTGGATATCAAATGATTATATGTTAAGACTCTCAGCACTCTCAAAGCCTCTTTTGTAAAACTCTCTCTAGTACTTTGACTATACACATGTCATTACAAATTCATATAATCTGAAAATCATCAATTCATATCTAGCGATCCAAAACAATTTTAATGGGAAAAGTCTAATTAACATAAAATATAAAACATTGTATTAGTGATATCAGAGTCATCCATCACTCTTTGTGTCTATCGTGCCTTGGATGGTGAGACCAGTCTTGTAGAGTTCTCTGGGGACTTAGATTTATTGTGTCTAAAACATAACCGTCTAGGACGACGAAACGGGCTGTGTTGGTTGTTATGATTCAACGACCAACTTTTAGGGTGTGATTCTCCCAGAGTTCGTATAAAATATTTTCTTTTCTAAAATTGCAATACCATGTGCTTTACATTTGTAAATCTTCAAGATCCATAAAAATTGTACCAAAGAATTTCAAATTAAATATTGACACTTGATCTCTAATTTTATGTTTATTTGACTTGGGGGTAGGGGGGGGTCTAGGTAGGTGGGTGAATAAATAGAGTCAACTGGTCTGTGATCTGCAAGTCATATAGACAGTATCTCAGTTAAGCAGTGAAATCTAAATTAAAAAATTATAAAAAAGTTTGGATTTAGGCTTTGTAAAGCTGCAATATTGAACTGGCTATATCCTCGATTTAATTAAACATATCTCCAAATTAATTAAATATTTAAAATAAATAATTAAAACAAAGAATCATGCATCAAAAGCATGGATGTACCAATTAGTTGGTTTTCATATATCCATGCAATGCAATTATTCTATTAAATCTCATAATCATCTTATCCTATAAATTAATGTTAATCAATTTGTTATAACTTGGGTTTGATGTCCTAAAATTATTAACTACTTAATTGCTCAAAGAAAATATAAAACGATCCCTACAATAAACATGGATAGAGTCATAGAGCTATCAAAAATAACTTCTCTACTTCTAACTTCGTTAGAGTAAGATCTACATATATTTTATCTTTTTCAGATTTCACTTTGTGGAATTGCACTAAAGATGTTGTTATTGTTGTTGTAGAGTTATAACCGACGAATTAAAGATGATCAAATACTACACTTTTCAGATTATTGTAAAGGAAAATTGGAAAACTCCTAACATTCCATTAATCTTGAAATCAATTTGCACTTTATTCATTCCACTCACAAATTGTTTTTGAGGGGTGGTGGTGAAATCTACTATAAAGTAGCAATAGTTACGTTAGAAAAATGTCAGAATTACGATGAGATAGTTCAGATTTTTTTACTACTATATACGATAAGATCAAAATAAAATACAGACACAGAATATCGAACTCCGACAAAGTAAAAGTATTAGCAAGAGGATCATAGAATCAAGCATCTTGTGGTATGATTAATTAAACTAATGCAAACAATTAATGATGCAAATAGTTGAAACGATAATATAATAGTAGAATAGAATAATGAGAAGAGTAAAATATTTTTTTTTAAAAAAGAGTAATGAGTGGACTTAAGATGAGTCTTATAATAAAGACAGAATGAAATAGTCAATTTGATTCCATGCCAAATTACTATCAAACAAAAATCCAACCTCAGCCGCACAATACGTGGCATTTGCCAGACATCGATTTCTCTGCAAATTAAAATCATAAAATACATCCAATTTCTTTAATCTCTCTAAAGTTTATATATTATATATCAGAGGCAAAAAATAGATTTTAGAGGAAAAAATCATTAAAGAATTTGAGCAATAAAATAATAAAATCTGAAATTAATATAAGACTAATAATTGTGTTCATAATAACAAAAACCGCAAGATGTCCTTCGGGATGACTCAGTTTGTTTGGAGGGTGGTTATCCACACGAATGATCAAGGATCAATCCCCCTCAAGCCTTCTGAGTCGAGCCTATCGCATAGGACTTGCCTAGTGTGATTTACATCCCCTATTTGGTCCATAAATTGTGGCAAAGGTTATAGCAATGGTCCTTTCAGCATAACATTCAAGTTTTTGTTGAAATCGATTTTCATGTTATGTTTTATATTAGATGCATTCTAATTCTATTCCATTATTTCTAAATAAACAATATATTAAAATAAATAAAGTTGATTGTACTTAGCTTGTTAATGAGGAGCAAATGCATTCTTGAACAAAAACTCTAACGTCTAGAAACAAAATAACACTAATATTAAGGGCTTTATTTGTTTTGTGAACAAGTTATTATGGATTAATTATTCTGAAATTACTTATCCATCCCTGAGTGGGATAAAAAATAATATTACAATTTTAAAATAACTAGTCCAAAAATAAGATATGAAATATCCCATAATTTTATCCTAATCAAACATAAAATAAATTTGATATTGATCATCCTTTATCTCTCATATCAACCGAGCTTATGAGTGATTTTGATACATTGACCATGCACTAACTGACGATTTAATACACCTGACACGTAAATTTCTCACTTGCTGATAATTTTCATATATTTTTGTCCTTGTGCAGATTTTATTTTTCCACCTTTTTTGTGTAAGTTTGTAGATTGAAGTAAACGTTATTTATTTTATATCGGGAAAAAGGATAAATATATTATGAACTATCATAAATGATATGTAGATACCCTTCGTCATATTTTTGGGACATTGGTGCCCCTGCCATCCAAAAAGTGACTAAATAGGGATACGTGGCGCAATCTTATATGTTGATTCAATATTAAATAAATATCAGGTTGGTGGATATGATTATGACACGTGTATGTTCCGTAGCATAAAGGGCGTAGTATAAAGGATATATATGCTCTAGTTTTTGGACGGCAAGGGTACCAATGTCCCAAAAGTATAATGAAGGGTATTTGCATACCATTTACGATAGTTTGGAAATATATTTGTCCTTTTTCCGTTTTATATTACTAGTATATTTATGGTGTTTTCCATTAAGACAAAAATTGTTTAAACTGTTCTTTGTAATTACTGTCCCCTTAATTTTTAATGATCAATCTTCTACACGTATAACTATTGGAGAGATCCTTTGTTTTTCTTGCACTAGCCATCATCAAATTTGTTGTTTTTTAGACCTAGTTCAAGTGGCAAAGATTGTGAGATTCATAATATAGGTTACGATTTTAAACTTTACATGCAAATTAAATTTGATATTTAAGTGATGAACGATAGAAGGACGGATACATTATTCCTGAATTTTGGGGGTTGCAATTCATCCTAAAGATGGACTAGAAATTGATATATCAATCGTTAAAAAGTTAGTTCTCTAAAATTTGAAAGAAAATTAGAGAATATTCTTACTATCGTTTGTTGCAAAATGGTGAATAAATAAAATAGAAATTATCTAACGTTTTTTTTGGTTGGTGTTGAGGTTTTGAATTTGATTGCCGGTATTGTTTACCTATGACAGAGGGTGGGCCTACTAGGGCTGATAAACTTTTAGCTTTTTGGCAAGTTTTTCAAGAAAAAATGCACGTCATAATTTACACGTCAAATAAATTTGAATCACATTTTCGAGAATTAAAGTGAAGATTTTATAAGATATAGTTATATAATTTCACATGATATGCATTATTTTTTAACTCAATAATTTGTGTAAGATTGTTGAGTTAAAATAAACAATGTGTCAAGCAGCTTGAGATGTGACACTTTCATTGATCGTTAAATATCCCATACTTTTGGTTGAAAAAATCAATTTACCTCTTCATAATCAAACTACTACAATATAAATAGTTCTATCAGAAGAAAGTACAATATTTAATAAATTATTCTAAATGAGCTAATTGGTGATTACCAATAAACAGCCAATGGTCATCCTCCACTTGTTTACAATTTGTAGAGGCTTCACAATAATACACCTATAATAATAATTAATAAATGCCCAATACACTTGGTAGTAGAGTTGAGCAGCATCATTATCGAGAATTGTGTTGACATAAATAAGATTTCTCTAATTTTAACAGCCAAAATTTTCAATTTCATGTCCTATAATTGAAAAAAAAACTTTGATAGAAAATATTTTCTCCTTTAATAAATATTACTTATCGCAAATTCAAATTAATCGAAGATCACAATGAATATAGTTAAGATGTTGGATGAGAAACAAAAAAAGAAATAGTAACCATAGCATCTTTTCATTGACTTGTATGTGCCAATGTGCTGGATGTGTGGTCAAAAAGTGGCCCTATATTACACCAATCAAATAGTCAACAGAATAGATATTTGACTAATGATACCTTAATAAGTACCTAAATTATTTAATGAAGAAAAAGAGGGGGAAAATACAGCAAATAATAGGTTGGAACTTGTTCTAGATTTTAGATCCAACTAACAGACAACTAAAAAATAATACGGTAGTATTTTATAAATATATATACATTAATTTCACAATAAGAATGTCATTATAAGTAATAATATAACTAGTTATTACTCTCTTCGTTTCAATTGGGTTATCTGATCTGACTTTGAATGAAATCGAGAAAGTAAAAAAGACTTTTTGAATCTTGTAGTCTTAAACAAAAAATACTTTAATCTTGTAATCTTAAACATGTCATGAGTTCAAAAAATAATAATTTTTCAATAATTTGGTGGTTTTTATATGTTTACCTAACTATGTATTAGAAATACCTTGTTCAGTTGAACCATCGTTTGCTACTTATATCTATCATTAATCTAGTGATAAGAGATTACGTGTGAGGTATAATTTTGACGTGCATCACATGTTCAAACCTTATCAGACAAATTTGATATTTTCGTAAAAAATAGTAGAAAGAAAGCCCCGTTAATCAAGGGGTGTCGAACAATATATGTCACAAGCCCTAGTAGATTTTTCGATTATCCATCGAAAATAAACAGGCCCCTACTTCCAACATCATGCTTTTTGGTACTTTACTACTACAAAAATAGCCAAAAAATAACTTGGAATAAAACATAAGAAACCCCATCAATGACAACAGATTTGGCAAATCTTGTTTTTACTGTCAAATATAAAATATAAGAACATGTTGCAGCATGATAAGGCATAGGATCTGATAGTGTAAAATCAAAGGGTCAACCAAACATTAGAAAAAATAATCCCATCAATCACAGTAGATATTGTCCATAAAATGTCCCTAGAAAAACTTTAAAATTTTCAATCACATAGATGATAGGACACTCTGTAAAAAAATTAATAATAATTCAATAGGTGATAGGACACTTCGTAATCTACATGAATTGTACTGATATGGTTGAAATCGCTCTAGCCTAAATTAAAATTTTGAATTTAAGTCTCTCATAATTAAAAAAAAAAAATAGAATGATCTAAGAGACCCTTATACGTACCGACTTTGCCAGCTAAACCCTTAAACTCACTGACACAATATTTCAAACATCTCTGACCATTGATCAAACACATGTATCGCCACAAAAATGAATTTTATAGAAATTGAATTTAATCGAGCGAAAAAAACAAAGTAAAAAGATATAACACTGTAATTTTTTCTAAAAAGTTCTTCGGAAGAATAGAAAGAAGGGAAAAAAAAGCTGTGATAACAAAATCTAGATTTACTACTTATAGTAAAAATTGAATATGTAATGTTACATCAAAAAGTTAAAGTTTTGCTATCTGTGAAGAAAAGCTAATACTTTAAAGAAATGCCAAAAATTGCATATTGATTTCTGGACACTCAAAAGGTGTAAATTATTGTTTCTTGATTTTCTACTGATAAGTTTCAATATTCTGATAGCTACAAATAGATACAGTATTACTTTTTGATTCTGTAATCATAAAAAAAAAATTAAAAAAATCTAATATGGAATCACCTCATATCTATATTACAAGGAATATTTAATTTAAAGATTTTAATTTTAAACAAAAATTTAAGTTATATTCACTCACAGTTTGAACTTTACATGTGTTTGTGATAAAAGGTTAGTTATCGAGATGAGGGTCTTTTGAAATCAATTTTTCTACTTTTATGAGGTGAGAAAAAAAATGTGTGCATTTTTATTTTCATTGGAGTCCACCTATGAAGTTATATTGAATATGTTGTTATTATTGTTGTAATAAGTTTAATTTATTTATATACATAGTAATTAGTGTAAACAAAATTAAATTATCATGTTCAATATTATAATATTCATATTTTTCGAAAGCTTAGGGATAAATATTTTTTAAATGACCTGATAATATATAAAAATCAAACTTTCTTACACACTTGCCAAATTACCAATAAACAGTTAAATTAAACTAACACACATTGTTAAGATAAATATTTTTTACACTATAAGGTAACAATCTTATTTTCAAGATTATTTCTTACATTTAAGAAAATTTATTAATAAATATCTTTTAAATAGATTGATAATATAAATTTGTGTATGTAAATAAACAAAAAAAAATACCTCTCTTTTTTCTTTTGTTTTTTTCTATCTTCCCCCACCCCATTCTTCTTCCTATCTTCTTCAAGAAAGGTTGAGAGGACAAAAGAGTAATTAGATGCCATTTTCTCCCCATTTCTTCTATTATTAATAGTTTCCATTATTGGCTGAATTATTGAGTTTAGAAATAATTATTGACATATAGAAATACAAAAAAATAAAAAATAAAAACATTAAAAAAAGATTAAAATCTCACTATAATAAACTATTGAGTTTCATCAAAATCTCATTTCTTTTATATACATCATCATCATCAATTTCTTGATCTATTTAAAACAAAAAAGATAATATAACTAGCTAGACATTTTTCCAAGTACCAAAATACCCACGGTTTTACCCAATTAATTCACCAAAAAAAAAAAAAAGTACTATGGGTTTGAGAAAAACGTGGGTATTTTGGATAACATAGGAAAAAAAAAACTAAAAATTGATATCGAGAAACTTAGTTGCTCAGTTGATTGACTACCTGAACTTTCACCTTATTGGTGAGCGTTCGATTCCTTCCATTGATTTCTACTTGTTATGAAGAGGATCTGGACAACTAGGTACCCTTCTTTTGTTGTCGTGTAATAAAGCGGTACCATTTCTCGTACCGTTGTTATTATTGTTGTTGTTGTTGACGATGATATCGTGAAAATACTTTTGAAAAATCTCCGTTTGATTAATCTTGGTGCTGGTGAAATTTGTTTCCGATAATGCCACTGGATTTGTTGGAAATATCCGGATTGCCATGGAAAATTGTATAGAATGTAGTGGAACGACGATGATAATCATGAGAACGAGCAACACAAGAGAAATCATCGAAGAAGAGGGAGGATACATGGGTTTTTTTGGGGTTCTATTTTTTGTGAAGATGGAATTAAATGATATGGGGAATAATAAGGAGAAATAAACACCCACATAAAGAGGAAATACACAAAAAAAAATGTGTAAGAAAGTGAAAGAGAGGATTTGAAAAAATGAATCTATTTCTTCTCTCTTTTTTTAATGGAGTTTTTATGTGTGGTTTTTCAACTACTCTCAAGTACATAAGGAAAGAAAAAAGGGGAAACAAAAAATGAAATGTGGGGGGGTGGGGGGTGGGGGGGAGGGTTAGGGGCGGAGTCAAGTAAAGCTAAAAGGTTCGTTAAAATTTATTTTAATAAAAAAATTATATTATTTATATATGATTAAAACTATTAATTTTATATATGATACATATAGACGTCTTTGATTATTTATTTTTCATATTTTAAATATTTTTAGTGAAAGTTCTGACTCATCCGCCACTAGAGGAGGAGGGAAGGGGACATGGGTAGTATTCGTGCAATGGGTAGGGTCCATTTAAGAAAGAATACATAAAAACTAGCAGTGGGTGAGTGCTAATATGAGGTTGTTGGATGGAACTTCAAATGTCTTTTAGATTAAATTTTGAATCTATTAATCTGATTAATTAAGATTTGTATTAAGTAATATCTCTAAAAGGAGAGTTTTTCTTTATCATGTAATTCTCTAATTTTTAATGTTCAAATTTCAAACTTTGATTAAGAGTGAAAAGTTTGTATTGTGAAAGTTTAACTTTGACAAATGCATTTTAAGTGTGATCATTGTATATAAATTTTGTGCACTTTATAACGTATTTTAACATGTTATAGTAATATTATTTTTTTGATTACTCTTAGGCGATATATGAAAATAGTCAAACTAAGTACATCAATTTTGATTGATATTTTTTGAGGTATTTTTTTAATCATATTGATAGAAAAGAATTGTAAATTATACTATTTTTTGTATAGTTTTTAAACATTTAAACATTTAAATTTTAAATTTTTAAATATTAATTTAACTTAATTTGGTTTAGCTTCAAATATTAGTTAAATTAACTTTTGAAAAGTAGATCATGACAGGTATTTTGAGACTGATCGGAGAGAGTGATATCAAGATTTTTAGGCTGCAAAAATCTTAAAACGGGCAAATAAAATAGAAAGAAACATGAGAGTACGTTGCACATATATTTCTCCAAATAATCATGAGTTTTTTTAATTTATTAAAAACATTATAAAATTATTACGTTTGACTGCATTATATACCCCAAAAGACTGAAAAATTGAATGTCGGTGCTATACTACATATTAATAATCACTTGAGAATGAAACCTAATTACTGAATTTTAATTAATAATTATGAGGTTAAGATTAAAAGTACAATTTAAAAATTAAACAGAAAAAGTACTTAAATATATATTAATTGGCCGGGAATCTCGCTATTGTGTTGAGAAATTATTTTGTTTTTTTTTAAACCTTCTAAATCATTAATTACAATTAAGAATAAAATTATGCATCTAATTTAGCAAATTGCATTTTTGCTAACTTTGATGCTAATTAAGTGAACCTGTGAACCCTCTTTCTCCACACATTAATACGGATTATACATTTTTTTAAATTGTCAATGTAATGAATTAAACTCTTTGTTTTACTTGGATGTTCGATATTCTCTATTGAGACCTAAATAATTTGAATTCGTGATTTGCAGGATCCGGTTATAGAGACTATATATGTTCTCAAAAAAATAATTTGTCATGGGACTCGAACTCGATCGAAATTTCTTATTAAGGAGGAAGGAATCTCAGCTATCCAATAGTTCACGTCGGTTAAATATAACAAATTGTTATAGGGTGTTTGGTAAGTGTACTATGAATCAGTACATGTTCCCAAGAGAAAGCAAAAAATGCATCACTCGATTAAAATTTCTAAGCTAAACATTAATTCTTGTTATTTTATTTTTTAAAAAAATCATTTTTAAGCTTACAAATTAAAACATGGTGTATTAAGAAAGTTAAGTTTTGGCTCAATTTTTTAACATAATTGAGAGTGTATCCTTACCAACCTATTACATTTGCTTATATCTAAAGATGATCACTTAGAAAACATGAAATTTCGAAGAAAAATTTCATCGAAAATTAGTTACTCAAAAATGGGTCAAAAGCCCTAATTTTGAACGTTACGATAATAACGTCCATAAAAAAAATCTATGTTTTTAGTAGTAGATATGCATCTCATACAACCAAAAACGACTCGACTTTCATCTCATCCATGGGAAAATAATAATTAAAATGAATTTTTGCTCTAAAAGTTTTTCTAGTGAACCAAATTAATTATTTTCTTTTTCAAATCTAGGCATGACTTTGACTGGATTTTTCGATAAATAAATATTCTATTTTTTATAACAAAAAAAAAAGACATTGTAATCTTGGAAGTTGTTCATTCCGACATTCCAATATAATTTAATTCTACTTTGAGTATTATAAATTAGTATTTTTTGCTTACATTCATTTATCAATTTCTTAAAATTATTGGCCCTTTTTTATTTTTTTATTAGTCATAATTGTAATTAAGCTAAACAGGTTGCTAATATTCCGTTTACCAAAACCACGCAAATCAGGTCGGTTGATGACTCTACCTAATATCATTACATATTTAATATTAAATTATTCACATAATTTTAGCAAATTTTCATATATATTCTAGTGGATTTTTCTATTTATCTTTTTCTGTAGACAAAATAATTATTGTATTCTTTGTACATGATTTTGCTTCATAAATAAATTTCATTAACGCTAAGGTTTGTTTGAGTTAATCTATCGATCATCTCAGATATATCATAAACTCATGGATATTCACAAACAAGTCAAGATATCAAATATAATTTTGTCTTTCTTAAAGTCGTTATCTGATATTTTTAGAAATCTAAATTATTCTACATTAAAAAAGTCTGCTACTAATTAACAAGCCTAACAGAGATGAATCAAGGCATAAACAGAAATACGCCAACAATGACTATCAACAGTGAAAATTACGATAATTACTACTATTATTTATTTCGAGTTGCAAAAAAGAAGAGATACATAAAGAAAATCACATCAACTAATATACTCTTTGAAGTTAATTACACTCCCAAGTTAAAGAAAAAAATAAACATTTATAAATATACAATATTCGGAAAAAAAACCAGGTATTATCAACAAACAATTTTTATCTAAATACCAAATTTTTATTAGTTAATTTTCTTTAATGAAAAGTTAGTAATACAATGTCAGCAAATCCTGTTAACTATGAATTATTTAGTGACAGATTAGGGACGAATATCGTAGTTAATTCTATTTGTGATATATACAATGATACCAAAATAATTTTGAACTATGAATATACGTAATCTTCTACTAATTAATCTCATTTTTCATAAACAATTATCTTTAATAGTTCTTAACTTATATAATATAGTCGTATTTTTTACAAATAAAATAAAATAAAATCTTTAAAATGCAGTTGTTACTTCTTTTCCCAAAAGGAAAGAAAATACCATGGAGCGACCTGTTCGAGGAATTGCAAATCCATGAACATTCACAAGACTTTTAATAATTTTCCAAAAAAATTAAAAGAGAAATTTCGTAATAAAATTTTTATAGTAGTACTATATAGTATATACAATCAGACAAATACACAAAAAATATAAATTAAACAACTAGGTCCCTCCATGAATATTTCAACGACAAGCAACATCTAATTTTATAAATACATAAATAAATACACATCTTCTAATTTAATTTATATGACCTGTTTTAGAATACAAATGTTAACTAAGTAATGTTTGTTGTGAAATTACGCATAAAACTTTAAACTTTTTAAAAAAATATAATTTATATTTCAACAATAAGACTAAATTTTGTAAGAAAATAATTAATATATCATTTATTTTAGTTTATGTGGCTTAATTCGGAATAAAAACGTAAACTAAATAATGTTGGCTATGACATCAAACATAAAGCTTTTAATTATTTTAAAAATTAAATTTACATAAATTAAGGCCTAATTAACCAATGTGTTAAAAATATATATATATTCACGTGTCAGTGTATTGGAATAATCAACAACTTTTTTATCAGAGTTTGAACTATGAGAAAAGTTTGATAAAAGTAGCCCAAAACTTTTCAACATTGTCGGATTTGTTCCCATAAAAGGGATTAAAGAAAAGTGCCTTTTGTTTGTATGTGTCTAAAAAATATTATTTTGTTTTAAAAAAAAACATCAAAATCAAAGTTCCCATTTATTTTTTTTACATATAAAAAGCATATATTATCTTCTGGATGTGAATAAAGTTAAACCCCTTTTAAGTTTGTACCTTGGATTTGTTTTTCTCTTTGTGTCTTTCACTATTCAATTTTTCCCCTTTTTCTCAAATATCTATTAATTAAATAGTTCTCATTTAGATGTGTATTTCAAAATCCTAAGTTGATACATAGTATTATGAGGAAAAAAGATCCAATATTTATTAAAATTGAGCAATTTTGCTTTGTGTTAAACTTTGAATCTAATATTGCTCTGTCATTAGCAAATCGTCTTGACTCTTATAATTAATGAAGTTTCATTGTGAAATTGATGTACACCACATGATTGAATTGTCCGAGAGAGAAAAAAGATCCAAATTTATCCTTCGACTTCTGATTTATGATCTAAAATTAACCTCAG